>NC_028646.1:31739506-31761559 GCF_001406875.1 Solanum pennellii
TATATATATATATATATATATATATATATAATCAATATTATATTGTCTAATATTTTTGTCACTATATAATATAATTTTTATAAAAATATATTTATTAGTTTAGTGACCTTTTTTCCGTCGTTAATTTTGTCGCCCAATATTAATTAAATATGTCACCACTACTTTGTTATTAAATCCATTGGAAAAATGAACCGCCATATTTTTGCGCTTTTATTTAGCGACGGATGAAATATCCGTTGATAAGTTGTTGCTATATTATAAATCAAAAAGTCATTTGTTAATTTTGCAACAAAATTATTATTCCATTGTTATAGAGAGATGGAATATTGTTCGTCACAAGAATCCATCGCTAAATACTATTTTTTTAGTAGTGTTAGTTAGTTTGTTCCATAGATGACCATTAATCCATGCCTTTTTGAGCCCCTAAGGATAGATACCAATTGGAACCTTCCTATTTCGAATTAACTTGTTGGTGTCCCTTCAGCCGTCTCAACAACATCTAATTCACTTCATTGAGATATTGATTGGCCTCAACTCTTACCACAAGCAACACTTCACACGAAGAGATCAAATGAGTGGAACAATTTCCTAGAATGTCTCGTATCCTCTTGTGGATTAGATGTAGACTTCAACACATGAATCTGCAAGAATCTAGTCCACATTTTTCTCTTATATTATGAGATTGGTAACCTAGGCTCTGATACCATTTTATTCGGATCCAACCCATCGGGTCGTGCGGGCAAATACATTCTACCATCTAATTATTGGAACCCTCATATCCCAACAATTTGAATCATGCAGAAATTTAAATAATTGGAAATAGATATAATAACATAATTATTAATTAAAAAGCCTTTAAAATGATTTCGAGTTAAAAATTGTAAAGTAATTAACATCCCAAAGGATCTAGTCTAAACAGGGACAAGATTTACTAACAGTTCAAGTAGACAAGATAACAAAAGACACACCTCCCACATGCAGAAGGAAGAATAGAAGTTGCTGGAGAATTTTTTCATCTTCACCTAATGAAACATTGTCAACCTGCATCCAAACAATGTCAAAAGATATAGCAAGAGTCGTATTAGTATAAACACACATACTAGTTGGCATCATTGGTCAACCTGACGCCCACCACATAACAAACTTCCATACCACTAAACCCAATATCATTCCCCAAGGTGAAACCCACCTAAGCATATTTCATCACATACACTACCTCTACTTCTCTTTCTCAGTTACAACACACGAACAACCCTTGCTATCCATTACTCGTCCCTTTAAACCTTTGCCCTTCCACTATACCCCACAAGTTCGCTCAATACAAGGAGAATAAAACATAAACTGTCATAAGATATACCCACTAAGTGCAATACATATAAGTCAACACAAACATATCATCACAAGCATATATAGAACATATACAATTACATCGACATAAAGAACAATAACATATTTCACATTCCTCAAGCTACACAATTATATCAAGTAGTTCGTCGTCTCATGGAACCCAAACCCAAACTATTATCATACCAGAACGTGGTGCCCCATCCCATAGTTATAAAGGAACATGTCGATCCGATCATATCTTTTATGCTAGAACATGGCAATTTGATCCCATATTTTATTCCAGAACATGGCAATCCGATCCGAATTAGATATGTTGGAATGTGGCAATCCTACCCCAGTTAGTTATCCTAGTGACAATCTGAACCCAGTTAGTTATGTCGCATGTGACTATCGAATTGTAAGTTAGTTATTTCGGAATGTGGCAATCTAATCCATAAGCACACAACAATCACAAACACAAGTATACTCTCAAGTCAACAATCAAGAAGTGATTTATGTCATATAGTCATTCGTGTGTCCCATTTACAACAACTATGATCAGTAATGCAACATTCGTATACATACAAGTATTATAATAAAGCTAGAACATACATATATCATACAATCACAGAATCACAACCATCACCTTAAATAGATTACTCGTTACGCACATCATGCAAACCCTATATCGACTATACTTAGCCCTAACTCATCTCCTAAGGCTTCTTTCTAAGGTTTCAATCATAGATCATTTGGTGCACGAAGGCCTATGTGTAGTCCTACCATGATTTACATATATTACGCAGTGAGCACAAATTTAAATACTCAATTCATAAAACCTAGACTGCATGGGCGCCAAGCCGTTTTAGGAGTTTTAGAATTTGTTTTTGGTTTTCCAATCTCACGAGGTAAATTTGGCCAAGAATCCATAAGATTTCTCCATCCTCACTAATTTTCAACATGTTAAGGTAGAACATCATAAACCAGAAGGCATGACTCAAAAGATTAACATTCCTACAAAGGAAGTGGGAAGTGATAAACATGGACTTCATTACGATTTTACCTCATACTCGTAGACAACATGACTTCATTTGGATAGTCAGGTTGCAATGGGTTCCCTTGTATATCATCTCAGATAGAGGTCATCAATTCACCTCTCATTTTTGGAAATTAATTCAGAAAAGGTCTTGGTACTCAGATAAATCTTTGTACAACATTTCATCAACAGATGGATAGTCAGGCAGAACATACCATTCAAACCTTAGAGGAAATGTTCAGAGCTTGCATTATGGATTTCAAGGACAGTAGCGATGATAACCTGTCTATCATAGAGTTTTCCTATAATGATAGCTTTCATTAAAGTATTTAGGTGGCCCCATATGAGGCACTATATGGGCGTAGATATACGTCCCCTCTCAGTTTGTTTGAAGTAGGTGAATCAACCTTGATTGGGCCAGATTTGGTTCATGAGGATATGGAGAAATTTCAACTGATCACAGATAGATTAAAGATAACACAGAGTCTTCCTATGAAGATGTGAAAAGATGGGACTTAGAGTTTGAAATCAATGATTGGGTTTTCCTGAAGGTGTAACCCATGAAGGGGGTCATTAGATTTCACGATACAGGGAAGCTCAACCCTAGATATGCATGTCCATATCGAATCTTGAAAAAGGGTTGCTAATGTGTCTTAAGATTTAGAATTGACATCATCCAAGCTTTCACATTTCCTTGTTGAAGAAGTGTGTGGGTGATTCGTCATCAATAGTAACATTAGAGAGTGTGGTTGTGAAATATATCACTATGAAAAAGTGTCAGTTGAAATTCTTGATCGTCTGGTTCGTAGGTTGAGAAATAAGAAAGTCACTTTAGTAAAGGTTTTATGGAAGATTCAGATGGAGCTACTTGGGAAGTAGAAGCATTCATGATGGAAAAGTAGCCTAATCTCTTTCCTTCTTATTCAGCTTCATCTTCAAGTAATAGTTCCTTTACAGTATCCTAGTTTACTCCTATGTAAATTCAGTCTCAGTATCTTGTTCATTTAGTTGTTCTTGCATTTGAACATAATTGCATGTTCTTGGAACTCAATTTTTGTAGATATTAGTTCTAGCACTTAGTGGTAGGTATTATAGATCCTCTCCTCCATACTCAGATTTTTTAGAGTTCATTCGAGGGTGAATGTTTCCAAGGGGGAGATATTGTAACACCTCAAATTTGAGACAATAGAAAAATACCGCTTTCCATGAACTAGTGCAAGAACCATGGAAGCCACTAACAGTTCGTGGTCTGACACACGGTCCATAAGTGCGGTCCATCATTGGGAACCAAATGTTTATGGTCTCTGAACCCACTCACGATCGACCATGATGGTTCATGGTTGGACCTATGGACTATAGGTGAAGGTCAGCAGTCAATTGGAAGGAAATGGTTGTTGAGTCAACTTCAAATAGTCATATCTTTTAGCACAAAATTGAATTAGGTAACCTACGACCTATCAAATGAAACATAATTGAATCCTATTTCTAACGCCACTAAGTTTATTAAAATCCCATAAATCCCATCTCTGAGTAAAAATTTATGCTTGTTTTAGTGAAGCCTTGTTGGGATAATCTTGACCAACAACGCCTACCTAAGGTAGGTAGGTTAAATGACGGTCTGTAGGTCCCTTCGTGGATGGCCTTCGTCAGCTTTTAAGTTAAGATCATTAGGTCTATTGCCTATGTGTGGGGTCTCTTAATCTACGTCGTATAATGCCTAAACTACGTCTTATAATGCCTAAACTACGTCGTATAATGCCTCAAATACGTCGTTTTACTCGGTCTAAGCTACTAACTTAGTCAGAATAACCCAGAACCCTCATTCACAAAAAATCATCAAAACTTGGATGAAAAAAAAGTGAGAAAGTCGAGCAAACCTCTCAAGAACAAGCAACAGTGTTCTTCAAAGTTTTAGTCCTAAAATCAAAGAACTTCTTTGTAGATAGCATCACCAGATATATGGGATTTAACTAGTGGGTTCCTTTCTTCATCTATATCCCTTTAATTTAGTAGGTTCCCTGATTCTACATAGACTGTTGAGTCCTAGGGTTTATTAAATCTTGGGAAATTATTATGATTTCAGTTGCTATAAAATACATAGTATAATTTTTCTTATGTCCTTCTATGAAACTTAGAACCCTATTTTTTGTAGATTCTTCTTGTTCATAAATGTTGCATTCTCAATCAGCATGTCACTTTTCATGACCCAAAAGTACCCCCAGAAGAAGGGAGCACCCTTAAGTTGGACAATTGTGTACTTGTCCTTTCGGAGGTCTTGTACTAGCCATTTGCTTTCATTCATTACATAAGACATGAAAAGTAGTGTGGAATTAAAACTTTTCACGACAATTATAATAATAATAACAAATATCTTTCATAAATACTAAAGAGTGATCTCGTCTTCACAAGTCATCTAAAAGACACAACTTAAATATCTTGGGGACACGGCCCTTTTACATCAAATGAAAATACTAAATAAGTCTTAATAGTAGAAACTAAAGAAATAGAACTATGCCCTCGAATATATGAGGACATACTTAGTATTGAGAGAGTAGAATCCTAAGCTTTGCCTTCTAGAATTCTTCTTGCCTCCATACTTATAAAGTATAGAAAAGTATCGGGTTAGTAAAAAAAATGTACGAAGTATGGCATATGAAAAAAACCTGCGAAAAGGGACATTTTAGTAAAATAAGATTTCATGCCAAATAAGTAAAACCTTCATGATTATAGAGTTAAAATAGTATAAGTAAAACATTCATGATTATAGAGTTAAAATAGAACTCTCATAATTTTAGGACCAAGACATAGCTTTACAGTAAACCACACAATTTTATAGTGAACTCATACCAAACACAGTGAACTCATTTCATTTAGGTTTCCCTAACCATGTTATCCTAAGACTCACTAAAGTAGGACATGAAGGAACCTCCCATGCACCCCTTTAATACTCACCTAAGTGATCCATAAGACTACCAACCATAGGCTTACCTCGCACGGGAAACAAGTCCACACTTTAGACTAGACATTAGAAGAAAATTCATACATGAAGGACTTCATGTAAGTGCCCTACTCCAATTGGACTTGTAAGTTACATTAAGGGCAATGTGAGAATACCATCCAATACTACTACTCCCACTTAGTGCTCCTTGAGGATTCCCTTGGATCATGCACACTACATTAGTCATTTATAACTTCTTTATATAAAACATAATTTTCCATGCCTCCTTAATATTACACCTTAAGTCATCTTACTTCATCTACAACACATGATATCTATGGGGTTTTGGGAGAGTCTTTCTTTAGAGATAGAGTTTGAATATTTGAAATGATGGGTCTTGTCTAGGTCTAGGACTTCAAAACCAATATAATATACTTTAACAACCCTAAAATAATCATCTATGTTCATAAAATACTTGGGGTGAATTTACAAAAACACCCAAAGCTTGGCAGCAAAATGTGACAGCTTTATAAGGTGTTAATCGACGACCCCAAGCTACTGGCATCGTCTGATCGACGGACTGTCCTACTGGGGTGTCGATGGCTTCAGATGCTGCTTTATTGGGGGATAATATCCCACTAAGTGTGGGACTACGCCCCCAAAATGACGGGGTATCGTTATTCCTACGGTCAGTAGACTGATGAGCGTCAATAGCCCTATTTTGGCAGCTTTGTTGCCAAGTCTTGGGTCATCTTCTAGGACTCCTTGTGGGTCATAGGTGGAGTCTTACCCAGACTTTGTACCCCTAAATATGGTAATCTAGGTCTTAGGAACATCCCATATCCATTTCATTAAAATGAATATGTAAAACTCGCTAAGACACATGAGGACACAACCACTTTCTAAGGCATACCTTCCGAACGTCATGGACGTTCTTGGACGTTTGACCTCCAAACATCGCAAAACTTCATACACTGCCTAAGTACATTATAATTTTAACACAAAAGTAACTCATGAAAGACTTATGAATCTCTAGTTCACCTTAGTTAATTTTAGGGTATTACATCATTATATTGAGTTATTTTATATTTCAGTTACATTTCAGTCATATACATATTCAGTTTGAAGTAGACATAGTGTTGGAATAGGGTTCATCCTACCCTTATAGTATAGAACTACATGCCTGTATAAGTCCCCTCTATTGGGTATCAAATTCATTGATCACGCCAGTCATGCCTTTATATCCCTGGAAAGGTATATTGATTCCTCTCGATTAGGCGTATACATGGGACTCCACTTTTGGTTCACTTGGTTTTATGTAGTCTAACTCCCACAATAAGACTCTTCGTATATTTGAATAGGTTTTCCATATATACTTTAGCATTCAGTTCAACGTGTTATTTTTATTCTTAGTACTTGGCCATTACATTCAGCTTAGAATTTTAGTTATGTTTCAGTATTTAGTTTATGTCATTCCTCAGTTATGTTTTGTTCAGCTTATATACATTTATTTAGTATCTATATCCTACATGCTCACTACATTTCAAGTACTGATGCATACTCTATGCTACATCCTTTCATGATGTAGGTTAAATTACTCAACATGCTTAAATCAATTCTCGATCCGTATTTCATCAGATTCAGTGGTGAGTCTTCATTTCTCAAGGACAATAAACATTCTTTCACTTAAGTTTTTTTATTTAGTTTTTGGTTTTATTGAAGTTAGAAGGGGGAAAGTCTAGCAACTCAACTCAGTTAGAGGCCTTTTAGATATAGTAATTGATTCAGATTCAGTAGTTAAGTGATTGTTTCAGTTATTGCTAAACTTTTACGATGTTTTATATATTCAAACAAGTTGGTTTTCCCCCACTTTTAGTAATCATTGTTTTACCTTCCGCATATTACATTTCTTATTTAGTTATTTTCAGTATGCTTGATATATGACAAACACAGAGTTACCTTGGGGTTACTCGTGATCCTGGGTCCCATGTTGTGTCAAGAAGGTAGCCACAGGGCGTGATAGAGAGCCTATAGATGTTTAGGAAACTTCACTTCTTTCATAACTTTAATGTCATGCAATTGAGTTTAACTCTATAATTTTCCTCTCCTAATCCTTATTCGATGATCTATAGCATATGGAAACTCGACAGGTGTATGCTAGAAAGAATGCAGGAGAGAATGTGAATCAAGAGGGTTCTCCTCAAGTTCTGATTGACTCTTTGGTCGACAAAGTGAATATATTTCATGTATTATCCGAAGCCATGAAGGCCAAAGCCAATAGGGAGGTTGCAATCTCTGTGAACCCACATATGGGCATGGTGACATCCGGAGTGCAGGATCTCAATAGAATGAATCTTCTGGAGCTTCATGGCTCTATGTTTGAGGAAGACCCTCAAGAGTTATTTGAAGAGGTTTATAAGGTATTGATAATCATTGGAGTGAAACCAGTGGAGAGGGCGAAAATTATCTGCTTACCTACTTAAGGGTGGTACTCAAATATATTCCAACCAATGGATGAAGAGAGAATTGTTTATGTAGGTCCTCTCGATTAAGAAAAGTTCAAAGTCATTTTCCTAGATAGGTTCTTTCCCCGATAAATGAGGGAGGAAAAGGTACTTTGATTCATCAACCTTCATCAAGGAAATATGAGTGTGAAGGAATATGCTTTTAAGTTGACATATTTATCTATATATGATCTTACTATGATTGGCGATCCTAGGTAAAAGATGAGTAAGTTTTCTCGATTGTGTACGAGATGGTGGTTAAGGAATGTCGTACTGTTATACTTATCAATAATATGGAAATTTCTCGTGTGATGATTCATGATCAACAAATTCATAGGGAGAAACTTACAAAAAGGTCTAGGGAGATAAAAAGGGCTAAGTATAGTGATGGTAACATCTCACATTCAAGGTGATAGATATAGTCGTTCTAAGTTTCGACAAAGGTTCTCCAGCCAAAGTTCCTCCAGCATTCCTTCTATGTTCAACAAAGATAGGGAAAACCAAATAAGTTTAATTTGTGACACCAAAGTGTCAAATATCAAGGAGGGCTTTTGTCACAAGTAGTAAAATAGCCAAAATAAAGAAGAAAACAAGTATAGGAGAGAGTTTTTAGGTGTGATCGCAATATATGTTGACACCAACTAATCGGTACATGCTTTTGATAGGAAAATTCGCAAGACAATGGTTATTATAATAAGCTTAGGTGAAAGTAAGTTCCCTTTTGGGAAACTTACCCCATATCAAATGGGTTTCTCTTGAACACCCACTCGTCTAAACTAACCAGCCTACGCCTTACCCACACGCTGACCATTTGATAGAGGGTGCTTGGATATGGGACTAGGGCTCACCCTCTCGGGCTAAACCTCATGTTGACCCACTCCTTAGACCATCAGTCTAGTGATCTTGGTTTTGCAACCTCCCTCTCAAGAAACCCAAAAACACATGACTGGTTTTGTATTTGCAACTACAAATCCATTAAATTAAACCCAAACTACTAGGTTAAATCACCATTAAAATGCATCTAATCCTATCAGCAAGTAAGACCCGACAATAATATCAACACATATTTTCTATCACACCCCATGAATGGGGATTTTTAGCCTTACATCAAGAAATAATCAAATATACTTATAATGATAAATAAATCAAGTGGGTATAAGATATTAAACCTTAAAAGTAGAAAAGAAAGGTAAATGGAGAAGATCCACCTCCAAGATTGGAAGAAGAACTTCTTTTTTCAAGCTTCCTCAAAATCCTCTCCAAACTTGAGAGAAAACTTAAGAACAAAGTTTCTAATATAAAATAGTAAGTGTATTGTGTTTGTCTCTCTAAATTTCTACATCCAAACTATAAAATAGTTCAGTATTTATAGACTTCAGATTTAGTGTTAGTAGATCCATTTAGCGTCCTTAGTCATGAATCGCCTAGTGATTCAGTGACTCGCCCTTTCTCTGGTTCGTCGTCGTTTTTGTCTTGCCTTAATATCCATGCATGTTGTAACATTTGAGTAGAATAACTCTGATTCGTTGAACTCTGCAGCTTAGCGTCGACTGCCTTTTTTTGTCCCCTTTTGATCCACTTCCTTCAGAGCTCACTTGTTGTAACACAAGTCAAAAATTTGTTATGGTGTATCGGCAAATCTTCTTAGCGATGCACACTTTATGAATCTTTAGCTCTTTTCTTCCGTTTTGATTGTGTTTTGCACCTAAGTATCCATGCTCCTACCAAATCCTCAAATACCTGAAACTTAAAAGTTTTCATCACATATTGAGATAAAATACATAATCGAGGACACTATTTACATTAAAATAAGGCCCTAGATGAGTCCAATTTGAGGACCGATCAATGGCCCCAACTTAAACGTGCTTCTTCTCAAGCAAAACTCAAGTTCATCAGTTCAAATATGATGTATCAAATAGTGCTATAAAAGACTCAATCATGAATGTACACAACAACACTCAAACTAAGCATGCATAGCTTAATTATATAATCAAATATTCCAGTTGTGACACGCCATATCCAAAGATTCTTGAGCTCACAATACTTGCTACTAATGCAAGTTCAAGCTCACAAAAATATCTACATACCCTTAACAGAAAGAATGATTCTGTTTTCACACACGTAGATTTATTAACTTAGGATTAGGAATCTGATGCAACGCTTACACTCACAAAAATAAACACAATGCATGTTTTCACCCATAGGTTTGCCCTTTTTTTCTAATTGACCTCCGATTCAATTCACTTAAGATCAAAAAGGTCTTTCCAAGGCTTGTAACGGGGCTGAGTGCAACGGTATTGTCATTTGGGCTCAATGACTTTTCTCTAATGAGATGTGATTTCCTTAAGCTATCCCCTATCTTCCTTTATTAATCCTTAGTCAAGTGCTTCTAGGTTATCCTTTATTTCCCTTCATGGATTGCTTTGAAACCTAATTTCTTTTTATTTTGTGCTTTTATTTCACAAGTTTTCTTTTCTATATCTTTTCTTTTTCAATTTTTTTCTTTGTTTTTCTTTTCTTTTTTTTTGTATGGAGGGCTTCCATTTCTCTGCAATACCATGGGTTTGCGAGAGTTCTCTTCCACTTCTTGACTTGTTCATTCACTTCTTACCACACCCCAAACTTAGGCTTTTGGCCTATGTTGGTTATTTACTTATATCACATCTCAAAAGGATTATAAGTGTTAGATAACTTAATGTTTAGGTTTCATCGAGGTTTTTCCAAGGAATAGGTAAGGCTCAAAGGGTGTTCAAAAGAGTTTCACACACTCATGGTAGGCCGCAAAAGAGGTATATGTCAAAGTTAGCTCACACCCTTAAGAAATGCCTAAGATCGTGTCAAAAGGATACCTTTCTAAATCAATTAGACGAACCAGGCAAATTACAGGTTTATTCATTCAAGGTTTAAATTAACCTCACCACACAAGGCAGTAACACTTAAGACAAACAAGATAACACACTTTATCTAGTGTACTATGGTCATTGCAAAAGAATCAATTCGACAATTAGCCAATTACAATGAGATGCAAAGAGTTCACATATTGCCTATGTAACTTCATTCACTCTCGTTGTAGCCGCACATTCATTTTTGTTTGATTGAGAGAAATTTTCAAGTCATCTATATTGTTCGAAACCGAGACTAAAATTTGTACAGGACCAAACACTTTCGACACAAGCGGTGGCGAAATTTTCAAAAGTGAAATTTTTTTTAGAAGGGTCAAAATTATAATGAAATTAATCTCAAACATTTTGCAAAAGCAATTTTAAAATGCAATTTAAATAAAGAACCCAAACATATATAAAAACATATAACTATTCAACACAACAAAACAAGGTGAGCCTCACCCCACCACAAATAACACCATTCGTCCTCAAATGAAAATAATGACAATATCTAAAATTTTAAGGAAGGTAAACAAAAAAAGGACAAGTGAAAAGGAAATTATGTTTATGCAGATTCTTCATCTTACAGAGTATGAGAGCCCAAAGTGTCTTCGCGAAATAAGACAACTACTCCTGAAGTGCTGCTACTGTGAGTTTCACCACTGTTTTCAGCTACCCTGGCCTCAGTAGCAATATTACCTGCAATCATCTTGTCTATATCATGACCTTCCTGAAGGCATGTATAGCATTAATGAACACTCGTGCCCATGAGTGCACATTAGGGTCAATGGAAATTCGTCTTTTGTCCTTGGCTTCCTTGGTGTAATTCCTCTGTCTAGCTAGCTCTACTCTCTTTTCTTCGTCTCTAAACTCCCGTTCTCTAATGTGTCATGGTGGATGATTTCTCCCTATGACTTTTGGTCTAAATATCTCTACAAAAGCTTTGATAACAAAGTGAGGCATTAATAGAGAAAAGGGGTAAGGGAGATTCTCACTGTAGATTTCTGCCATTCCAACACATAACGATTCAACTCAAAATGCAGTCGAATGTGATTTTACCAACTATGCATGTAATATCGAGTAATAATCGACAGTAAATGTTATCCCACCAACTGAGAAACTTAACAATGATTTGGCACTGTTAATCATTACTTAGATCAGTACACATTTCGATAAGATAATTGCAGGATTTGATTACTAACCTTTGGTGCTGAATTAGACTATATTGGTGTGCTAGGTAGCAATGCGATCCAAATTCAAGCACAATTCGACACTTAAAATACTATTAAGTGAAAAAAATTAAAACAACTAGAGTGCAAGTGTGAGTTTGTGTAGGGTCAAAGTGAAAGGAAAGGTTTAACGTAGGATGTTAACACCCGATGCCTGTGACCGTCCGTTTTTTGCTCTTTTGGCGATATTAGCTTATCTCGCTTAATAACTCGGCAAAGCGACAAGTATCTATTTTGTTGCCAAATAAAACAGGATTCTTGTCTCTTGCGAAAGTTGCATCGGCGACCTTTGTAGAGATCGCCCACTGGGTAAGTGAATCACCGATATAGATTATCATTCCATCAAGTTTTTACAAAGTCAAACTTTTAGGTGCAGAGATTCAAATGGCGGGGAATAAATAGTTACACCGAACCTCTCGGCGTTCCGGCAAAAGGTTTTGTTCGTCGTCATTTTGCATCTTTTGAAGCATAATTCCTTACTGAACTTGTACAACCAGCACACAATTCTTTTATCAAGCCATCAATAAGTAAGCAAGTAAATGATTTTCGGTTGCTTCCTAAATAGCGCCTTAGATAAGGTCATGGCAGGACGCAAGTCGGTCTTCAGGTTTCACTCTTAAGGTTAGCCATAGTATCACTAGGGAAACCAACTTTTTTATCTCGGGTTAATATGAGATGAGATGTGGAACACTTGGGTCTCGAACTGCTTGATTGAGACTGAATGAGAGTTGACAGTCTGAGTGAGGGTAGATACATCTTTATTCATACCTTTTAGCATTTTGTCTTACACTTCAACTTTGTTGAGGATACATGAGAGAATATCCTTAGATCTACCACCTTCTGAATCCTTGGGCTTTTGTCGTTCATGGGGAGGCATATACCTATCCTTCTCCTCATATTTCCAAGTTAGACTTCTATCTCTCCTTTTTCGGTCTCTACTTGCCTTGGGTAGTTCGATTGGTAACCACCACCTTGGTTTGGTAAGAAGTTTACCTCTTCACTGTATAAAGCTTCAAAGTTTATCTCATCAAGATTTGTACTCCCAATTCCCACAGCATTAATGCCATGGGAATTGGACACTATATCAAGCTCTGTTATGATCTTGGCCATATTTTGGCCCCTTTCATTATCTTTATCGATCTGCTCTTTGGATAGCTAAAAGGTGACCGGAGAAAGTTGGTCCTCGCGAGTGTACCATGCCCTGTTGATGGTTGTCATGCCATCCAAAAGTTGGGTTGCCACCGCGTATGGCTAATGCATTAGTACTTGCGGTGAGAGTTGGTTATCCACTCTTTTGTTAAACTGAGTCTAAGCTCCGATAGAAGTATTGAAAGAGGACATTATCAGGAAGGCCATATGTTGGGCATTGAAGTTTCATGAACTTGTTTCTCCATTCAAACGCTTAAAAGAGGTCGAAATGATGATGAGGCTAGGGTGCAAAAGAGAGAGCTCCGAGAGTTGGAGGCTGCGAGGAGAGCCTCAATTGCTTATGAGGAGGACCCTCAGTTGAGGGCAATTGAGTTGGCTGCTGGGGTGTCTAGCTCCAGAGTTGTTGAGGCAGAGAAGAGCACTAGTGATGGTGCTGTCATTGTTAAGAGAGGCACTACTGATGGTGATGGTGATGCTGAGGACACTACTGAGGGTGTCCATACTACAGAGGGAGTGGGTTCTGGGACAACTAACCCACCGCTTGTTGATCGGCGGTGCTTTGCGCCTCAGGTTTTCTTCACCTACCACTCTATTATTTTAGATTCTTTTATGCATTGGAGACAACTGCATATCTTTTTGTTGGGGGTGGGGTGAATGTAAATTGAGTGCTAGGGTGAATTCAAGTATCCCAACTCACGATCCTCTTTTGGGGTTTTCTTGCCTGTGTTCTTTTTTCCCAAGAGACTGATTATTTTTATTGTTGAACCTGCATGTCTATATCTTGTGTACATAGTATAACTCATAAGCATGATGGCTAAAATAGAAATGATATCCTGATGTAATGAAAATGAAGCATGACTAGGCATAGTAACTGATAAATGTATGGCTCTAAGCATGACATAGAGATACACTACGGCATGACCCTAAATCTAAGATTCGAACTAGGTGTCTGATAATCTGATAGAGTAATGAGTTGTCAAGTGAGTGTTAGGAAAAGTTGAATGGTCGACCATTGGTACTAATCTAGAACTTGCCTGGTTAGTCCTGCTAAAAGTAAGTCGTAATGAACAATTATAAAAGTATCATAGGACCTTGTTCAAAATAGTCAATCTTGAGCCTAAAATAACAGAAAACCAAATAAATTTAATCCCTTATTGATCCCAATGATTTGATCTTAGAATAGATCTTTCTTTTTCACCCAACTAATCTTCTCTGGGAAAAATGTGTTGGCCCTGGTCCTTCCTAGGACATGTGCACCTCAGCTTATGCCAAAAGCATAAGTTGAGGGTGGCTAATGCATAAAGAACCTTGTCATGGCCCTGACCCAATCTTTATGAACCTTGACTCATATCAAAATCGTGAGTTTAGGGTGGCTACTATGAGGAATACTCCGGAAAGTGGGGTTGAAAGAATAAAGAGGAAGAAAGAACAAAACAAATGTGATTTAAAAAGAACAAGAAAAGAGAAGAGTCACTTACACATAAGGAGAAGAAAGGGAGAATAGCAAGGTGAAAGAAAATTGAGAAATAGGGTGAAATAAAATGATAAAAAGGTAGGACGCTTAGACAATATGTCAAGGAGGGAAACAAGTTACTAAAATATACCTAAATATACCCTACCTGACCCTGAGCCTATGTTACAAGCTAAGAAGGTCCTATCGTGATCCTAAGAGTTGTTATGGCGAACTTAAAGCAGTGAAAATAAAGTCAAGCCTATGGCAATATGTACAAATGAGTTGTGAAGTTGTTCTGAGAGCGAGTGTTGAAAAGTAATCCTTATACTCAAACTGAAGTCATTGTGTGAAAAATGAGGATTCAAGTGAGGACACTAGTTGCAATACCGGAAAAATTAGTACCTTGGTGAGAAATTGAAGAGAATAGGTGTCAGTGTGTAGTGAGTCTGTGTCATGGTCTGATCCACATAATTCAAGACTAATAGTGATAGCATGCATGAACATAATGAGAATAATCAGGATTGATAGTCAAATGATTGGGAAAGCTAAAATACGGGTACTCTTGTACAAAGATTTTGTAGTGAGTCATAGTGTGTCGCTTGAAGACAAACAACGAATTTAAGTTGAGCGTGTTGATGTACCATGGTTTCATGGTACTTTCAATGCCTTTTCCTTAAGTTTAATGTGTGTCTAAAAGCCTTTTTGTATTGATTTTTTGATGTAGTTTTCTATTTATTTCCAGGAAATCTGTCCAAAGGAGAACGCGGAGATTTTGAGCTGAAATTGCAGAAGTGACTACGGACGGACCCCACGATGGTCAGTCATGACTGTGACGGTTTGTAGGGTCAACCATCGTTAGAAGATAATGGCTGCTGAAGGAAGTTGGGGAAGTCTTACCAAGTGTGACTACGGGAGATCACGACGGACCATCATAGCCACGACGGTCCATCCTACACATTAGTCAATGCTAACAGAGAGTAGTCCCAGTACCCAACTTCAAAAGATTTTAAGTGTCATGGAACGAAGCCCTTTGACGGACCGTCGTGCTTGCAACGGTCCGTCACACCTGTCCGTCGAGGGTAACAATGAGTTGATGAAGCAAAGTAGCAGAAAAAGAGCTAAGTATGGAGAGACGGAAGACCACGACGGTCCATCATGTGCACGACGGTCCGTCACGAGGGTCATCGACTCAGACACGTTTCAAGCAGATTTTTTTTCTTAAATAGATTTCCCTCTTTTATTAGGTTTGGTTTCTTATAAATAGTCGGAAAAACCTCATTTTGGGGGTTAGAGTCTGGGATAATTTTCAGTTTTATTGTCTTAGTATGGAACTTTCGATTTTGGGATTTGATATTACTTTTCCGGAATCGATTATTGGTGTTTTGTGATTTATTCAAGTAAATTTCTGGATTTTATTCATTCTCATCAAAGTAAGTGCATGAATTCTTACATTAATATTATGAATTGTGTGATTATTATCATGGGTAACTAAAGTCCATAACTAGGGTTGTGGGAACCAGGGGTAAAAACCAAGGTAACCTAGCTAAAATAATGAATCTAGAATAATGTCTTGCATGCGTTGATAATTCTTTCGCTTAGAAGCACTTTTAACGGATGGCCAACTTTAGAACTCGCCTTTGCTACTTGCTGAACCAAGGAGGTAGATAATAGGAAAAGAATTATCAACATTGATTTAGTGTATACTATCTAATAGGCTAGTGTCGATTGGTACGAAGTAATAACTTAGTCAAATATCAAATATGATTCTTAATATGAGGTAAAGATAAGGTTTAGTAAAGCAAAACACGTAGCCGGACCAAGGTGCGGAGTGAAATTCCCTAGATGCCGGACCAAGGATTTAGAGATACCTAAGTTATCATTTTGCATGCAAGATACTAGGAAAGGATTGTTATAGCTAGAATTACCGAGTTAGGAGCCTGTGGGGAACACTTACACCCTAGTTACTCTCATTAATTGATTAAACTCCAATATTTGAACCTGTCAAATGTTTATTTTAATTTAGCTAATTGCTTTCATTAATCAAAACCCCCCTTTAGTTATTTGTTTTTGGAAAATAACTGACTAAATAGAAGTAATAATGGAATAAACTTAAGTTTGAACCATTTTCCTCGTGGGAACGATCCCAACCTCATTAGTTGGGTTTTTTACTTGATGCGGCCACTTTTACTTCATTTCAAAAAGTAAATTTGAGCGTATCAACTAGTTATATGGAATATTGTGTTTCTCTCTGCTAAAGGTAATAAGTGGATGGCCCCGACACCTTCCAAGAGATGTGGGTCATTGATGTTAGGCTCCTGGACATCGTTCAGATTGCCAATGTCATCTTGATAGCCTGCCTGACTTCCATTGCTACAATTAACACTCATGTTTCCTCGGAATTTTCAACAAATAAAACAAAACTAAATGTTAAATTAGTGGAAACTACACTAGAAAGAACTAAAAACCATAAGTAACTATATTTTCACGTGACACCACTCCCCAACGGCGGCACCATTTGATGCTTCCAAAAACTGTATTTTTTGATATTTTGTGATCAATGACACTAACCTATAGTTTGAGTGTCTACAAAGCGAAGCTAGTTAAGTAACTTAACCAAGTATTGGGGTCGTGTCCCAAGGGAGTGGTAGTGAAAGTTGTAGCTACTTCAAATTTTGTTTTAAATAGTGATAGTATAAGACATTTTCGAGTAGTAAAAAAAGCAAGTTTAATTTGTGACACCAAAGTGTCAAATATCAAGGAGTGGTTTTGTCACAAGTAGTAAAACAAAAAAAATAAAAGGAGAAAACAAGTATGGGAGAGAGTGTGATAGCAATGGGTACATTCTTTTGATAGGAAAATTAGCAAGACAATGGTGACTAGGCTAAGCTTTAGGTGAAAGTAAGTTTCCTATCGGGCAAATTACCCCATGAATTTCTCTCAAAAACCCACTAATCTAAACTAACCAACCTACACCTTACCCATACCCTGAACATTCAATAGAGGGTGATTGGATATGGGACTAGGTCTCACCCTCTCGGGTTGAACCTCATGTTGATCCACTCCTTAGGCTATTAGTCTAGTGGTCTTGGTTTCGCGACCTCCCTCACGGGCAACCCGAAATTACATGGGTGGTTTTTTATTTGCAACTACAAACCCATTAAATTAAATAACAACCACTCGGTCACCATTAAAATTCATCTAATCCTATCAGCAAGTAAGACCCAAGAATAGTATCAACACATATTTGCTAAATCACACCCGAAGAATGGGGGGTTTTAGCCACACATCAAAAAATAGTCAAATATACTTAAAATGATTTAAAAAATCAAGTGGGTATAAGAGAATAAACCTTAAAAGTAGCAAAGGAAGGTAGATGGAGAAGTACCACTTCTAAGATTGGAAGAAGAACTTCTTTCTTCAAGCTTTCTCAAAACCCTCTCCAAACTTGAGAGAAAACTTAAGAACAAAGTTTCTAAAATAAATATTAAGTGTATATTGTGTTTCTCTATCTAAATTTCAATATCTAAATAATAAAAGAGTTTAGTATTACTAGGCTTTAGATTTAGTGCTAGTGGATCCATTCGGCGTCTTTAGTCGTGAATTGCTTAGTGATTCGGCGACTCGCCCTTTCTCTGGTTCGTCGCCATTTAGGGCTTGCCTTAATATCCATGCATGTTGTAACGTTGGGCAGAATAACTCTTATTCGTAGAACTATGCGGCGAAGCATCGATGACATCTTTTTATCGCCTTTTGATCCACTTCCTTTAGGGCTCACTTCTTGTAACAGAAGGCGGAACTTTGTTATACGTAGTATCGCTAAATGTGCTTGGTGATGCACACTTTGAATCTTCAGCTCTTTTGTTTCATTTTGCGCCTAAGTGTTTATGATCCTACCAAATTCTCAATACTTGAAACTTAGAAATTTTTATCAAATATCGAGATAAAATACACAATCGAGGATATTATTTGCATTAAAATAATTCCATTGATGAATCCAATTTGAGGACTTATCACCTATGTATACGTGTTCTAGGTGCAGAATGATGCACGAGGGTAAGTGCTTAGCCGACACAGATTGTTTCTTTAGTTGTGGTAAAAGTGGTCACAAGATGAGGGATTACCCAATGCTTACGGCTGAAGGAAGGAGGGTAAGCAAACTCCTCCTACTAGCTCAGGTTCCAATGCACCCAAGCAAAACCTACTCTATGCACTTTAGACTGATAGTGAACAAGAGGAATCTCCCGATGTGGTTATCGGTATGTTGAAAGCCTTCCAAATTGATGTTTATGATTTACTTTACCCCAGTACTACTCTGCCTTTTTTTATGCTATATGTGGCTATGAGGTTTTATATTCTTCTTGATGTGTTGTTAAATCATTTTTTTCTTTCTCTTCTCATGTTGGCGATTCTGTTGTGGCTGTGAGGGTCTATAGAAAATGTCTTGTCTCTTTGCCTCATAGGAGTCACTCATGTTGACCTTGTAGAGCTTGATATGCTAGATTTAGATGTGATCCTTGGTATGGATTGGTTGCGCTCATGTTATGCTTCTACTGATTATAGTTACTGCATGGTAAAGTTTCAATTTCAAAATGAACCTATCTTACAGTAGAAATGGGGGAATTCTATGTCTAAGGGTCAGTTTGTCTCTTGTCGTAAAGCTATAATAATGATTTTCTAACGGTTGAAATCATAATCTAGTTAGGTGAGGGATATAGATTTTGAGACCCCTACTCTTGAGTCGGTCCCCATTATAAATGAGTTTCTAAAAGTGTTTCCTAATGATATATCTAGCATTCCTCCCAAATGGGAAATAGACTTTGATATTGACCTTTTTCCGGATATGCGGCCTACTGTTCCTCCTTATCATATGGCTCAAGCAAAAATTAGAGAATCAAATGAACAATTGAAAGATTTTTTAAATAAGGGTTTCATCCGACCAAGTATCTCTCCATGGGGTACACTAGTATTGTTTGTTAAAAAGATATATGGTTCGTTTTGTTTGTGTATTGACTACCGACAATTGAATAAGGTTCTAGCCAATGATAAATATTTTCTTCCAAGGACAAATACTTTGTTTGACCAACTCCGAAGAGTGAGTTACTTTTCAAAGATGGAACTCCGTCAGGCTATCACTAATTGAGGGTGAAGGAATATAATATTCCAAAGAAGGCTTTTCCAACTAGGTATGGTCATTATGAATTTTTGGTTATGTCATTTGGTTAACTAATGTTTCGGCAGCGTTTATGGATTTGATGAATAAGGTGTTTAGACAATACCTTGTCATGTTTGTGATTGTGTTCATGGATGATATATTGGTCTATATTAGGAGGGAATATGAGCATACCAATAACTTGAGGATTATGTTGTAATTCCTCAAGGACAAAAAACAATTTGCAAAGTTTAGCAAAAGTGACTTTTGGCTTAGGTTTGTGGATCTTCTTGGGCAGGGTATCGAGATAGATCCTAAGAAGATGGATGCGGTTAAAAGTTTCCCTAGACCTCTATCCCCTATAAATATTAGAAGTTTCTTGGATTTATCCGGATACTATAGAAGGTTTGTTGAAGGGTTTTCTTCTATTGCCTCTCTATTAACAGCATTGACAAAAAAGAAGGTTAAGTTTATATGGTCTGAAGTGTGTGAAAAGAGTTTTCAATTGAAGAATAGACTCACTTTTGCTTTGCTGTTTACGCTACAAGAAGGGATTTATGGTTTTGTTGTTTATTATGATGCCTCAAAAAAAGGTTAGGGCGTATCCGTATGTAAAATTGAAATGTTATTGATTGTGCTTCAAGACAACATAAGATTCATGGCAAGAATTATCCTACCCATGACCTAGAACTAGCAGCAGTTGTTTTTGCCTTACAGATTTGGAGTCATAGGTGTTCATGTAGATGTCATTACCAACCACAAGAGTTTGCAATACGTGTTTAACCAGAAGGATCTAAATCTTCACCAAATGAGGTGGATTGCCTTACTAAAGGATTATGACATGAGTGTTCTCTATCACCCTGGCAAAGAGAATGTGGTGGCGGGTTCTCTTAGTTGATTATTAATGGGAAATATTGCTCATATTGAGGATAATAAGATAAAATTAGTTTAAGATGTTCATATATTTACCCAATTGGGTGTTCAGCTAGTTGACTCTACTAAGGGTGGTGTGATAGTTCACAATGGTTTAGAGTCATCTTTTGTGGTTGAGGTGAAGCAAGCAAAGTCTTGATCTGAATTTTGTCGAATTAAAGGAAGTATTGCTTACAAAGTTCATAGAGGCTTTCTCCAAAGGGGAGATGAGGTAATTCTATATCAAGGTTGGTTGTGCGTTCCTAATGTTGATGACTTAAGGTAGCAGATCTTTAGAAGCCCATAGTTCTCGATATTCCATTCATGTGGGAGCCACCAAGATTCACCATGACTTGTAGGAGATCTATTGGTGGAATAAGATAAAGAAGGACATTATAGAATTTGTGGCTAAATTTCCTAATTTCCAACAAGTGATTGTTGAGCATCAAAAGCAGAGCGTAAAATCCAAACATTGAAAGATATGTTGTAAGCATATTTAATTTACTTCAAGGGTAATTGGGATTATCAATCTCCTTTGATTGAATTTTCATATAACATTAGTTATCATTCAAATAATTGTATGTCTCCATTTGAGGCCTTGTATGGTAGGAGGTGAAGATCCCCTATAGGTTCGTTTGAAGTGGATAAGGTTTCTTTAATAGGTCCCAAATTGGTAGGTAAGACTATGAAAAAAAGTTCAACTTATTAGAGAATGGTTGAAAATGAAACTAAAACTATGAAAACCTAGCAATATACATGCCCAGTTGACATGGGATATGACTGCATCACGATTCCTAAGTCTAAAGCTGACAAAAGTCCCATGCTGATGTTAGAAGAAGAGATCTTGAGTTTGATGTTTATTATTGGGTCTACTTGAAAATCTCATGAATGAAGGGTGTAATTAACTTTGGAAAGAAAGGGAAGCTTAGTCCTCGTTATGAGCCCATGTAAGATTTTGAGGTGAATAGGCAAGGTTGCTTATGAACTTAAATTACCTAATGAGTTTGTATTGGTACATCTAGTTTTCCATATCTCAATGTTGAAAAAGTTTGTTAGAGATCCAACATTTGTAGTCCCCTTAGAAGGTTTGGAAGTTAAGGAGAATCTCTCTTATGATGATATTCAGATTAAGATTTTAGACCGACAAGTTAAGAAGTTGAGAAATATAAAAGTTGCTTCCTTGAAAGTTTTTAGAGAAATCAGTTAGTTGAGGGTACTGATATACCGTGGTTTCACGGTATAATTAATATTTTTTCCTTAAGTTTAGTGTGTCCGAAAGCCTTTTTGTGCTAATTTTGATATAAGTTTCTCTTTGTTTTGCAGGAAATCTGTCCAAGGCTGAATGCGGAGATTTTGAGCGAAAAAATGCAGAAGAGACCACCTACGGAGCTTATGACGGTCCGTCGTGCTTGTGACGGTCCGTAGGTGGCAACGTAGTGCAGCTGCTGAAGGAAGATGGGGAAGTCTGACCAAGT
>NC_028646.1:31766284-31766504 GCF_001406875.1 Solanum pennellii
ACCGTCGTATGCATCCGTCGTCCAGGTACGTTTTTCTGCTATTTTGAAATTAGGGCACACACGACGGAACCTGCGACGGGTCGTCACAACTGCGACGGACCGTCGTCGGGGAACCGTCACGTGATTAATGAATTCTACCCGACCCGACCCGGCTGGACCATTTTCAAAATCTGACCGTTTATACTCCCCACCCCTCCATATTTCACCCCATTACTTCCTT
>NC_028646.1:31767321-31767793 GCF_001406875.1 Solanum pennellii
GATGACGGACCGTCGCACACACGACGGACCGTCGTAGGGTCCGTTCCAGAAGCCCTAGCACCCTGTCCAACGACACATGTGATGGACCGTTGTCTTCACGACGGTCCGTCCTACACAACCGTGCTGGTTGTCAGAGACCCTGTTTCTGAGGGTCTCTCAAAATTTTCTAAGTGTCATACGACGGACCGTCATACCCACGACGGTCCATCCTGCACGACCGTCATGATGGTCAGAGACCCCTCTGATAAGGGTCTCCCAACATTTTCTAAGTGTCCTACGACGGACTCTTACGACGGACCATCGTACCCACGACGGTCCGTTCTGCACAACCGTCATGATGGTCAGAGACCCCTCCTTCAGGGTTCTTTATACATACATCTACTAAGTAAAACACAACGGACCTTGTGACGGTCCGTCATAGCCACGACGAGCCGTCATCTGGCCCGTCGTGTGATACAGTTTCAATATCACT
>NC_028646.1:31773041-31803537 GCF_001406875.1 Solanum pennellii
TTTGATTAATTGATTAAAATCCAACTTTCAAAACTGTTAAGTGTCTCTTTCAATTTCGTTAGTTATTTTTACTCATTAGGAAATACAAACCCCCCTTTTTATGTTTTTACTTTCTAAGGAAGTTATCAACCGAACAATAGTAATAACAAGTTGAAGTTAAGTCTAGACTATTTTCCTCGTGGGAACGATCCCAACCTCACTAGTTGGGTTATTTACTTGACGCGACCGCTTTACTTCTTATTTGAGAAGTAAGTTTGAGCGTATCAGGTACTTGGGAGGCCGAGGGTGATATGATGTCCTACTATCCTCATCCCTTTCCTTCCAATCCTACTTTAGCTTGAGGTATATAGTTTATCATGGTTCACTATCTTGGTGTCTTATGTCATATATATTCTCATGATTTCCTCATTATTCATGATTCATCCAAAGCTTAAATTTTGAGACAATAATCTTACTTGATTGACTTCTACTTGGTTATGTGCATTGACTATGATTTGAATATAGACTTCATGATATGATGTTTTAAACTTTCTTTAGCGTGCATTTGGTGTTTCCTCCTCGGATTTGCACTTGTGAAATTGCATGAATGTTAGGTTGTTAGATTTAGTTTCCACCTTTCCTATGATGTCGTAAATCTTATTCAAGGATGAATTTCCCCAAAAGGGAGATATTGTCACACCTTTGATTAGCGTAAGGCCTAAAATAAGGTAATGGGGAGGAACTCACTGCCAACACCTGAACCATGGACCCACCACGGAGCCCCAGACAACTAGTGAAAGGGACCAAGGCTCGTATAGTTTCCTATACCCAGTCCCAGGGGATAAATTGATCAAGCGAACCTCCCAGGAGGCCCTTAACTGCCCATGGGGTGGTGAACGGGTCGTCATGACGCCAGTGTGGGGATGAAGAACCTGACCTATAGTTGGCCTCCTCCCACGACCCCTAGTGAAGAGACAAAAAAAATTTAGGGAGGTCATGAAGAGGAAAGACAACAAGGGACCTCTCCCTAGTACAGTGGTCAAGGACCACAGCTACCACCACAGCCCGTGAGGTCTTTGACGGCTCGTGAGGGCCACCATCTGGTGGTTGCAACAGCTTTATTTTGAGGGCTTTTATGTATCTTCCTAATTATTTTATCCTAACACTGTCAATTTTCCATTACCTAGAAGTCTTATATAAGTGCTTTTAACCCCACATTTCCCCTATTGAGATCATTCACTCATTCTTAAAAGAGTAACAACAAGTCTTCTTCTCCAAAGTACTGTCTCTAGAAAACTTAAAGAACAAGGAGTCAACCGAGGGTTTCGAGTCAAGCTTCCAATTAAGGCATGGAAATTTAACAACTCGCATATTTGGAGGACTTGAAGACTTGAACTTGGAGACTTGGAGGATTTGAAGACCTCAAATTTTATGCTTGGAGGATTTGAAGACTTCTATATACATACTTGAAGAATTTGAAGACTTTAACTTGTATACTTGGAGGATTTGAAAACTAGAACTTGCATATTTGGAGGATTTGAAGACTTAAACTTGTATATTTGAAGACTTCAACTTGCGTACTTTGTTGAATTTGAAGACTTCAGGCATGCTATCAGAAAGTTCAAATTTTTATATGGGTTTGGCCCCTCATATTGACACGTCAGTACTTTATACAAGTCTAAATTTTGATGAAACAAAACATAAAATAAAATACTTATAGCCTTGAATTTCATATGAAATTTAAAGTTGGAACATGTGGTTTTCTTGACACTTATGCAACTGAACTTAGAATATGGTTCTAAGTGCCTAGTACCTCAATGAATAGGATTAAATCACAATGTAGTTCTAGGAGTGATTTTTTGTTTGTTTATTTTTTTGGTGTGCAATACATAGTTTATGCTATTGCAGACCTACTATTGCAAACCATGAGTGACATGCAGTTTAGGCTCGTACGACATCATCTTACTACAAGGGTAGTACCTCTTCAGTAATTTTGCATTAATAGGACCAATTTTAATGTCATATGCATCAACATGCAAACTTGTAAACACCACTTGAATATGTTCTTGTACAACATATGGTCCAGATTACTTTGACGTAAATTTCCTCGCAGACTTATGTAAAGTAATATGTGTCTTGTTACTGCAACGATTTGATCTCCAACTTAAAGAACCTCAAGCAAACATTCATGTTAAAAGCACGGGATAGACGAATTCGATAACATTCAAGATTTTATTTAGCTTCTAGCCTCTTTTGGTCAACTTTCTCAAACACCGCAAAATCTAGTTGAGCATTTTCATCATTAGTGAGCTCTTCTTGAATAGCATTTCTGAAATAAGGTATTTGATGCTCAAGTGGCAGGACTGCTTCACTCCAAAAGGAAGTGAATGTGGTGTTGCTTGAATCATTGTGCGGTATGTTGTCCTATATGCCCATGAAGCTTCTTCCATTCTTTCATGCCAATCTTTCTTGGACTTGGAGAACACTTTCTTGAGCAGGTTATATAGAATCTTATTGAATGCTTCGAAAAGACCATTGGTGGTAGCATGATACATAGAAGATTACGTTGCTTAAAACCAAAGATATCACGAATCTTATTCATTAACTTTTTGTCAAATGGTTTTCCTTTTTCTGTTAGGGATGCCAAAACAACATATGATATTCACTCGAAGGAATTCACAACATTATCTTTCTTCACATTTTTAAGAGCGACAACTTCAACCCATTTTTAAAAGTAATATACTGCAGCTAATATGTACAAGTGTCCACCAGAAGATTTGGGCAATAGTCCAAAAACATTCAATTCCCAAGATTCAAATAGTCAAGACGTAATAGTTGGGTGTAATACTTCAGGCGGCTGGTGTATGAAATTGGCAAGTAGTGCACCTTCAAGCATAATCTAAGTTTTCCAATAATACCCCATTCTTTTTATGTGAAAGTAGAGCTTCGATTTATGTGATCCACATACTCTTGAGTGTGCTTCTTGCAAAGCTTGGATAGTTTCTTCCTCTCCCAAACATCATATGAGTACTCCCTCAAATAATCATATATACAGTGTCTCGTTGTATTAATGTAATTGAGGTGTATGACGACGAATGTAAGTGCTTCTCCTTAGATTTTCTAAAAATATCCCATAACACATATAGATAATAATGGGTTGTCTCCAATATTCCTTCGCGGCTTTAGAAACAACGATGAGATACTTAAGCTTATTTTCTACATATTCGTCCTCATTTGGTGGTGGTACTATCCATTTTTGGAAAATAGTAATTTGTATCTCATCACGCAAGGTTAGCGTTGAATCTAGGGCAGCTTTCCAGATTTCGTTTATACGCACATATTTAAGGGTTATGTATCTAAGAAACACTATCAACTTTTGAGCATTATCATGGTAAGGGTGCAATTCATGTTTCTTCACCTTAACTTTTCAAGATTTGATTGATCACCAACTAAGAGTCACCAAAAACATTTAAGTGTAATTGTTTCATGTCGATGACCATTTCAATTCCAAGTATCAACGCTTGGTATTCAATAACATTGCTTTAAAGTAAAAGAGAATGGTAGAATTTGTTCTTATAAAGTGACGAACACTACACAAGACCCAGCTCCACCATGATTTGCAGCCCGCCAAAGTACATTTTTCGAGGAGGTTGAAATTCAATAGACATCGCATATTCATAGGGAAGCTCATCAATCAAGTTTCAATCATCTGGTACTAGGTGGTCTATCAAAAAGTCTACTAGTGCTTGTCCCTTTAAAGCTTTTTGAGGGATGTACACGATCTCAAACTGTTGGAATAGGAGATACCATCTTGCTAGCTGGTCATTAAAGACAGGTTTAGACATAACAAACTTGACGAAATTTACTATAGAAATAAGCTGAACAAGACGAGCTTAAAAATAATGCTTCATCTTTTAAATTGAGAAGACTAGTGCCAAGTACACATTTTCAATTGGAGAATAGTTTAGCTCATTTGGCGTCATAGTTCTGCTCAAGTAGCAAAAGAATCTTCTCTTCACTATTCTCTTGAGCTAATAAGGCTCATACGGACCTTCAAGTCAACAAGTGCAATGACGAAGCAAAGCCCCATAGCTTTACTCAATCAAGTAACCCAACAAGAATCATGAACAACATCCCACTTCACATAACATGACATTTAAGAGAACATATCATCATACTTTAACAATGTAGACCAACACATATTCCTAAGTGAAACTACTCACCATATATATCAACAATGTGCAAGTTCATCATATACATATCATGTACAATTATAAGCATATTCATACATAAGAACATCCTCTTAAGACTTCCTTCAAGGATAACTAGTTAAATGTTTAGGTAGAGTCCCATACCCCTACCTAAACTAAGTTAAACCCCTTAGGTTGTCTTCGTTAGAGTTTATTCCTTTAGTTCATTTTACCTTTTGGGAACATCTTGCCTTAACAAACATAGACCACATGAGATAATGTGGAATCCGGTGTCATGGAACCCTACACTGAAAGAAGGTGGACTACTTGCCAAGGTAGTACCAAAACATGAACATAACAACTACGTGGATCCACTAGCTAGTATTCCTATAACGGCAACATAGTTCAAGAACTAGGAGATATAGTTGGGACTCTCTTTATGCTACATGCATTATAGTCTCAAATATCAAGAGAACATTAGTGATCCTAACTTCCCTTTGTGGGAAGAGACACTCCTCACTCTAGTTCACTCGGTGCTAAGCTAGAGTCCCTTTTGAAATGTCTTTAATGTCTTTATTAATCATCATAGCTTAATTTAGGTCATAGGGTCTAATCCCTTGTATAGTCATTGTCATTAGCTCATTAGAAATCGCATGAGAATATCCTTTCATGGAAACCCTCATAGGTGAGATTAGCATAACATCATTATCATGTCATAAAGGCACATACGTACTGCATAACCATCCTTATATCATTTCATCTTAAGCATATTCTCACAATCGCATAGTCATGACATTTCAATTCATCATCATACCAACACCTACTTAGGCTAATCAGAAGTCATGCTTCAATTGAACTACATCATCAATCACAACCCATCATAATTGAAGTAAAGGTCAGGATCATAAGGACTTACTCAATCTCCTTCAATAGCCATCATCATAGTCTTACCAACAACCAACGAATTACATCCAACAATAGGTGTAGTAACATCAATCAATAGTAATTAACACAAGAACTAGGTCAATTGCATCATCACTATCCAATTAACATCAATTCATAACCTAGGGTTAGGGGAAATAGGGTTCATAACAAATTCATCAAGAATTATATCCAATACCAACAATACATTACCCTAGTCAGTCCATACATAAATTAGAATAGCTAAAATAAGTCTAATAATCAATTCATTTTTCAATTCTCATCAATTCATGACCAAGATCCAATATTTGGGGAATTTGGAGAATGGAACATCAATACGAAATTGCATCAAATAACATCAATTAATCAACAATCTATACTCAATTAGTCATGGGAATTCACAATTCGTCATCAATTTGAAGTTTAGAAGAAAACCCATTAGAATTGAAAAACCCCATGAAATTGGGTAATTTAAAATTAACTTTAAGAGGACCTCTTGGTAAAGGAATCCCAAGAGTGAAGAACCCATACCTTAGTGAAGACTAATATCCGAAATTGAAGTGAAATCCTAGAGAAATTGACCTTCTTCCTCAAACTCTCTTCCTTCTTCAATGGAGGATTCTAGGGAGAGAGAAAGTAGAGAGATATGAGAGCTTTTGGATTTTTGTTTTGGGAATTGGGTTTAGAGTGAGTTAAAATGGCTTAAAACTGACCGTAAGTCAATATATAATCACCCCCTAAATTATCCAGAACACCCCTCACTTAAATTGGTCTCTTTGGGAAGTCAAAATGTCAAAATACGATTTTATCGAATCTGGGAAGTGGCTTCGCGTCGCGGGGCCAACACTTATTTTATTTCCCAAAAATTTTGGGACAATGAGGTCCATGTGGTCTGTGCGTCGTGCAGCAGCCCACTGATTCTTGACTTTCGCAGGCTGCCTTGGCAACCTGCCCAGCCATGTTGGGGTCCTCCTCCATAACCCTTCGGGTGGTCCTTGGGGCGTCGTTATTGGAAGTTTAGACTCTTTATACTACATTATACCTAAAGAAAGTCTCTTTAAAAGTTTTAGATTTCATTTGACCCTCTGAAACCATCCTCGAACATAGGACGTCAACTAGTTCAATTAGGCTAGTTTCCGGACGTCCTTTGACGTCTTGGCTCTAAAACTTCTCGGATGACTTCTAAGAATTATTTTAGGTCTTATAGCAGTATCTAAAACATTTAGACACTCATGTTAGGCTCTATATTAGGTCTTGACTTTTTAGAGTGTTACAGCAACAAAGAGTAGGCGTTTCACTAGATATAATTTGATATTTTTAAAGGTGTCGCTACATGTTTGGTCCCAATAAAATGAAACACTTTTATTCATGATATGAACAAATGGTTTGAACCTTCCTGCTATTTTTGAGATGAACCTCCTCAAGTAGGCTAACTTTCCTTGGAGAATTTTAAATCATGAATATTTCGAGGCTCGTGCATCTATGAAATTGCATCAACTTTGGCTTGATCAATTTCAATTCCTCTATAGTTCACAATAATTCCAAGGAACTTTAAAGAAGTAACTCCAAAGGCACGTTTCAAAGGATTCATCCTTAGTTGATATCTTCTGAGAAGCTCAAACACCATTCTTAAGTCTTTGAAATGATCAACCATTTTTGTCGACTTCACCACCAAGTCATCAACAAAGAATTCAACATTTATTATGGAACAAGTCATCAAATATATTTTCCATATCCCTTTGATATGTGGCACCAACATTCTTTAAGCTAAATGACATAACTTTATAGCAATATATACCCTTAGGTGTGTGAAATGCGGTGAGTTCATCATCTTTCATTTCCATGCAGATTTGATTATAGCAGGAAGAACCATCCATGAAAGACACTGCCTCATAAACGGTGATGGCATCAATCATCAGCTCCGGAATTGGAAGAGGGAATTCATCTTTAGGGAATGAATTATTGAGATTTCTTAAGTTAACACACAGTCAAATTTGGCCATTCTTCTTCCTTACTGGAAAAATACTTGAAATCCATGTAGGATATTTAACTTCACGAATAAAGTTTGTCTCAGTGAGTTTGTTAACTTCATTTTCTATCATGTAACCATGTCTAGACTAAAACGTCTTTGGACTTTCTTAATGGGACGACGTCCATTTTTGACTGCTAAGTGATAGACTATTACTTTAGGATTCAAGACAGAGTGAATGTATCCCTATATTCTTTGAGTATATTCATATAGGCGATTTCTTCATCAATTTTTAGAAAGGAACTAAAGTAAGTTGGTCTTGGGTCTTCGTCGTGCCAAGGTTAACGTCCTTTAAGGAATCTATGGTGATCTTCACTCCTCCGTCAAGTTATGGTGGAGCATCTCCAGTATCTTTATATTCTAGAGGATCATTGTCATTGACAAATATGTGATAACACTATAGAATATCTTCCAACTCTTTATCAATCTTCACTTGAAGTAAGGCATCATGCTCATTCTGGATTATAAAATGATATGAAGATCCTACACTTTCTTCATCTTCCTCACTCTCCTTAATGTAGACCACAATGTGAGTCTTTGCCTCTGATCCTTCTTACAAGAAATCACAAGTTCCACTTATCGTCTCATTTCAGAAGAAATCAAACTTTGAAAATACTTTTGGACGATAGTCAAAAGCAAGTGTTGTCACTCTTAGAAAACTTCTCATACTCTTGTTATTCTTCTTCTTCAATGGACATAACCTTTCAAACAAAAAAGTTTTTGTAGTCGGTTCTCCAAAACGATTAAAGATGGAGGGCTTTTTGTTGGAAGTAGTGACATCATCTTATATAGTTATAACCTTTCAAACAAAAAAGTTCTTATAGTCAGTTCTCCAAAATGATTAAAGATGGAGGGCTTTTTGTTGGAAGTAGTTACATCATCTTCTATAGTTATAGGATTATTGCTTACGCTTCTTATGGAAATTCGAATTGGCGACAGTTTGTTATAGTCTAGTCCTTCACATGCTTGCCTAGTTATATCTTCCAATAAATGTTTCCCAAAATTGATGGCTCAGTAGGGTTGTATCCAGCCTTCACAAATAACACGTATGCATAGGGATCAAAACCTTCTCTTGTGCATTGTAAGGAGTGTCGTATCTCGCACTTGATTTGAGTGATTGAATTTCCTGGCAACTTCGAAGACAAATTACCGCATCAATTCATCTAATAGAAAGATTTAGTCCTCTCAATGCTTTTTATTGAAGGTTAAATGATTGACCTTCTTCTTTCTTCAGCTTTAGAGCATAACGAAGTGTAGAAGCCAACTTTTTCTTTGAAGACATGGTTTTTTCTTCATTCAGAATGTGATAAAGTTTTTTAGTGTCAACTTTTACCTTTCCAAAAGCCACATCAAATTTTTTGCTTGTGATGTTATCATACTTGATTGATTTGAGATCATTAGATTTTACCCCTTTAATAACATACTCTTCAAATAGAATTTTTTATTGGCAAAGTATATCTGAACTTCGGTGAAAGGATTATCATCTGCAACCATTTTCCGTTCAATCCCGCCTTCAAGATACTTCAAACATTGATTGTAAGAAGGTAAGACAATTTTGTTCTCATGTAACCAAGGTCTGCCAAGTTATATATTGTATGATGTCATTGCATCGATCACATGCAAGTGATACATCCGTGTGGTTGATCACAATCATATGGATTTCAAATTTAATAGAGCCTACGGACCTCTATACACCTTGATAGAATCTTTGTATCATCAAACGACTTTCACAAAATTCTTTAGTCATGACGCCGAGTTCCTTCAACGTGTGGATAGGCAGAATGTTTACTCTAGATCCTTAACTATTAAGATTCTATTTATCTTTTTGTCTAGTACGTGACCACCATATAAAAAGGACGTTGTGTAGTGTTTCACAAAATAAAATATCATTATTTATAAATGTGATTTTTGTATCATATGCATGTGCTTCTTCGGAAGAGGATTCAATAGGTTTCTCAGAAGATGAATGATATATCATTGATAAGATTTTTCTTATTGCTTCTTCTCCGTCACTAGGAGACACTTTTGGTGAGGATTAACTCATTTTTTGTTCTTTATCAGGAGGAGACACAATCATTGATTCTTTTTTTTAATCATCATTGAAATATGATGCATTGACATTTTCATTAGTAGACATTGTGCAGAACCAACTTGGTAAAAATTCTTCTATAGTCACAGGATGTTAAGGTTTCTAAAAGTGATGCACTTCTACCTTTCCAGCTTTAGACGCTTAAATGATTTTTGCTTCTCCTATTTTCATACTATCTTCATTAGAATCGTTTGTTTGGATGATTTTTTTCGTAAGATTGACTTATTTCATCTTCACGTAGCCACAAGAATCTAGACTTCATTTCCACCTAAAACAATTTCAGGGATACATATTTCGACTGGATCAAATGAGTCAAATGTGATAGATATTTGGTTAATCTTCTATTCATTTACCAATCGCGTCCCTCTCTCCTTGAAGACAAAATATTTTTCAACTGTGATACTTGCAATAATTTGGGTCATCAGTTTTTCCATCTTCATCAGGTTGCTTTATCTCTTGCAACTCAATGAACTTGAACTCGAGCAAATCATCAAAAATCTTATAAACGTTAGAATTCAATAAGGGATATGTCTTTGCTTGCATCTTTCTCAATGTCAACTTTTGATTTGAATGTACTTGGATAGTCGTTCTCACAGTTGCTCCATGCCTTTTTTGTAGTGAACTTCACAAGTGACATAATAACATTCATAGATTCTTTGTTGTCATTCCCGGGCACAAATTTGCTCTATCTATTAGGTTCCTGCCTGTACCTTCCTTTTGTGAGGATTGTTTACAAACGCCATATATTTTCAAACCCCAAGACATGAGAGTGAGTAGCTAGATCCTCGAAGGATTATGATTTTATTCCTTGTAAGATGTAAATAAGGTCCTAATGCATTTCTTGGATATATGTTTCTATTACAAAAATTTTACTAAGCCTATCCTTGGAATTTAGGCTTGCGTTCGTCAAACGATATGAAATTTTATAACAGGTATCCTTCATTTGGTGAGTATTTGTGTTGCTAAAGTTTCTTTCATTTATTGATTGAATTGGGCTATAGATTTGTGTATCAATTAAAGACATTTCCTTTTGGAGAGCATACAAACTACTTAATAAGATAGTCTCTATAGGTTCCATCATTATTACATGTCTGAACAAACTGTTCAACATGTTGCGTCAGATTTTCTGTACCCTCAAATTGTTGATATTTGGGAGGTTGATAACCAATAGGCATTTTGAACTTATCAATTCTTGCAGTTTATGGCTTCACAGACATATGAGAAGACTTGGTGTAGACTTCATACTCATTTTTGATTATACGTTCAATGAGATCCTTCAAGCAATCAAGTAAGATCATTCCTTCAGAAGAAACTGACATCTCATAAACAAGCGGTGCATGCTGCACGAGATTTTCCATCTTTTGAACTTTAACACCCTTTCTAAGTGCATGGATAACTTCTCCATCTAAAATGCCTTCCTATCCATCAATTTTTCAGTTCAAGACTCCTTAGGGTTGTACATAATCGGTTAAACTTCGTCAAATTTGGAAGTTTTTCCTTAGAGGGAGAAGCAACAATTACCATTGCTTGCATGAACATTGAAACGTGGGAGAATGACATGGATTGTCAATTAAGTTGATCTTCAACAGACTTACGTTACATGATGCATGTGGAGAGGATCCATTGGTTGAATTATATTTCCTCTTTATTGTAGAGTTCTTGAAACCAGATTCTTGAAGTAGAGCCAAGGTCTTCTTGATCTTTTTTGTAACACTGTTGCCTCCTTCTAAAGCATTTGTGGAGGACTTTGATCATTTTGGAGTCGAAGATCCAAAACAAGAGTTGATGTGGACGACGCTTGAAATGTTTGTGGTCCTAGCATAGCAACCTTTCTCCTCGTAACAATTTCAAAACATTCAAAGGTAATACCAATAATTCCTTCAACTTCGGTAGAGAATTTACAGATAGTGACCTTAGAGGCAGTTGATTGAGAGTTGATCTTCATGAAAGTCATGTCGATATTCTTTGATGTTTGAAAAGTTGAGATGAGTGTAGAGATTATCCAACTAGGCGTGCCATAATTTGTAAACAGTAAAAATCGCATTGAGAAAAAATATTCAAGGACGAAAAAGTATAGCAACAATCGTATTTATTGATTTTAAATGTGAGTTTTACAATCTCAATGTGAGGGGCTAAGCAACACCCCTAGGCTATGACATAAAAGAACCCAAAATATACACTGAAGGGGGACGTGATGCCTGACCTCCATTCTATGGTGAGTTTGAATTACCCTCCTATATGAAGGCATTTCATTCTCTTACAAACGTGGTCTAGAACTAAACTTCAAATAGGAACTGAATCCTAGTACTAGAATGCGTAAAAGAGGGAGACTCTCCCCTTACAATCCTAAAACCATCTAAACCTATTCAAAGTAGCTATACATTTAATATAGCTAAGTTGAAAAGGTTGACCAAATTAAGGAGGCTCTTTAATTCTCCTGATTTTCCTCCATCTAAAATTTGGTATTTCTTGCCTATCCATGCAGTAGTAAGCTTTTGCTTCCTTTGGCAAGGCTTGACATTCAATATATATTTGAGGAGTTGTGTGTTGATGACTACGTTTTGCCAGTGCATCCGCGACAGTGTTAGATTTTCTGTAAATGTGCTGGCAGCTGAAGTTGTGAATTTAGTTGCTGACACTGCGTGTTTTCTCCACCACGTTGCTTACTCCCCATTGTGCTTTGGTTTTGTTCATAATCTAGTTGACTGCCTGCTGAGAATCCATCTCCAATGCAATGTTATTGTATCCCAGTTGTAAATGTTCAGCCTCCAATTCAGCCTGGTTGTTTGTTCCCAGTCTGAGTGGTACAACATATGCTAATATCATTCGTCCGTCCACATCTCTGATTATTCCACCGACCCTAGTTCTTTTCGGATTATTGAGTGCACTTCCATCCGAATTGATCTTCACCCACTGATCCGGAGGCCTCTTCCATGATACTATTTTAACTTTGGTTTTATGGCTACATCTCTCAACTTTCTGAATCAAGTCCATCCATTTAACCGGCCATGTGATTTATGGGTATGCGTTAGTTAGCATTTTATAACTATCTTTGTATATCGCATATTTGACCCTGCTCATGTTGGATGGCTTTCCTCCATATTTGTGTGTGCACCTATTATTCCATAGATTTCAGCAAATTAGTATTGGAGTAATTTGTAAATTCAATTTATGATCCTCGTTGTTGGACTTTGTGTTCTACCAGTTTGCTATCAGATGCGGCAATGACTGATGGTTGTATGTAATTCTAGCTAGTCCGGCAAAGCTCCTCCACACATGCCTAGCAAATGGTCCATTGATGAATATGTGATTGATGTTATCTTCCCTTGTCCTGTTCCTGCAACAAAAATAATTAACTAGTTATATTCCAAAAGGTTCCCCATAGCAAAAAGGGAATTTTAAAGGGGATGCACTTATTCCAAATCAGTTATTTAAATTGATTTTTGTTCCTCTTTTCTCAAATCTCATTCGAGGTTGAAGCACATGTGAAATTTCCATCAGTGTTGAGGGTCCAAATTGCTTGGTCTAGAACCTGTCTTTGCATAGGAATCTCAGTGTGTAGGATGGTTGTCATTTGTTCTGTTGGAGCTTGCTGAATAAGCTTGTTCCAGTTCCATTGGCCCTCATCCCAAAATTCTACCACCGTACTGTTATTAAACCTGTTGGAGTTGTTAGAATAATTAGTTAGGGTCCCACCCCTAACCAATTATCCCACCAAAAAGAACAGTTGACGGAGTTGATCTTCCATTTGATGTGTTTTTCGACTTGGCCTCTGTTCCTTAAGATGGTTTGCCAAGTTAGTGATTCTCCTGTGTCCCTTTTTTAGAAACTGGGTTGGCTTTTCGGCAGTATTTTGCTCTTAGAAATTCACCCCATAGTGTATTTTTTGCTCTGAAGATCCACCATTGCTTATGTTGGAATGACTTGCTGACTTCCATAATGTTTCGTACCCCTATGCCTCTTGCCTCATGTGGAAAGCTGAAATTTCTCCAAGATTCCCAATGGTATTGTTTCCTCCAATCTTTCTATCCCCAGAAAAAGTCATCCATCAATTGTTGAAGCTGCTTCAGGATGGTGGATGTTGGAGTCACAGCCGATAGGAGATGGATGGGCATGGATTGGAGAACATGCTTTGCCAACACTGCCTTGCCTCCGTAGCTTAGCTGCTTAGTCTGCACCTGTGATCATCCATACAAACTTATGATTTATATCAGAGTAATAAATATTCCTAGGTCTGCCACTGTAAATAGGGCATCCTAGGTAAGTCAACGGACTCTATTTTTTTGCTTAAATCCGGTAAGTTGCTTGATTCTCTGCTTTGTTCTTGTAAAGGCATTCGATGCAACATGAAGTGGCTCTTTTCACCATTTATAAGTTTCCCGGATGTCTACTGATAGACCTTCAGGGTGTGCATAAGTATTTTCAAATTTTTGGCCCTCCCTGATGTGAAGAGAATAATATTGTCAGCAAAACTGAGTTGATTCACTTAGGGGCCCCTCTTTTCCATGTAAAAACCATGAAAATCTTAATGATTTTGAAGTCTATTTAAAGATCTTTACAATACCTCCGCACCTAAAATAAATAGGGCTAGAGATAATGGATCCCCCTGTTTAAAGAAAATATGTCTTTTACCATTCACAGTAATGGAGTACTAATTGTTAGCCATAATCCTCCATACCATATCAATGAAAATCTCATTGAAACCCATTTTCCTCAACACTAGGCAAGTGTTGACACCCAATTTTGACCCTCTCTGATAGAATTAATTCATGAGCTTCTTAAATTTTTCAAGCAATTTAAAATAATTAGTTTTATAAAAAAAAATAATATAAAGTTTGCGTTATTTTGAATAGTTTTGTCATTTCTTATAACTTTTAGATAATATATATTTTACATAATTACGTATATAATTAGTATATTTTATGATTATTCAAAAATCATCTCAAAAATATTTTAATTTTAGTAAGTATTCTATTAAACTAATTTAGTTTAAATTATGGTTACATTTTGAATCACTATTTTACAATTAAAATAATTATATTACTAAATTAAAGAAGCTCATTGATTAATTAATACAAATTCGTTTTATTTAAAGGTTTAGCCAAATTTATTATCCTAATTCAATTTGGCTATTCATTAAATTAACCCCTATTAAATTTCCAATTTAATTTTTGGGCCTATTCTTCAATAGTGAGCCCATTCCTTTTTATTTAATTTCTAGCCTACCAATTCCCATTTCCAGGCCCATTCTTCTTTTTTCTTCTCCCAGCCCATTTCGTTTTTAATTTCCAGCCCATTTTCTTTTTTACATTTAATCCATTCCCTCCCAACTCTTTGGAAAAAAAAAGATTTGGGCCTACTTCTTTTTCAATTTCCCTCTTAACTCCAACCAGCCCATTCCCTTTCTCCCAACCCTTTTCCCTTTCGACCCATACCCGACCCATCATGTAGGTCTTCTTCTCTGCTGAAAATCAGCGGAAAGAATGCAACAAAGCAATACACTCCAGGTCAGATGCACGCCGAAATCCAGCGAGAAGTGGCATCCAACAGTACCATTGTACGCCTTCTTCTTTTTCCTCAAACTCGGATGGTTCTAGCTCCAAACGGCGCTACAGTACCATCATCGTCCTTCTCGTCCCTTTTCCCCCTTTTGCGGATTTTCAGAATAAAGATACAACTCTCCCATGCCTTTTACTGTTGATCTCGAAAAGGAGCAAAAAATTATAATTTCAAACTCTTTCTTTCAAAAATCCAATGGATTTCCCACCAAAATTCTATGTTCTTCCCCTATAAATAGTTCCGATGCTCAAGGGATTTGAGGAGGGGCGGGGGAGTTGAGTTTTTGAAGCAATAATTACTTTACACTAGAAAGTTTCAAGCAAATCTCTAAAAATATAGTTTGCAGCTGGTTTTGAACTTCTTGGCTGTCTATTTGTACTTGAATCTTGTGGTAGAAGAATCATTGCTCTCAAGCTCATTGCCGTCTCGAGTTCGCTGCCCCAAGAAAGGTAACTTCACCTCCTCATAAATTATGTTGTCACTCTAGTGAAGTTAAATATTTTTATATGTGGATTTTGTTCATCATGTGGTGCGATTTGATGATATTGATGACTGCAATCTATGATCTGCTTTTCTTTGATGAAAGATAGGGGTGTGTATTGTTTTGAAGTGGTGAAACACGAGGCAGAATCTCTAAAAAATAATCGATGTGGATGCGGTGTGCTATTTTGCTCATTATTTGTGGAATATGACAAGTTGTTTTCTCCAGTTTGAATCTCATGGTTATCATATCTTTCAGTATGCGTATTTGAATTAAGTTCATATCTCCATTTTGTCCAGATTTTAGTAAAAAAAAAATGCTTGCTATTCGATATTGATCTCTTAAAATGTGAAGTACTTTCAAAATGGATGCTTGCTCCCCTCTTCTGCCTGTCTTGCTTGTTAATCTGTTTTACAATATTGTTTGGCTGGCTTGGTGATTGATTGAAAGTATTCAATGTCTATTTGTCGTCCTTAGCGTTAAAAATGCAGCTTTAGTTTGGGTCACTTAAGTTTCTGCTAATTGTCTAATATTTTGAGGCATAGAAATCAAATTTCCAGCATGTTATTTTGTTAGTTAAATAGCAGTAATCGCATTTGTTTCGTTTAGTTTACAAAGATTCCTAAATATAGGATACATGTTCCATGGTTTGCGGAATGAATTGTATTATAGATTGTATATTCTGTTTCTTTTCCTTCAATTTTTTCCGCACAATGTATTGTTGGACAGTGATTCATGACTTATAACCTTTGGTCGGTGTTTGTCTCGTTTTAGTTATTGCCAAATATTTGTTGATATCATTAGGAGCTACTAACTTATACGAATTCTAATTCTTGTTGTTCTCATTTTGCTGCATGTGAACTCACATGGAGTCCAAGGTGGACTCAAATCCTTTACCTTTCGCATTTTGAAATGAGCCATAAAGGCTCAAATTCATTTTTTTTTTCCTCTCGAGTCATCACCCATTGCAAATGGTGAAGTGGATGAATAATTTGAAGATGATAAATAAGGGCTGGAAATTGAAAGATAGGTGTTCGGAAGAACCAGCAGATGTGTTGCTGAAAAATCAAATCTGCAGATTTGAGCACCAGTACACATATTGTATACATTCGTTATACACTGTTATACCGGTTCATGGCAGCAAATATGCAGACAAAAATGTGAAATATAGAGATGAGGTAAAATGCAGGTGTTCGGAAGCAGGAGATACACGCAGAGAGCTGATATATACGTCCATATACACCGATATACAGTCTATGTATACAAAAAGAGGATTGGGTTAAAACCCAGAATTTGCAGCGAAATTGGCCCAAGAAAGGGCCCAATTTCATTGTCTCTTTCACTCTCCTAATTACTTTGATTATGTTGACTAATTTCATTTAGCTCTAACTTTAGAATTGATAATTAACTTACTTAAATCCCCAAAAGATGAATTATTTTTATGTTGACTTACTATATAAACATTTTTTGACAAAAATTTATTTTTATGTCAAGTATATGAGTAAAATTAATATCTTTAGTTAAGTCAAACCTATGTTCTTAAAAGATATATATTCTTTATTGATTTTCGCTTAACCATTTTATTATTTTAAAAAAATATATATTATTTTACGTTCGGTGAACCTTTTATTCTTCCATTAATAAGAAAAAATGTGTTTTCATGCTCAAATTGATCAATTTGGTTTGAGTAATTATCTTTTAAAATGATTCAAAAAAAATCTGATTTAGTTAATTTCTATTCACTTATAATCAATTTCAAATACTAATTAAAGTTCCATTTTCTTGAAATAAAAAGTAAAAATTAATCTTTGTTTAAATGTTTTCTTAAAATTGATCGAATATTGTTAATTATTATATTAAATCATGTTTCTAAGATAAAAAAAATAATAAAAAAAAAAATAAATTAACCTAAGTCATAGGATAACCGCGTGTTAGCGGGTGCTTCAAATGCCTTAAAAACCTTCTTGAAGCATAAATAAGAACCTCTTACCCGTTTTCTCTAAATTTATTAAGATTTAATCTGTTAAAATCTTTTTAAATCAAGTTTTCTTAATTTCTTTAAAAAATTAAGTGGCGACTCTTTCTAAATATTCTTCTAAATTGGTTTATACTTAGAACATTTCAAAAAGTGATTTTTTCTAAGGATAGATAAATTACGGCATAACAGAAATGGCGACTCTGCTGGGGATTTAATAGGTTCTAACCATAACAGACTTAGGTTAATTATTAATGTTTTTGGCATATGCTTATTTGTTTGCTTATATTACATGCCTAATGCCTTATTTTTATGCTTATGTGATATAAACTGTTTATCTGTTATTATTTTCATCAATTGTATATTTATATTGCTTTATAAACTGTCATTCCGTTCATATTTCTCCACTTATTGGAAATTCACATTATCACACGTACACGCGAGGTGTGCTTTGTGCACCCGAAAACTTCTTTCAAAGTTCCTAAAGTTAGGAGAGTTTGTATATGCGCGGGGTGTCCGGATCTTTTTCCGCGTAACCGCGTAACCGCGTAGCCTTCTCACTCGAGTTGTCCACTCGGGAACCTTGTTTCTAGAAAGCCTAATCTTAGAAAACATAAGATAGAGCTAAACCACCCCTCAATTTAAGTCATGCATGCATATGCCTTAGATGGATCGATCAAGGGTATCGGTTCAACATTTAAGAAGTCCACTCTTACGTCAATGGGTTTCACGACCCAACGACCAACGAACATATTTTGTGCAACGTGATAATGATAGACGGATCCAAGCCTAAATTTGACATAGTGAGTTTGGATGTTATATGTTTATTTTATTTTATTTTATTTGTAGATGAATTCAGTCCCTCAAGTGCCCAAAATTAGGATGGTCGAGGGTTTTCCGTACAAATTGAAAACCTGGTGGGAGAATTTTACTCCAAGTGAAAAATTAGCAATTGCAAAAAGGTTGGGGTGCCTCCCTATGCTATTCAAGGTTAACCCATACAAACATATGATTAGAGCGTTGATTCAGTTTTGGGATCCAGACCGTGTTGTGTTCACGTTCAAAGACTTTGAACTAACACCTATGTTGGAGGAAATATATTATTTTACCTGTTTGAAGTATCGAGGAAAAGGTCAAATTATTCCTCACAGTCAATCAAGGAAGAAATTTCTTCGCTACTTAGGACTAAAAAATGAAAAGAAACTTCGATGCTTCGAACATAATTGGGTTTCTCTGGATTACTTATATGAAAGGTGGACGCTCAAATAGTTACAAAGTGTTTAGGAAGGAATTCTCTTGCACTCTTGTTCATTGGCAAGCTAGACGCCCTATCGCATTTACTGTGGCTTTACTAGGAACTTTAGTGTTTCCACGAGAACATGGTCATATCAGCACATGCATATGTTCAGTGGCTCATGTACTTTTTGAAGGTGTTAATGGCGAAGAGCTCACTCTAGTTCCCATGATTTTAGCAGAAATATTTCGAGCTCTTGAGAAATGTAAGAGAGGGGAAGCAAACTTCTTTGAAGGTCGCAACCTTCTTTTGCAAGTGTGGGCACTGGAACACTTTCACAAGCGTAAAAATATGGATGACATATGCTTTAGAAACGTAAATCATATTGACAGTTTTTTCGACAGGACAAAAATGTTTGTATCTCCAGTTGGTACTGATGATTGGTATGAATATCTGACCTCCTGCACCACTGACCAAATTCAGTGGAAATATCCATTACTCTTGCATTCCCCGGCATATATCAGATGCAAGAGGTCCTACTATGTCGAGCTTATTGGGTTAAAAGGTCTCCAACCTTATGCTCCGGTGCGCGTACTTCAACAATTTGGTTGAGCACAAGTTATCCCTCTTCGAGCCAACATGAGTGTTTCTAAAGTTTCCTTCGGACCAAACTTCAAAGTTCTTAGAGCCAGAGAGATACTTCATGAATGGAACAATATTCTCACGATGGATATAGGAAAGGGTCCCGAAAGAGAAATTCCAAAATATCAGGTGTGGCTTCGAGAAGATCGCAACAGCATGAGTCCAGAAGGCGAACAAGGGTTTGAGGATATTGGGACGACGATCTGGATAAGGCATTCTCATCTCGGAACGAAAGCGGTCACCCCTGAAATGTGGGGTCAAATGAAAAGTATAATGCAATATTTGGATAATGCTAGAGCAGGGCCTTACAACGTGGAAGCGTCATCATCACTTCCTCCACCGGCATGATTAATAACAACATTCAAGCTGAATCTTAGATTTGTCCTTATTTTGTGTCATTTTTATGTTATACCATTTTATTGGTATTTAATGGTTATCTTTGTCTTTGTGTTCCAAACGGGAGTTGTCACAAATTAATGGCTTGGGTCAATCTATCATAATCACATGATGTTTGATGTTTAGGCCTACCTTTGGCATAAAAAGGTCACAAATCTAGGAAGCGATATAAATTATTTGTGTACTGCTTGATATAATTGTTGTGTGTTGTGATGTGTTGTTTTGTCTAAAGCAAAATTAATCCACTATTATTTTTAGAGCACCCTAAGCATATATCAAAATTCACGACAATAAAGTCCGTCCAAATCATTCTTGAAGTGTCGTTCGAGTTTCTCAGAAATATATACCCATTTACTCCAAATTTCTTAAACTTTTATTCATCCATCACAGGAAGGTCAATTTGCTAGAATGTCCAAAAAAGACGTCAACGCACCAATCTCACCCAGTGCTTCGGTTAGTGACAGAGAAACTAAAGAGTTAATGTTCAAAAAATTTATCAAGACTAAAGAGAGGATAGCTGCAGCCAAAAGGAGACTTGCAATACTGGACCAAACTGAATGGACTCTACGAGAGAGAATTATTGAGGTTGACATGGAAACAGCCTCAGTGAAAAGAAAGATTGCAAAAATCAATCAAGAGATAATTAATATCACTAAAGCAACTGCAAGGATCCCCGAAATTGAACGAGCCATTAAAAAGATAAATTTTGGGAATGCTTCTTCCATGAGAGGAAAAGGAAAAACAAAAGCAGGTTCAGATGATGAGAGCACTGGATCGTCACCCTACGGTTGAAAGGGAAATAAAGAAGTGTGGGGTAGATTTAGGTTCATATAACGTACCTCTTATGTTTAAGTTTATTTGTAATCAAGAACTACGCGAGACTTGAGCCCATAAGGGGGTACGTAAGAAGCTCTTATCGAGCCTAGTCTCTCTATCAATTCCGGGAAGGGTAGGTTTAAGTTATCTTATGTAATTCGAACTACGTCGGGCCTGATTTCCTTGGTGGATACGTAGGCAGCCTACTTAAGGCTCGGTCCCTATCTTTTTAATTTTTATTCTCCATTATTAGTGAAAGATTCTGAAAATTTCATGAGTGGAAGAATTTAACAGCATTCTACGCAAGTCGACCTTCCTAATTTTATCACAGAAAGATTCATTTCCATTAGAGTCCACTCGTTCACCCAAAATATTTCCGTGGATTAATCTCTTGAAGCAAAATTACACTTATGTGTTTATTATTATTATTATTATTATTATTATTATTATTATTATTATATATTTTTTTTTATTTATTTGCATATCTCGTTAAAAACAAAGAATAACATATGTGTCTTTTGAGTGATTTTTCTCTATAGGTAAACACTGATCTGTGTTGAAGTCAAACTGGCAGACCATCCCTACTTTACAAGATCTAAAGCAATCATACCATCCTTCCCTGATCACTCTTTGGATAAAGGCAAAATCAAAATGACTAGTACTTCTGAAGAAACGGGAATAGTCAATGTGACCATCATAAATGTTGAACTCACTGATCAGAGTGAGTTGATCTCTCAATTGATGCAACGAATTACAGATATGCAAGAAGAGCTTCAACAAACCAAAGATTTGGCCAAACTGGCCATTGCATCGAATGAACCACCCCTTGAAACTAGAAGACCTCCTCCTCATTTTCCATCATTAAGTTCTCTGTTGCCCAACTACTTCCCGATCCATACCACAGGACCCATCACTTCCACTCCTAATCCTCATACCATTAACTTAACTATATCCAACGCTCCTTACGCCAGCACTTCCTACCAAACACCACCACCAATACCAAATCAGAACCAAGCACCTAACACTAATCACTCCCAAAATTTCACGCCAACCTACCAAATCCCACCCTCAGTCTCCAATAATCCACGTGCTTTGCCTAACCAACCGACATACCCTTCCGTAACATTCCAAATTCCACCAGCCTACACAATCCCTGAACCATGTCCTAGCTTTCCTGTTCAACTGGAGCTGGATCACTATGAAGAGATGGAAAAGGAGTGGAGGCTCAAAGAAGAAAAACGTGAACAAGAAATGAATTTCATGAAGGAGGCCATCTCTGAAGCAGTTAAAAGTGTTCAAACTTCAAGGAAAATCACAGGACTTGAGTATGAAGACCTTTGCATGCACCCTGATTCGGAAATACCCGAAGGTTACAAAATTCAAAAATTTGAAACCTTCAATGGTATTGGCAATCCCATGGCTCACCTGCGAGCTTATTGTGACAAACTTGTGGGTATTGGGAAAATGATGCATTAATTATGAGGTTGTTTAGTCGAAGCCTGAGTGGGGAGGCGTTAGAATGGTTCACGTCTCAAGAAAACCGTCAGTGGTCTACATGGGGGGCTCTAGCCAAAGATTTTTTGGAAAGATTCCAGTTTAATGTCGAAGCAGTTCCTGATAGATATTATTTGGAAAAAAATCAAGCAAAAGACCACGGAGGACTATCGTGAATATGCGTGTCGTTGGAGGAAAGAAGCTGCAAAGGTACAACATGTGATGACTGAAAGCGAAATAACCTCTGCTTTTATTCGAGCTCAAGAGCCCGAGTATTATGAAAGGATGTTGCCCATGATGGGACAAAAGTTTTCGGAGCTGATCAAAATGGGAGAAGCCATAGAGGATGGACTCAAAACTGAGAAGGTTACGAGTCTCATTGCTTTGCAGGCCGCCAACAAATCCTCACCATCCATGGCCGCAGGATTTGCTAGGAAAAAGAAAGAGGATGTCTCCGTTGTATCTTTTAGCCCAAGGTCAAGGCCACAAAGCTATTTTGGGTCTGGTTCTGCCATTGGAAACACCAACCGATTCTCCACCGTTAATAATTACCAACCACCTCCACAAGCTCCACTTCCAATCTACTATGCACAACAGAACTACCAACCATCACCACAGAACTACCAACCATCACCACCTATCTACCAAAATCAACCACCAACCTACCAAAATACACCACCAAATCACCAAGCCAATGTACCAGCCTACCAAAGTCCTGGACAAAACAACCCAAATACCAATAATTTACCCCGCCCTTACCTAGAAAGAAAGCCTCCCAGAGTTTTCACTCCTTTGGCAGAAACACGTACCCAACTCTTTGAGCGTTTGAGAGCAACTGGATTGATCCAACCAGTAGACGCAAGGACAATTAATCCCACAATAAAGTTCTTTCGAGCGGATCAACGATGCACTTACCATTCTGGAGGAGCAGGACACGATACAGAAGGGTGTATCAATTTAAAACATAAGATTCAAGATTTGGTCGATAATAGAGTCATCACTCTTCAGTCCTCTTCCCCCAATGTGAATCTTAACCCATTAACGAATCATGGGGAAGCGACCATCAATATGATTGAAAATGATGAAGATTGGATCGCTAATGGGACCGTCGGTAAAACAAATGTCAACTCACTCATACCAACAGTGGCCTCTTTGACCATAAAGGCTCATCCAGAGTTTGTTGTAATAACTGCACCTCATCAGGCATTTGCTTTGGCAAAGGAAAGAAACAACGAGCAGCCCAAAGAAAAGTTCATTGTCCAGGCGGCTACAGCTCAAGGGATGACAAGTTCTGGAAGATGCTATGTTCCGGAAGAGTTAGCTCAAGAAACACGAAGAAAGGAGAACCAAAAAAGGCCGATCACAGAAGGTGAGGCTGAAGAGTTTTGGCGAAGAATGCAGCCTAAGGAGTATTCCATTGTCAAGCATTTGGAGAAAACTCCCGCTCAAATTTCTGTTTAGGCTCTATTGATGAGTTCTGAGTACCAGCGGAAAGCATTGTTGAAGGTACTCGATGAAGCATATGTACCGACGGGAACAAGTGGTGATAATCTAGCAACTATGGTTAGTCATGTCATTGGGAGTCACCAAATCTCTTTTCAAGAAGAGAAGTAACCAATTGAGGGAATGATGCACAACCGTGCCTTGTATATCACTGTCAAATGCAGGGACAAGTTTGTAGCTCGAGTATTGATTGATAATGGTTCAGGACTCAATATTTGCCTGTTATCAACCCTTACTCAGCTAAATCATGATGTTGGAAAAATCCGTCAAAGTCGCATGAATGTAAAAGCGTTTGATGGTTCGCAAAGAGAGACCATGGGGGAGGTAGACTTGTGTATTCAAATGGGGCCTGCAGAATTTGTCACTGAATTCCAAGTGATGGGTATATCTACAAGCTACAATATGTTGCTAGGAAGACCATGGATCCATGCGGCCGGAGCAGTTCCATCCACATTGCATCAAATCTTGAAGTTCATCTGGGAGGACCATGAAATTGTCATTCATGGTGAAAGGAGTAATCGTAGTTACCCTGGCTTCTCTGTTCCCGTTATTGGCGATTCATCTCAAGGTACTGACTTTCACATGGTGGAGATAATGAATGCTGCTTTTGAAGATATAACACCGCAAACACCAATGCCGTCGATGTATAAAATGCTTGCCACAACCATGCTAAGAAGCGGTTTTGAGCCTGGACGTGGGTTGGGCAAGAATTTGGATGGCATGTCCGAACCTCTTCCTATCCCACTTCAAAATTTCCGCTTTGGCGTTGGTTATACCCCAACAAAGGAGGAACTATTCGAAGCAGAAGCAAGGAAGAAACATGGCCTTGATATACCAAAGCCTATTCCAGAATTGTACCAGTTATTTGTGGCTAAAGCTTTAGAGTCCGAGAGTGATGGTCTAGTGGAAGGGATGGGACGATTGTTTGATGCAGAAGATTGTGCTATGATCTTGGAAGAATGCACTGCGACACCCACCATCCGAGATGCCAAACCTGAAGAGATGCTACAGAATTGGGTGGCCACTCCACTTATGATTCATCGAATTGCTTGGTAGACAAAGACAAGATTTGAAGTTTTACTTTTGAAAATCGGTGTAGTTCGGACGAGGCCCGAAACAACCTTTTATGTCACTTTATTTTCATCGTAATGTTTAAAAAGGAAATGACTCACGTTGACATGAGTCATGATCAAAGTTTGTACGCCTTTTTTCCAATGAAAAGCCTCGTTTATTTTTTATCTTGCCTTTGCAAATTACTTTCTAATATATACATTTAAATTCTTTCTATCTAACATGATTGCTTTATTTTCTTTTCAGTAAAAATGAATCTAAACTTGCCAATATCATGACATGTCACGAACACGATGAACTAAGTAAAGTCAATGAAGATGAATGTGAAGAATATGATGAGGAAACTATGATGCATGAACACCTTACTGACGACTTGAGGAACCTTGCAGATAATAAAAATCCCAACCTGGATGAGACAGAGATAGTCAACTTAGGAGATGACGAGTCGGTTGGAGAAACCCGAGTCAGTATCCATTTGACATCAATAGAAAAGGAAAAATTGGTCGAGCTGCTCAAACAATACATCGATGTGTTTGCCTGGTCTTATGATGATATGCCAGGATTAAGCACTGATATTGTTTCCCATAGGTTGCCTATCAATTCAGAGTATTGTCCGGTAAAGCAGAAAACCAGAAAGTTTAAACCTGATCTAAGTTTAAGAATAAAGGAAGAGGTCATGAAGCAGATCGAATCGAAGGTCGTCGAAGTGACTAAGTATCCCACTTGGTTGTCTAACATTGTTCCAGTAGCGAAGAAAGATGGAAAGATTAGGATATGCGTTGATTATCGGGATCTCCACAAAGCAAGTCCAAAAGACAATTTCCCGTTGCCAAACATCCATATACTCATTGATAATTGTGGCAAGCATGAGTTGCAATCTTTCATGGATTGTTTTGCGGGATACCACCAGATCTTAATTGATGAAGAAGATGCAGAGAAAACAGCATTCATCACCCCTTGGGGAGTCTACCATTATCTAGTGATGCCATTCGGCCTCAAGAATGCTGGAGCCACTTACATGAGAGCTATGAGCACCATATTCCATGATATGATCCACAAAGAAATTGAGGTGTATGTGGACGATGTCATCATAAAGTCCCGCGGGAGTTCAGATCATCTGACGCACCTAGAAAAGTTCTTTGACAGGTTACGTAGGTATGATTTGGAGTTGAACCCATCCAAGTGTGCATTTGGAGTACCTGCAGGGAAGTTACTCGGTTTCATAGTTAGTAGAAGAGGTATCAAGCTTGATCCTTCCAAGATCAAGACAATTCAAGTCTTGCCTCCTCCAAAGACTAAGAAGGAAGTAATGAGTTTTCTGGGGAGACTGAATTACATCAGACGATTCATAGCCCAATCAACGGTGATCTGTGAACCCATATTCAAGTTGTTACGAAAAAATGCGCCAACCATGGACCGAAGAATGTCAGAAGGCTTTTGACACTATCAAAAGTTACCTTTCAAATCCGCCAGTATTGGTACCACCACGCGCAGGTAGTCCTTTGTTATTGTATTTATCCGTCTCTGACAACGCATTTGGGTGTGTGTTGGGACAACATGATGAAACTGGAAGAAAGGAGAGAGCTATATACTACTTGAGCAAGAAGTTCACATCGTATGAGGCTCGTTATACCCTCTTAGAGAGAACTTGTTGTGCTTTGACTTGGGTTGCTCAAAAATTGAGACATTATCTGTCGGCTTATACAACACATCTTATTTCAAGAATGGACCCACTCAAGTACATATTTCAGAAGGCAATGCCCACAGGAAAGCTAGCAAAATGGCAAATGTTGTTGAGTGAGTTTGACATTGTATACATGACTCAGAAAGCAATCAAGGGCCAAGCCTTGGCCGATCACCTTGCTAAAAACCCAGTAGATGAAGGATATGAACCACTTAAAACGTATTTCCCTGATGAAGAAGTATTGTTTGTAGGAGAAGACATATCAGAATCATATCCTGGTTGGAGAATGTTCTTTGATGGAGCAGTTAACTCTAGAGGATCAGGAATTGGAGCGGTATTGATATCAGAATCAGGACAACATTTTCCAGCAACAGCGAAGCTTAGATTTCGATGCACTAATAACATGGCTGAGTACGAAGCTTGTATTCTTGGCATCAGCATGGCTCTTGACATAGAATTACGGATAATTGGTGATTCAGACTTGTTGATTCATCAAGTTCAAGGAGAATGGGCCGTGAAGAATCCTAAAATCTTACCTTACGTACAACTGGTACGGAGGTTATGTAAAAGATTTAGGAAGACCGAGTTCAGACACACCCCGAGAATACAAAACGAGTTTGCTGATGGTCTCGCAACCATATCCTCCATGATACAACACCCAGAAAAGAGTTACATTGACCCACTTGAGATAGGTTAAAAAGAACAACCAGCGCATTGTTTACATGTGGAAAAGGAATCGGATGGAAATCCATGGTATATCGATGTGAAAAGGTACCTAGAAGCTGGCAAATACCCTGAAAAAGCAACAAGCAGCCAAAAGAAAACAATTCGAAGAATGACAAACAACTTCTTTTTGAATGGGGAGATTCTTTATAGGAGGACTTCTGATCTGGGATTACTACGATGTGTGGATGTTGTAGAAGCCACAAAATTGCTCAAAGAAGTGCATGCTGGAGTGTGTGGGACGCATATGAATGGGTTTACATTAGCAAAGAAAATCTTAAGGGCAGGATACTTCTGGATGACTATGGAAAATGATTGTGTTCGATTTGTCCAAAGATGTCATAAATGTCAGGTACATGGAGATATGATCAAAGTACCTCCTCACGAGCTCAATGCAATGAGTTCTCCTTGGCCATTTGTAGCATGGGGCATGGATGTTATTGGACCAATTGAGCCTGCGGCCTCCAATGGTCATAGGTTTATTTTGGTCGCCATTGATTATTTCACGAAGTGGGTCGAAGCTGCTTCCTATAAAGCTGTGACGAGGAAAGTTGTGACTGATTTTGTTCGCAATAATTTGATATGTCGTTTTGGAGTTCCTGAGTCTCTCATCACGGACAATGGTGCAAATCTTAACAGTCATTTGATGAAAGAGATATGTGAACAATTCAAAATTACCCACCATAATTCAACTTCATATCGTCCTCAAATGAATGGATCTGTGGAAGCTGCCAATAAGAACATCAAGAGGATATTGAGAAAGATGATTGACAACTACAAATGTTGGCATGAAAATTTGCCTTATGACTAGGTTATCGCACCACAATGCGAACTTCAACTGGAGCAACTTCGTATTTGTTAGTATACGGAACAGAGGCAGTGATACCAGCTGAAGTTGAGATACCGTCTTTGAGGATTATTCAGGAAGCTCGATTGAGCGATGCCGAATGGGTTCGTGATCGAAATGAGCAGTTAACATTGATTGATGAGAAAAGAATGAGTGTCGTTTGTCATGGCCAGTTGTATCAACAGAGAATAATTCGTGCTTTCAACAGGAAAGTAAGAGTTCGAACATTTGAGGTAGGTCAATTGGTGTTGAAGCGCATTTTCCCTCATTAGGAGGAATATAAAGGGAAATTTGCACCTAACTGGCAAGGACCGTATGTTGTCCACAAAGTACTGTCAAGAGGAGCTTTGGTCCTAGCAGAGATGGATGGTAGAGTATGGAGAAAAGCTATCAATTTAGATGCCGTCAAGAGATATTACATTTGAAGAATGTTATTTCTTTCCTTTATTTTCTTGTAATCGGAAATTGTTCGTAATCATTGTCGCATTAATCTTTGGGACATTCCTTTTGTACTTGAACTACGTTCGACCTGAATTCTAAAAAAAACGAGATACGTAGGCGGCCTATGTCGGCCTCGGTCGTTTTCTTATCAAAATTTCTTATTCATGTTAACCATCGATAGGGGAACTACGTTTGACCTGATTCCTGCCTCAACGGGATACGTAGGCGCCACAAGGGTTCGGTCATATTCCCAATAAGATTTCCATTTTCCTTTATAATGGAAACTGGGACAGAATTTTTGAGAGGATCTCAAAAATTCTACACGAAGAGTTCTTTCTTACAAACAAGGGTCAAAGATCATATCAAAATATCCGATTAGAGTATGATTTTAAGGAAATATCAAAAAATTATTTAAAACATTTAACTGGGACAGAATTTTTGAGGAAGGCCTCAAAATTCCATCAAGGGTACTCGGAACGTCAGAGTCAACTTCAAGTACTTCAATATGACATATCTACAAGGAGTTCTGAAATTCCAACAAGATGCCTATCATGACAGAATCTGAGACAAAGGGTTTTGTTTGTGTCGTGCATGTCGTGACAATTAATTGGCAGAGATTTTCTTTAAAACTATGTTTCTAAAAACTTCGCATATAACAAGTGTTCTAATTTAAATATGATCTTGTCTTTTGTCCATAGCGATTCATAGGGTCAACCAAACTTCCAAAGATAGCAAGATAAGAAGCAAGACGATTGGAAGAAATCAACACAGATCAGTGTTCCAAAACTAACATTGTTTTTGTGGATGCAGGAATAAATAAGATCGTCAAAGATAATATATTTATCAACTAACTATTTCGGGAGAGCCTATCAGCAAATATCTGATTATGAGTGAAACATATCTACTTGACCAAAGAATACAACATTCACAGTCAAATCCATTGTATTCAAACTGCCGAGAAGGCCATCATATTTAAACTGCTGAGAAGGTCATTCATATTAAATTGCCGAGAGGGCCATTCATATTCAAACTGCCGAGAGGGTCATTCATATTCAAATGCCAAGAAGGCCATTGCATTTAAGACGCCGAGAGGGCCATGCATATTAAATTGCCGAGAGGGCCATTCATATTCAAACTGCCGAGAGGGCCATTCATATTCAAATGCCAAGAAGGCCATAGCATTCAAGACGCCGAGAGGGCCATTCATATTCAAACCGCCGAGAGGGCCATTCATATTCAAACTGCCGAGAAGGCCATCATATTTAAACTGCCGAGAAGGCCATTCATATTAAATTACCGAGAGGGCCATTCATATTCAAACTGCCGAGAGGGCCATTCATATTCAAATGCCAAGAAGGCCATCGCATTCAAGACGCCGAGAGGGCCATTCATATTCAAACCGTCGAGAGGGCCATTCATATTAAATTGTCGAGAGGGCCATCATAGTCAAAAGCCAAGAGGGCCATCATATTCAAACGCCGAGAGGGCCATTCATATTCAAACTGCCGAGAGGGCCATTCATATTCAAATGCCAAGAAGGCCATTGCATTTAAGACGCCGAGAGGGCCATGCATATTCAAACCGCCGAGAGGGCCATTCATATTCAAACTGCCGAGAAGGCCATTCATATTAAATTGCCGAGAGGGCCATCATATTCAAAAGCCAAGAGGGCCATCATATTCAAACGCCGAGAGGGCCATTCATATTCAAACTGCCGAGAGGGCCATTCATATTCAAATGCCAAGAAGGCCATTGTATTCAAACGCCGAGAGGGCCATTCATATTCAAACTGCCAAGAGGGCCATTCATATTCAAATGCCAAGAAGGCCATTGTATTCAAACGCCAAGAGGGCCATTCATATTCAAACTGCTGAGAGGGCCATTCATATTCAAACTGCCGAGAAGGCCATTCATATTCAAATTGCCGAGAGGGCATCATATTCAAAAGCCAAGAGGGCCATCATACTCAAAAGTCAAGAGAGTCATTCATATTAAACTGCCAAGAGGGCCATCATATTCAACCGTCAAGAAACATTAGTCTATTTTTCACCACTTCTATACTAAAAGAAGAGTACAGTGAACAGTCATGTCGCAAATATGAGATACATGTTTTATTTGCATTATGCCAAACTGATAGAAGTTAACGTAAAATATTCAAGGAGAATAATTAAGTTCCAACATGGTGCAGACGACATCAAAAGGGATGCAGCACAACGTGGGAGAACTTTTTTTTTCTTCGCAGCGAACTGGGACATAGTCCAAAGAGGAGTGTCAAACTCTTCGGACGCGAGCTAAGGAGCAACTTCCACCACAATCAAACCACACCTCTATCAAAAGGCGTGTGGGTTTTTCTTTTAGCTCATCGATTTCAATTTCGCATCCACCAGAGGCAACTTTCTAATCTGAGTGACAGCGCACCACG
>NC_028646.1:31813537-31836265 GCF_001406875.1 Solanum pennellii
CGAGACCCCCTCGACGGTCCGTCGTGCCCATGACGGTCCGTCGTGGGATCCGTCGACTCAGCTTGTTTTTCCAGAAATAAAATCTGCTGCTCAAAATGACTAAACAGGTCGTTACATTATTATTATTACTATCCTCGTGACTAATTTATCCTCCAAGTTGATGTTTAAATGTTAATTTGCACCAAAGAAGGCAAAAAGAGCAAGGCAATGACATAGCAGGTAAAAAAGGAAAAAAGTTGAAGAAGTTGAAGAAAGGCAAATCTTGTGATCACCAAGAACACTCGGCGAACCACCGAGTGGCTGTTCAACTCGTCTAAACTTCCAGCATGCCATCCCTAGGGAACAACTTAACTTGGGGACGGAAATGGATAGTCGGTGAACCAAGGAATTGGTCAACGACTCATATCCTAATACCCAACTATTACATAAGCTTGAGGTAGAAACGACAAGGAAAGAAGGTGATGGAAAGTGACACTTGGCACTTCATCGGCCTGGTCGGCGACACTCTACTTATGCCGGCGATTGACCATGAAGCAAAAATTTAAGAGTACGTAAATAGAATTTTACAAAAGATTTTTGGAGAAGTTGGAGACCTCAAAATTCTCAGATTCTAAACACGTGTTTTGAGAGTCTTACCTTGAGTTCTTCATCCAAAGACTATTTTTGGAGTTTTTAAGAAGAATTATCAAACGGTTTTGAATTGAAGTTAAATTGAAGCATTGTAAAGACTTGGGAATCATTAAATAGTTCATGGATAACGTATTAATAATTGTTCTTCCTTCTGATGATGTATGGCTGAAAACCCCATTCTCGGGGTGTGATTATCAGATTATTTGTGCTACTAAGCTTATAGGTATTATTGTTTAATGATTTAAATGATGTTCTGAAGGTTGTTTGGTTGATAGTTGTGTATTAAATTATGAATTGTAGTTGCTAATGGGATTCTAGTTTAGTATTTTAGGTTTGCTTGAGAAAGAGGTTCTATAACTAAGGCTATCAACTGATGATTGCACTAATTGAGTTGTTATGGCTTAATTTGATCCTACATATCTAGATTTAGAGAGTGGATAATTTAAGTTACTTGGATGCTTATATAGTTATTCTTGTCAAGGCTCAAGAGAACTCGCTTGAATCGTAACAGTTGTTCGGGAGAAATCTATTGGAACTATAGTCTAGCCTACCCAGTAAGTCCAACTATTGGCATTAAACTATAATTACCCATAAAGAGAAATTAGTCTTTAAGCAATCACATCCCCGAGAATCCTTCTCTACTTATCTACTCCCCTGTTTTTGTATTTGTTGTAGTTGTCAATTGATAAACCTAATCCCTCTATCTGACAGTTGTTGTAGTAGCCTTTCATAAATCATATCCCCGATAGTGTTTAGTTCTACAAGATACTAGAGCACATTCTTCACTTCTTAGTTTAATTCCTTATTGTACCACTCATCTTGGGTTCGAGCTTATACTAGATTACGATCGCCTACACCTAAGATTGGATGAGGTTTACTTGAGCGTTATCAAAAATGGTTCCGCTTCCGGGGAGTAGAGTAATTGAATTCTCTTGTTGAAGTTTGTTTGTGATCTTATTGTATTATAGTTGATCCTTTTGGTATACTCGGAAATCCAAGAACCTAGGATAGCGTCTCACCTATTAAATAATATTTAAAAAGATGTTTCCATACCTATACGAATATAATAATGTTTATTTAGAAGCATTAGATCTTAGACGTCAAGGGACGACCATGACGTCATGAAACTAGCAAAAAAATTGAACTAGTAGACGTCCTTATGTCTTGTGAAGGTTTGGGAGTGTCTATAAAGTCTAAAACTTGTAAAAGTACTTTAAACAGGTAAAATAATATTTAAAGGGTAAAAAATTCCAGTAACGACCCACCAAGGACCACCCTAGGAGTCCTTAAGGATATAGAAGGGTTTAGTCTCCTATGACCTAAACTATGTTATGATGAATAATAAAGGCTTAAAGACATTTCAAAAAGGGACTCTAGCTTAGCACCGAGGGAAATAGTAGTGAGGAGTGTCCCTTCCCAAGTAACGAAGGTAGGTTCACTATTGTACTCATGAGATTACAGACTATAATGCAATGTACATAAATAGGGCCCCAAGCATATCTCCTAGTTCTTGAGCTATGTTGCCCTCATAGGAATACTAGCTAGTGGATCCACCCAGAGTGCTATGTTCACATTTTGGTACTACCTTGGCAAGTAGTCCACCTTCTTTCGGTGTAGGGTTTTCATGACACCGGATTCCACTGTTATCTCTTGTGATCTATGTCGGTTAAGGAAACTATTCCCGAAAGTAAAATGAAGTAATATAGTGAACACTAACTAGGGTGACTTAAGGGGTTTGACTTAGTCTAGGTGGGTGTATGTGACTCTACCTATATATTGCACTAGTTGGCCTTGAGGGAAGTCCTAGAAGGTTGTTCTAATGTTATAGAAAGTGATTTTAGGAATATGTTGACTTTACATGTTGATGATCTTATATGATGTTAGTTTCACTTATGAACATGCTAATGGTATATATTTCTAATTATGATAATGACTACTCATGATGCTATGTTATGTGAAGTTAGACAACACTTGTGACCCCTTGTTTGGTTTACTTAGCTGAGTAAGGTTATGGGGCTTTGCTCGGTCATTGCACTTGTAGACTCGATGTTGGGTTATGAGTGAAGGTCTTGTATGTGATGTAATGTTATGAACTCTGATATGTGCTTTGTTATTATAGCATTATGTTAGAGTTGTTTTGACTATGTACTCAAGTTTACTATTATACATGTTGACTTGATTATACTTGATGATGATTGGTCTTGTGGTATATACGGTCTTAATGAATATGTGGTTATTGGCTTATATGGGTTCTGGAATGTGCATAAGGCTTTTCAAATGACTTAGCATATTTTCTAAAGTAAATGTCCCTTTCTCATGCATTCTTTCAAATGTTCTATGTGCATGTTTCCATATTTAGTACAAGTGGTGTACTAACCCATTCTCTTTTTTTTTTTTACAATATGTAAGTTCCGGACATTGAGCTTTTAGAGGGCCATTGAAGAAGACTTGGATTCTCATTCTCCAAGTTTTGTAGGTCCTCACCTTTCGAGGACGATTCCACTATCTAGCTATTAATGTTGTTTAGTCTTAAAGACAATCTAGTTCATTCTCTGTCCTTTGAAGACTATTAATGTATATGCCTATATGTGAATTTTATTGTAATGAAGTATGGACTATGCCAAATGTTGTACTCGTTTTAGATGGTTTAATATGAGACTTATTCTTGACTTCCTATGAGATTATATTGATATATTATGTATGTGAAATAAAAGTAGAAGTCTATGTAGTGTTTCCTATGTGAGGAGTCTATGTAAACTCCCTATGTATATATTATGTGTAAGCGAGAGGTCTATGTAAATCTCAATGTAGAAGTAGATGAAAAGTTTTAAATTTTCCACAATTTAACCTATGATATGTTATGAAGTGCTAAGAGGGTAGTCTTAGTCCTATTCGAGGATGCCCACACCGGTTACATCTAGGGGGTGCTCCCCGGATGTGACACCAACACTTGGGTCCTCTTTAAGGACCCCTAGGGTGGTCCTTGGGGGATCGTTACTGGACGTTTTGACCCTATAAGCATTATTTTACCTATTTAAAGTATTTTTACAAGTTTTATACTTCATACGACACTCACAAATTATAAGACATAATGACATCTACTAGTTCAATTTCGCTAGTTTCCGAACGTCATGGTTGTCCCTTGACATTTAGACTCTAATACTTCTAAATCAACTTTATTACATTAGTATAGGTATGGAAACATAATTTTAAACATTATTTAATGGGTGAGATCTATCCTAGGTCCTAGGATTTCCGAGGAATAATATCCCCCCTTTGGGGAACATTCGTCCTCTAATGACACTTTAAACATCTTTTTGGAACTATGACTTAAGACTAGCAGCCCAACCAACCTACGAGACATAAGAAAGTATCAATAACAAATGAGGAAACATTCACTCCTTTCTCAACACAACAAGACACCATTTCTAAGATAGAAATCATGTAAACTATCATAATGCACTTACTTCATTATTTCATATTTTGCAAGGAGGAATGTCCTCCTTTTCATATAACTCAACATGTTCAACAAGAAGCACTACATAATATTCATAAATTCACATTTGGATAATTTCACAAGGAATATAACATTACTCAATATACTTAAACATGTAATAAAGTATTATCAAGTATGAAGACACATAGTTCAAGACATATATGAAACATGGATTTTTCACAAAATCATGCATAATGAAGGGAAAATCATAAATGTTTCAAAACACATTAAGACTTTTCACCACCAAAAATTAGGAGAAGTTACTGAACTCAACCTTCACTAGAGGAGGAGGGAAAAAATAGAGGATATCGGGATTTCATATCGTCCTAGGCCTCCCAAGTAGCATTCTCCACAAGTTGGATCTTCAAAAGAACCTTCACGAAAACTACTTCTTTATTCCTTAAAATATCACTTGCTGGTCAAGGATCTAAAGCGGAACCTTTTCATAGGAAAGGTTAGCATTGACTTCTAAGCCTTATAGAGGAAGGATAGATACCAAATCACCTATACACCGCTTGAGCATTGACACATGTAAAACCGGATGGACCAGAACAAACTCCATAGGTAATTTCAGCTCATAGGAAACTTTTCCGATGCGTTTCACAACCTTATATGGCCATACGGGGACTAAGTTTCCCCTTTTTGCCAAATCTCATCACCCCTTTCATGGGCGACATCTTCAAGTAGACCATGTCACCTACCATAAACTTAAGGTCCATTTTCCTATTGTCGGCATGAAATTTTTTAACTTTGGTACGTCTTCAAATGATCCATTATAAGTTTGAATTTCTGCACAACCTCGTAGATTACTTCGGGACCTATTAGAGAAAACTCACCTACATCGAACCACCCGATCATAGGTCTACATGTCCTCCCATAAAGGGCCTCAAAGGGTGCCATAGTGATGCTAATTATAGCTATTATTGTAGGCAAATTCAACCAATTGTAGATGGTCATCCTTATTATCCATGAAGTCAATAACACATGCCCTCAACATGTCCTCCAAGATATGGATGGTTTGTTCTGCCAAACTATCCGTTTGTGGATGAAATGCGGTACTAAAATTCACCTTGGGACCTAGCCCACTTTGGAATGCCTTCCAAAACATAGAAGTGAATTGGGGACCCCTATCCGAGATGATTGGTAAGGGAACTCCATGCCACCTCACAATATAATTAAGGTACAACCTATCATAGTCCTCCGTTGAATAAGTAGCTTTGACGGGGAAAAAATGGGCATATTTTGTCAACTTATCAACAATCACCCATATTGAATCAATTTGTTTCCTGGTACGGGGAAAACCCACAACAAAATCTATATTGATGTCTTCCCATTTCCAAGTAGGGATATCCATTGCTTGAGTTAATCCTCTTGGTCTTTTATGTTCGACCTTGACTTGTTGACAACTAGGACATTCGGCCACAAACTGCGCTATATCCTTCTTCAAATGTTCCACCAATAAACTTCTTGAAGATCATAATACAATTTGGTGGCATCAAGATGCATGGAATATCGAGAACCATGAGCCTGTTCCATAATTTGTATCCTTATGTCATCCATATATGTTACAACAGCCTACCTTGGTACCTAAGTACACCATCCCCCCTCCCCCCTCCCCCCCCGGGGGAAAATCAATCATTGAACTTACCGATTCCTTTAACTCCATCAATAAAGGATCAAAATGTTGCTTAGACTTCACCTCAACCACTAAAGATGACTCTAAGTTCTGATAAACCATGAAACATCCCTTTGGATAATCTTTTAACTGAACACTCAACCGGGACAATATATGAATATCTTTCACTAGCTCTTTCTTACCATCTTCGACATGAGCTATACTACCCATAGTCATTCGACTCAAAGCATCTCCAACCACATTGGCTTTTCCGGGATGGTAAAGGACACTCATATCATAGTTATTTAAGAGTTCTCACGCACTTTGAGTAAAAACATATCGAGAACTCTTATGGTCGCTGGAAACATCCAAATGAACCCCATATTAATAGTGTCTCCATATCTTCAAAGCAAACACTACGACCGCTAATTCAAGATCATGAGTTGGATAGTTCTTCTCATACACCTTGAGTTATCTAGATGCATATGCTATCACCTTACTATGTTGCATGAGGAAACAATCTTAACCTACTCGAGAGGCATCACAATACACCACAAACCCTTGGGTACCCTCCGTTTAAGTCAAAACCAGTCAAAGGAGAAGCAATATATGCAAACCCATCAAAAAATCTCCTATAATACCTGGCTAAACCCAAGAAACATCTAATATAGGTTAGAGTCAAAGGTCTAGACCAATTCTTAACCGCCTCAATTTTCTTTGGACCCACCTTCATACCCTCACTTGAAAAAATATGACCAAGAAAAGCAACTGATCTCAACTAAAATTCACACTTACTATATTTAACAAATAGTTGATGTTCCTTGAGGACTTGCAATACTATCCTCAAATGACCCATGTGTTAATCCTCACTCTTATAATATACCAAGATATCATCAATTGTATTTTGATCATAACTTTGAAGGCATTATATGGTGAATTGGATTATTATCATGTTAAGGTATATATGAAGGTCCATATGAAGGTATAATGTGAAAGTGTTCATGTGATCTCAAAATGACCTTGTGTAAAGACATTATTGTATTATGATTTGAAGTATGATTCTCTCTTGATTCTCTCTTAATGCTCATGTGTTTTGACGTTACAATTTGAAGTCTCTATATTTTGTTGTGATGTTGTATCTTGGTTGGTAGACATAGGTGACTTCCCTTGATGCATAAAATTTGTTAAATGTGATCTCTTTACTTGGTAGGCTTATGCATCCTTTTCTTGAGTAATTAATGAATGAATGTCTAGAATTGATAGACCTAAGTATAGTGCCCTTTCTATGAATAATTAATGAGGTTTCTAGGCTATGTCTTGAACTGGTAGACCCAAATATGGTGCCCCTTCTTGAGTAGTCAAGATCCAAAGGTAAATGTAAAACCTTGAAGCGATAGACCTTATGATGGTACCTTCTTCATGTGTAGAATGATAGACTTAGAGATAGTGGACCGGAGTGGTAGCAATATTCTTTAAGAAAGTCAATGAGCTATCCTTAATGAACCTTGATCAGTAGACCTAAGCATGGTGTCGTTCTTGGTAGAAATACTATGGTTCGGCTACACCTAATGATGGTTCACTCTCTAGTACATACATGTGAATGAAATACTCTACGGGAAATAAGGCTAAAACCGAGTGGATATGGTTAAGACTGTGTGTATTTTTCCGTAGAAAAGGTAAAGAATCGAATTAACATCTTTCGATATCCTCTAAACCATGTGCCAACATGGTTTGTGTACTAGTTCTACCATTGGCAAGTAGAACACCTTCCGTGGTGTAGGGTATTATGACACCCGATTCGATTCCTAGCTAGTGTGGTCTATGTTGGTTAATGCCTATTCCCATCATGTGGGTTCTGCACTCTAGTTAATGGATAGGTTCTACAACGTGTAAGAAGTAGTATGAGATGCTATATTCATATTGAATAAGTAGTCTTTGAACATGCTAATGTGAGTTCCTAAGTCTTTAATGAATATCATATGAAATCCCCTAAATGCATGAATGTCTCCTTAAATGTCTTTAATAATGAATTAGACTATTGACTTTAGATGAAAAGGAAAAGTCCTCATCTATTGTAGTCTTTAGTAGCACCTAAGTGTGGTATGGAGAAGTTGTATGGGATGCCTCTCCATGTCATACTTAGGTGGGTCTTAGGATAACTTTAGGTGGAGGGTCTAAGGTAATGAGATGGTTCATTCGGCAAAGATGCCTATGATGTTGGCGTTGTCTTAAATGTGAACATTGACTTGTATTATGTCTCTTATACTTGTTTTATGAATGGTCATAATACTTAGTGCATATTTGTACAAAAACCATATTCTTCATCTTTTTTACACCAAGTGTAGGTCTAGGTGACTAAAGGATCCTTCCTAGATTGAAGTGCTTGGATTTGATATCTTCAAGCTTTGGTATGTCATCAAAGATTCGAGGACACTTATCTTAGAAGTTCTCATAAATTGATGCGATAGACTTCTAGTTGTTTCTTTTGATTGTAAAAAGGGTTTTGTCCCTATGATGTTGAAACGTGTGTAAGCTGGCTATGTTGAGACTTAGTGTTCTATCCTTTTATCAAATAGATTTCGATTGTTTACTTACTTGAGAAGTATTTTAATTCCACATTATTTTTATAGCCTATGTGATGAATGAATGCTAAGGGCTTGTATGATACCTCTTCAAGGTCGAGTACGTCGTGTCGTGTCTTGGGGGTGCTCTCGGGTCGTGAAAGAACTATGTATCAGAGCATAAGATTTTGGAAATGGTCTTTAGGTTCAAGGTCTCACAAGACACGTCTAGTAGAGTCTTGTTCATCAGTGTGAGTCGCGACACATTTTTGAGCGAGAGGTTATAAGAGGTTAGATGTTACACTTCTTTCATATTGTTTAAGTTGTTCCTTAGAGTTAATTTCTATAAGTGTCTCTTTCCAATCCTACTCTTGTGTTTATAAGATACGAATACTGTTGACACCCTATTTTAGACCTCCACAATATAAATTAATCAATTCGAGCTTCTTTGATTATAAATGATTTAAAATAATTTGTTTTATAAAATTTTATGAAAAATATATAGTTTGCACGTTATTTGAATAGTTTTGTCATTTTTTATAATTTATAGATAATATATATATATATATATATTTTATGATTATTCAAAAATCACCTCAAAAAGATTTTAGTTTTAGTAAAATATTTAGACAACTAGTGTGGTTTAAATAATAATTAATATTTTTAGGTTAATTAGTTTATAATTGAAATAATTATTTTATGTTGTTAAGATTAAGAAGCTCATTAATTAATTTATATCAATTTCTATTATTTAATTAGTAGTGAAATCCTTTAAACCCATTTAGAGAAACCAAACTTTGGGCCTTCTTCTTCACAAATCCCTGAGGCCCATTCCAATGCATTTTTCAGGCCCAACAAGCAATACAGACAACAATCCAAGTTATTAAAGATTCAGAGCCAAACTTGCAATACATCAATATCAACAATACAATACAACCTACAGCAACAGTTAAACAATACCAAAAAAAACCCCCGACCCCTATACATTTCCTTCTTCTTTGATTTCTTCATGCTGTAGACAGCGAGCCAGACGCCCCAAAACCAGTCTAGCAAGAATGAGCCCAACAACCCAACACGAGCGGTGCGGGTCGTCCCTTCTCTCCCTTATCCTCCTCTCCATAAAAAGCCTTTTGGCGAATATGCAGGTGTCTAAATCGAGTTACTCCTTCATATTTTTCTCAGAAATCAAGCAGATGACATTGGAATCCCTTTGGTGATTGGTACAACTCGAGCTGGCACCTTATCTCTTAAGGAATTTGAATTTTGAATTTCAAATTCACTCCAAATCCATTTTTTTCCTTTCCCCTCCCCCCACTAAATGAATTTGAGTTTCGTCTATAAATAACCTCGTTAGATTTCATTGAGAGAGTTGGAGATTTAAATTGAACAACTAAGATGTATGAAGTTAGTTATAATCTACCGATAGAAAATATAGCTTAAAAGAGTCAGTCTTTCGGTTTCGCTGGCATTTTTTTTCTGGGGGGTTTTGCTGTTTGAAAATGAGCTCCTGCAATAGAAGCATAGTGGAAAATAGCTCTCCTGTTTGTTCTCGTCTTGGTTCTCATCTTAATTCGAGTCTTAATATGTTTGTTTAGTTGGTTACACTGTTCTTGCAGTCCATTAAGGATATGGATTCCTCGTGAGATTTTAAGCTTTGGTCGTTTTCTGGTTACATATAATCCCAACATGTATGTGTAGATCATAAATATGTTTAGAAGTTGTTTCCTAGTGTAAAATTGTTATTGTTCTTGTTTCTTATTGAATCTTCATAGTTGTATTTTGTTTAGTTTTTAAACTATGCTATTCGTCTTAGTCTATTTCCTTAATCATGAAGTTATAAATATGGTTTATTCGACGTCATATCCTTTATTCTTTCACCTTGAGTTGAATAAATGAATTAAGATGTCAACATTTTGAGTTCATATGCCACATTTACTATTGTTTTGGGTTCTTATATTTTGTATGTTATTACTCGTTTCAATTCCTTTTATTTGGTTGCTTTGTTAAGTCTACTTGAGAGTGTAGGTTTTGTTTCCCTTTGTCCATATGACATTTTCTCTTTTTTTAGTCTCTTTTCCTTGGATACATCTCTAGATATGACTTTATTTTATTTTTTAAAACAAGAAAAAGTTCTAAGTGTCCTTCCTTCATTTTGATATGTCTTAATTGAAAGTGGTAGCTATTAGCTAATTCATAGGATTTATTTGAGTCATTAGTATTAAGTTCGATGGATTCAAGATTAATTTGATAATATGGTTGTGAGTAAGTGTTATACACATGAAAATGCTTATGGCTTCTGCTGATGGGTGTGTTGCTATTGGTTTTTTTGATAAGTTCCTGCAAATAGGAGCCTTAGTAATGAGCATTAATTTATGTACTATGCATTTTGTTTAATTTTTCTTTTCATTTCGACTATCTAGATATTGATTATTTGCATAAGTTAATTCTTGTTTGCACTATTAAATTTTATTCAAGTGAAGATTCTTTTTTAATTCTCTTCCTTCCGTTTTGCCCCATGTGATACCATCTGAGTCTACTGGACTCCATCTTTGCATCGAGTTGAATTTCTTCGAGTCACCCTCATCTTGTTCGAGTGAAAGGAGGCAATGTACAAACAACAAATTGACTTTTCATGTCCCAATAGCCCAAAAATGGTTTTATACCTTCTGTATGCAACAGTATACATAGGTATACATTGAGAAAATAATGATATACATGTCATAAAAATAGAAAAATATGGACTGAAACATCGTAACTACATGTTGAAAATAAAATAACAGGGAAGAGACGAAGTATAAGTCCCATATACATTGTATACTCTATATATACATGACTCAATTTTGCATAAAATTGGGCCAATGCCCAATTTTATTTGGCATTACTTGTGTTCCATCATGTCCCACCTGACAAATGGGTCCAAAAGATCCCAAAAAGGGGCCAAGATGGTTTTATTTCGTATCTTATCTTCATTTGCTTATTTAAGTTGGTTCCATTTAATTAATTTACCCTAGAAAGTCATTATATATATATATATATATGTATATATATATATTCAAGTTTAAATATTAACATTTTATTACTCAACCTTATTTTATAAATTATAAGGCCTTGTGAATTATTTCCCTTTAAGAAATTCTGCGTATTTAATTTTTTCCTTAAGATAATACAATAGTAAAATTGAGTAAATAAATAAAAATAATTGAATTTACTTAATTTAGTTGAAATTAAGAAAAATACTTAAAAAGTCATTTTAGTCATATTGTTGGTCAACCGCAAGTTAGCGGGCATTTGAGGGCCTAACACCTTCTCGGAATGTATATTGAACTCCGAACTCCTTTTTCAAATTAAATTTATCTGTTTAAATATTTTTGAAAAACTTAATTTTTTCTTGATTTTTCAAAAATTAAGTGGCAATTCTGTTAATTTGGAAAATCAATTTCTCTTAAATCATAAGAGTAATTGATTTTCCGAAACTTAGTCAATTTTTCTTTTTATTATACTTTTTCATAAAATGTAAATGACAACTCTGCTGGGGACTAATTAAGTTCTAACCATGAGATTTGATTCTAGTGTTGTTTATTGCTAAAATGATTTTTGTGTTTAATATGTTTAAATTAAAAACTGGCAATGCTTTCATGGCATCTTCCAATATGTATGTATTGTACATTAAAGGACGGTTTGCTGAACCGCAACCGAACTTTTTATACTCAACCCTTTTCAGGAATGATCGACAATTTATAGGTTTGTCATGCGTCCAACGTTTGTCGTGCATTAAAGCCTAAGTTGTGCACTTGAATTCCGTGTCTTTCAAAAGTCACTCTTAGTCAACTAGGATAGAGCTAAATCAGATCCCGAATTTAGAGCTTTTTGAGTTAAGTTGACCCTACGCGAAAGGCGTGTTGAGCCCATTAGAGAGACCACCTTGAGTCCAAAATGTCCCACGGCCTAAACGGACGTTCATACTTATATGTTTAAATTTGAAGGATGTATACGTTGTTTGAAAAATCATTGTCTAGTCGAGTAAGAATTAAATTATAGTTAAAAAAGAGTTTCGCAAGCTACTATCCGTAGATGTTGGCGCCCAGAGATGAGAATCAAGAAATAAGGACCTTTCATAGAGGCATAGTTTAGGGTCGTAACCCTGCGTGGGACTGATTATTTTGTATCCCGCTTCCCCTATTATGTATCCCCATTAAGTTTATTGATAAAAGTTTTATAATTTAGTTTTTGGGGCAATGAAATGTTTCAAATGACTTATGTGTCATTCAAATAGTTAGCCTACCCTTGACACAAAAGGGTCATATATCTTTTCAAAACCTGTAATATATGTTTATGTGTTGTAACTGCTTATGAAAATATGTTGCTTTATTTGGAGATATTCCAACTCACTGTTGTTTGAGATTCTTGTTAGAATCCATAATCATAAATATCAAGTCACTATCAAAAGTGCGTCCAAATAATCTTTAAGTCTTTAGTTTCCCGAAAAAAAATTCAACTTTATTTTTCAAATATTAGTCTCTCATATCAAAAGAGATTCGTCATCTCAAATTGAAAGAGATTGAAGTGGGTAGAACTATGTAGGACCTGAGTTTTCTTTTATAAGATAAGTAGGCAGCCGTTCAAGGTTTGGTCTTCATTTTTGAGAAAATTTATCTTTTTCACCTCTTGCAAGGAGACTAGAGTTTCATATCAACCTAAAATTAGAAGTCAACCTTCCTTATTCATTAATCCCAAAGTCAAGTAGATAAATTCCAGTCTATTAAGCTATTTCTCTAATTTGATGGGCCAGTGTATCTCTGAATAGAGCAACTCTTGTGTGTCGACACCTATGTGTGATATCTTGTATTATTTATCACCTTCAAGCACTAAACACATTTGCCATTTAAGTTGTTTTTCTTCGTAAGGTACTCAAAAACTGATCTGTGTTGACAAAATGGCTGAACACCTAGACTTCACCAAGTCCAAAGACCCCAAGGATTCCTTATACGACCAATGTTTGTGAAAAGGCAAAGATAAAATGGTTAAAATAGTTGAGAATACTAATTTGAATGAAATTACTGTGAACGACACTATCATTGTTGAATCGTACAAATTGATTGCACAATTGTTCCAACATATTGCTGAAATGAGGGCGGAGATGGATATGACCCGAGAATTGACATATCTTGCTATTATTGCTAACATTCCTACTTCAGACAACGAAAGGACTCCACTCCGTCCTCTTTTGTATCCAAAGCCTTCCATCATATACTTAACCACCCATAACCCACATCACACTAGTTCCACACACCAAAATCACCGATTTCTATAACCCAAATTTAAACATCTTCCAGAATTTCCTTGCAGGTCCATCAAATTCCTACTCAAATTGTCCAAAACCCGCCTACCACTCAACCCATACCTCTAAAAACCGCATTTCATCCTCCAATATTGCCGAAATCATACCCTTCATCTGTTCACATTTTGAACCCAATCATTGTCAGAAGAATGAGAATGAGCGGAAGGTCATAAAGGGAAAGGTTGAGAAAAGCATCAAAGATGATGTTATGAATGCAATGAAGGACATTCAATACACTCCAGACATTGTGGGGTTCAGTTATGAAGATTTGTGTCGTCATTCATATTTATAACTTCCAAAAGGTTTCAAAGTACAAAAATTTGATACTTCTAGTGGAGTTTAAAACCCTTTGACTCATTTTAGGGCTTATTGTGATCAAGTTATTGGATTAGGGAAATTTGAAGCTTTGGTAATGCGACTCTTTAGTCGAAGCTTTGGAATGGTTTATTTCTAAAGAAATCAAGCAGTGGCCAAGTTGGAATGCTTTGGCTAAAGACTTTATTAAAAGGTTTGGTTATAATGTAGAATTCATTCCCGATTGATACACTTTGGAGAGAATCAAATAGAATTCTACTGAAAGCTATTTCGAGTATGCCTATCATTGAAGAAGAGAGGCCGCCACGGTTAGGCCTCCCATGACCGAGAAAGAAATTATTGAAGTCTTCGTGCGCATTCAGGAGCTAGAATACTACAATAGAATGGTACTCATTCTAGGAGGAAAGTTTAGGTAGATAGTTAAAATTAGAGAAACTATTGAAGATGGCTACAGGACAAAAAAAATCATCCGAGTGACTCCCTAAGATTAATTCACAGGACCATTAAAGAGGAAAAAGAAAAATGTTTCTTTTATTTCATTTGAATCGAAGCAGAAGTCAAAAAGGCATGCCACTCTCAATGTTCGAAAACCTTTATTTACCAAAACCTACCCTTTAGCTCCATAAAATCCTTACAGCATCCAACCAAACTACCAAGTTCCACCACCATATTATAAAAATTACCAAGCTCCATTACCAGATTATCCAAATGTCCAATCGAGTCACCAAGTTGCATTTCCAAATTACCAAATGCCCCTCATAGCTACCAAGTACCACAATATCCAAATTTCCCAACACCATCACCTACTCGCCAAAATCCTCCCAGTTACCGTCAAGTACTTCCAGCTTCACGAAATAGTTACTACCTTTCTTGTCAGCAACTTTCAAAGAAGCCTTCTCGTATCTTTACTCCTTTGATTGAAAGTCGAACTCAACTCTTTGAAAGATTAAAAGTGGTTGGTCTGATACAAACAATTGATCCGAAAAATATCAATGTCGATTCAAGACTTTACAGGCTTGATCTTCATTGAGCTTACCATTCAGGAGGTGTTTGACATACCACTGAGGATTGCATCAATTTGAAGCATAAAATTCAAGACTTGATTGATTAAAGAATTTTCACTCTTCAAAATGTCGTTTCCAATGATAAAGGTGATTCACTGTTGAGTCGTGAAGGGTTCACCAAATTAATATAACTGACCTAAAATCTCAAACACCTCCTCGTTAAAACGCCCTGAATTGTGTTCAAATGCCTCCACCTCAACAAGACCATTATCATCCTTCTCGCACGAGATTAGAGAAGAAACCTGCTCGAAGTTTTACACCGCTTATTGAATGTCGGACGAAGTTGTTTAAGCAATTGACTACGGAAGGTATTATTAATCTAGTTGGGCCCAAGCCTGTTGATACTAAATACCAATTTTACCAAGCCGATCGAATGTGTGCATATCATTCCAACAGTGTTGGGCATGATACTAAAGATTGTATCAATTTAAATCACAAGATCCTGGACTTGATCGATCATAATGTGGTCAAGACCACTACACCCATCGTCTACAGTAATCCTCTGCCGAACTATGGAGGTGTGATTATCAATATGTCAGAGACGGAGGATGATGGGCGAATGGTAAAGTTTATAAATCCTTCTAGTCGTGACAACCTTGAGAAAATTGCAGGTTCTCTGAGCATAATTGAGAAAAATTATTTTACGAGCATGACACCCCGTAAAGCTATTGCTTTTGTGTCAAGAAGGGTCCAAAAAAAGGAGGGGATCAATCATGTTCCACCAAATTCTTTGGCTCATTTATGCCGACACTTACCGTTAAAAAATATGCCAAAGATGACGGTCTTTGAGAAGCAATTGGAGATATTATGAAGAAGATGATGATGCACTCAAGAATATGATTGAGACACAACGAATACGAGATGCCGAGCTGATGGAACAAGTTCTTAATTGGACGTCCACTCCTCTCTTTATCTCTCGCTCAACCTGATACACAAAAGTTGAATTTTATGTTGTTTTCAAAATCGGTGGTAGTTCGAATGAGGCTCTAAATCAACTTTTTGTGTCGCTTTACCTAATTATGTTTTAATTTCCCTTGAAGTGTTTTGAAAAAAAGGCAAAATGGCCCATGGTCATGGCCAAAGTCCGTATTTCCTTACTTTCAATGAAAGCCTCTACTATTGCGAAATTTAATCTACTTGTTTTAGTTCTGTTAAATAACTATATTTGTTTTTGGTTTCAGTAAAAATAATATTTTTAACCGTGTCAGGTAACCAGCTGAATGAACAAAATAGGATAGATGAATTTGAGTTCTAAGAGTATGATGATGACGTCATGATATTGAAACGCCTTGTCAAAGATTTGAAACCGTTTGAGACTCAGCATAAGTCAAATCTGGATGGTACAAAATCGAGAATCTAAAAAGTATGAATGTTTCAGAAGTCAAATGTAAGCTCGTAAAAGAGAAATCTACATTTTACTTAGAAGATACATCGAAGCATTTTGTTTGATAGCACGTCGTGATTGAATATATACATTCATCTCAAGTTGTCAATCAATGCTGATGCTATCAAGAGTTATGATATTTGAAGATTTAGAATTTCTTTTTTTCCCCTGTAATCACATCGTTTCTTTGTAATCTTTTATGTTCTATAGTTAGAAAATTATTTCTTATAAATGAACTACGTATGACCTAAGTTCTCAAGCATGAGATACGTAGGTGGCCTATGTCGTCTTCGATCACCCCTTTACCCTTTTTAATGTTTCCTTGTAATGAACTATGTATGACCTGAATTCTCAAGAATAAGATAGTAGGTGGTTTATGTCAGATTCGGTCACCCCTTTATCCCTTTTTAATGTTTCCTTGTAATGAACTACGTCTGACCTGAATTTTAAAGAATGAGATACGTAGGTAGACTATGTCAGCCTTGGTCACCACAATTATCCCATTAATATTTCTTTGTAACTGAACTACGTTTGACCTTAATTCCCAAGAAAATAATACGTAGGCCCCCTATGTCGTCCTTGGTTGGTTGCTTGGTTTCTTCGTAAATCTATTACTTTTGTTAATCCTCGAGAGGGGAACTATGTTTAACTTGATTCCTGCCTCAGAGGGATACATAGGCGCCACAACGACTCGGTCATATCTCTCATAAAATTTTTATTTTTCTTTACTATAAAAACTGGGACAAAATTTTTGAGAGGAAGTAAAAAATTCTCAAGAAGAAGATCTCTCCAACAAGTCAAGACTAAAGTTACATTGAAACTCGTAACTAGGACATAATTCTTGAAAGGGACTCAAAAATTTCTCAAGAAAAAAATCTCTCCAACAATTCAAGACTTAAGTTACATTGAGACACATAACAGGGATAGACGTTTTTTAGAAGGTTTCAAAAATTCTCAAGAAGAAGATCTTTACAACTAGTCAAAACTAAGGTCAAATTGAGAATTGAAACTAGGATAGAATTTTGAAAGGGTCTCAAAAGTTCCATGATTTGTTTAGCAAAAGTTCAAGATAAGCCAAGACCATTAACTGGAAAAGAAATATTTGAGGATGACTTACAAATTTCAACAGGGTTTTTCGGTAGTTCAAAGCAACTTTCAATACTTCCCTTCAAATAATCTAATAGATATTGACATATCAACCCCAAATGCGTTCATCAAGCTTAACGTGACATGATGCTTGGCAATGACTTTTTTCAATTATAGCTTTTTGAAACTCTTTTCTTAAAGATTCTATCTATTTATTTCAAATATTTTGCAAAAATGTTTTGTCTTGTCCATTGAGAAGGAAGAGATGAGAGCGACAAACTAAAGATAGCAAGACAAGGAGCAAACGTTTGAAGAAGTCAACACAGATCAGTTTGTTTCAAAAACAATAAATTGTTTTATGGATGCAGGAAAGTCACTAGATTTTCTCAAAAGAAAAAAAAAGTGTTTAGGATACAAGTGACAACACCTCGTTCACATTTCCAGCAAAGCATGAGCTACAATTGAGTGCAAACGTTCAAATATGAACAAGTGAAAGCATCACTCTCAACGTGCGTGCTAATGTGAGACCCTCCTAGAGGGACATTTCTACAGTATTATCAAATGAGATAATACCACCATCCAGAACGACATCACCGTCATTTTATCGATAGAATCATCATCATGCCAATGAATCAACATAGTCCTACCAATGTATCATCAAAGAAGAACCATCTTCCTATCAATGGAGCATATCATTATACTAATGGATCATCAACAAAGCATCATCATCCTATCAATCGATCATCAATGAACAATCATCATCCTACAAATGGAGCATCAACATCATCCTGCCAATGCATCAACATCATCCTGCCAATGGATCAACATCATCCTACCAATGGATCATCAATGAAACATCATCATCCTATCATATGGAATCATTATGCTACCAATGGATCATCATCATCCTACCAATGGATAATCATATTTATATCAATGAAGCATCATTTTTCACATCATATCAAGTCATTACCTACTGCGTCAAAATGGACAGAGGCTCACGTTAGAACATTTGCTGAGTACGGTAAAGCATATAATTTCTCTATTTAAATTACAACTTTATTTCATTTTTTGTCAAATCAAACCACAGGCCTAGACGACATTAGAAAAGATGCAACATAACGTGGATTTTTTGTTAGCGCGAACTAAGGATAGAATCATCAAGTCATACACCTCGTTACAGTTGGACTATTATCGAGCCATCCACCTCCATAAGCCATTCACCTTGTGTAAGTTGGATAATCATTGAGCCACCTAGATAGTCGAAGAGATCATCAGAGTTTCGCATATAAAAAACAAGCAATGACATCTTTAAATACTCAGCATATCATGAGTTGTAATGGACAAACTGTGTTCGAAAGCGGTATCCATTTTTTTTCTGAAAACTTCTTTAATTTGTCATTTAATTGAAAAAAATGTTTATGCTTATACATTAAAATATACTCATTTGTTATATGAATGCTCTTTCTCTATTTTTTTTTACTCAAACTACTAGATAAAGCAGCACTATGTCTACTAATTACTTATTTTGAGTGAACATGCATATACTGAACCTACTTATGTGACATCTTTCATATCAAGAGTAACTAAAAAGCATCGTAAGAGATACTACCAATTTTCAAGTTACATTTTCTACTAACAAGTTGTTTCAGTCTTCGTCGAGAGCATCCAAGAGGATGAATTCTCATATCAAACCACAGGTGCGGATGACATCAATAAGGATGCAACACAACGTGAAAGTTTTTCTTAGCAGCGAACTAGGGCATAGTCAGAAGAGTCTTTCAAACACTTAGGATGCGAGTTTAGGAGCGACTTTCACCACATTCAAACCACACCCTTATCAAAAGTCATGTGGATTCTTCTTTAGGTTTTTGGTTTCAGTTTCGCGTACGGAAACTTTTTATCTCCGCCGGAAGCAAATTTCTAATCCGAGCGACAATTCACCAAGAGCTTTGAAAATTATTTTCGTGTAGTTTCTTAATTATGGGTGTGAAGTGCACCACATTCATGACGAAGAGGTTGCACGTCTTTTTTTCATACTTAATTAATTTTTCACTCTTCCCCAACCGAGGGATATCTTGGCATAAAATATTTCCTTCTCAACCGATCATATTGAACTACAAAGAACATGATTCCTAAAGTATAAGGATATGTAGGAGGGCTCAATGTGGAAAACTCAGCTGTACTCCAACATTATGTCATAAATCTTATTCCCAAGCATCTTGATTTCTTCATAATCGATATCGGGATGACTTTTGAATTCTTTCATAATCGTGCGTTAAATCAAGCATATTGAACTACAAGTGACCTGGATTCTCATATAGCCTAAGATATGTAGGATACCCATTTCCTGGGTTCGGCCATAATTCCTAAAGTCTTTACCAAATCATTTTTTTCAAAAGACGAAGATGTGGTCAACAAATATTGGATTAGTCAATTTCATTTTCCTCAAATTTCTTGCATCAATCCAAGTAAAATGAGGTACAACTGTTGACACCCAATTTTGGTTTCACTATATAAATTAATCCATTCGAAATTCTTCGATTTCAAACAATTTAAAATAATTAGTTTTATATAATTTTAAGAAAAATATACAGTTCGCACGTTATTATGAATAATTTTGTCATTTTAAATAATTTATAGATAATATATATATTTATATAATTATGTATACAATTAATATAATTTATGATTATTCAAAAATCATCTCAAAAATATTTTGATTTTAGTAATATATTTAGACAACTAGTGTGGTTTAAATAATAATTTATATTTTTAGGTTATTTAGTTTATAATTTAAATTATTATTTTATGTTATTAAGATTAATAAGCTCATTGATTAATTTATATCAATTTCTATTATTTCATTATTAGTGAAATATTTTAAACCCATTTAGAGAAACCAAGCTTTGGGCATTTTTCTTCACAAATCCTTGAGTCCCATTCCAATGCAATTTTAAGGCCCAACAAGCAATACATACAACAATCCAACTTATTAAAGATTCCCAATCCAACTTCCAATACATCAACATCAACAATATGATACAACTGACAACAACAGTCTATCAATACCAAAAGAATGACCCAACCCTATAAGTTTTCGTCTTCTTAGATTTCTTCACGCTGCAGACAGCAAGCCAGATGCCCCAAACCAGTCCTGCAAGAAAGATCCTAGCAGACCAACGCAAGCGGTGCGGGTCATCCCTTCTCTCCCTTATCCTGCTCTCCGTACAAAGCCATTTGGAGAATATCCATGTGTCTAAATTGAGTTACTCCTTTGTCCTTTTCTCAGAAACTGAACAGATGACATTGAAATTCCATTGGAGATTGGTACAATTTGAGCTGGCACCTTATCTCTTAAAAAATCAGTATTTTGAATTTCAAATTCACTCCAAATTCATTTCATTTTCCCTCCTTAATGAATCTGAGTTTCATTATAAATAGCCTTCTTAGCTTTCATTGAAGGGGTTGGAGAATGAAATTGAACAAAAAATAGGTATGAAGTTAGTCATAATCTACCGATAGAAAATATAGCTTAAAAGAGTAAGTCCTTCTATTTCACTTGCTTTTTTATTCCGGGGGTTTTGCTATATGAATCTGATCTCCTGCAATAGAATTATAGTGGAAGGCCGCTCCCCTGCTCATTGTCGTCTTGGTAGCTGCCGCGAAAAAGGTATAAAACTTCGCTCTTAAACTTCTCTTCTTAATTCGAGTCTTAATTTGTTTGTTTAGTTTGTTACACTAGTAGTCCATTATGGATATGTATTCCTCATGTGATTTTAAGCTTTGGTTGTTTGGTTGTTAAATATGATCTCAGTATGTATGTGTAGATCATGAATGTGTTTAGAAGCTGTTTCCTAGCATAAAATTGTTACTGTTTGTTGTTCCTTATTGAATCTTCATAGTTGAATTTTGTTTAGTTTTCAAACTATGATATTCTTCTTAGTCTATTTCCTTAATCATGAAGTTGTAACTCTAATTTAATTGACGTCATATCATTTTTCCTTTCACCTCGGGTTGAATAAATGAATTAGATGTCAACATTTCGAGTTCATATGCCACATTTGCTATTGTTTTGGGTTCTTATATTTTGTATGTTATTGCTCTTTTCAATTTCCTTTATTTGGTTGCTTTGTTGAGTCTACTTGAGAGTGTAGGCTTTGTTTCCCTTTGTCCATATGACATTTGCTCTTTTTCTAGTCTCTTTTCCTCTTATTCAAATTTACTACATCTGTTAAATTGATTAAATCTCTAAATATGACTTTATATTTTAAAACAAGAAAAAATTCTAAGTGTCTTTCCTTCATTTTGATATGTCTTAGTTGAAAGTAGTAGCTATTAGCTAAGTCATAGTATATATTTGATTCATTACTATTAAGTTCTATGTATTCAAGATTGATTTGATAATAGGTTGTGGCTAAGTGTTATACACATGAATATGCTTATGGCTTCTAGTCATGGGTGTGTTGCTACTGGTTTTTTAATAAGTTACTACAAAATAGGAGGCTTAGTGATGCATGAGCATTAATTTATGCAATATGCATTTTGTTTTATTTTTCTTTTAAGTTTGATTATCTACATATTGATTATTTGCGTAAATTTATTGTTGTTTGCTTTATGAATTTCATTCAAGTGAAGTTTCTTTGTTAATTATCTTCCTTCGATTTTTCCACATGTGACACCATCTGAGTCTATCGAACCATCCTTGCATCGAGTTGAATTTCTTCGAGTCAGCCTCATCTTGTTTGAGTGAAACGGAGGCAATGTACATGCTGGAAATTGACTTTTCAAGTCGCAAAAGCCCAAAAACTGGTTGTATACCTTTTGTACTCAACATTATACACTAGTATACACTGCAAAAATAATGATATATAGTTCACAAAAATACGGAAATATGGATTGAAATACTGAGACTACATGTTGAAAAATAAATAAAAAGAGCAGAGACGAAGTATAAGTCCCGTATACTTTGTATACTTGATGTACACATGACTCACTTTGGCATGAAATTGGGCCAATGCCCAATTTTACTTGGCTTTGCTTGTGTTACAGGATGTCCCATCAGAAAAATTGGTTCGAAAGATCCCAAAAACGGGCCAAGCCCATTTATGAAGGAATTGTAGATTTAGGACAAGTTGGGCGTAAGCCCAAGAATTTGGTTTTATTTTCTATCTCATCTTCATTTGCTTATTTTAGTTGGTTCAATTTAATTAATTTCTCATAGATAGTCATTATATAT
>NC_028646.1:31836898-31848607 GCF_001406875.1 Solanum pennellii
TATATATATATATGTATATATATATATATGTATATATATATATATACATATATATATATAGCCTTACTTAATAAATTATAGTGCCTTATGAATTATTTGCCTTTAAGAAATTCCTCGTATTTCATTTTTCCCTTTAATATAATACAATAATAAAATTGAGCAAAAAAATAAAAAGAATTGAATTTCCTTTATTTATTTGAAATTAACAAAAATTATTTAAAAAGTAATATAAGTCAAACCATCGGTCAAACGCAAGTTAGCGGGCATTCCGAGGGTCTAACACCTTCTCGGAATGTATATTAAACTCCGAACCCATTTTTTTCAAATTGATTTTGTTTAAATTTTTTTGAAAACCTTAAGTTTTTCTTGAGTTTTCAAAAATTAAGTGGCTACTCTGTTAATTTGGAAAATCGATTTCGCTTAAATCATAAAATCAATTGATTTTTCAAAACATAGTCATTTTTCATTTTATTATTTTTTCGTAAAACAAATACAATAGGAATACCCGCATGGAGAGTGGAAGAGACGATTTATAATGATTAAATTTCCTCCTTTAGGTCCCTAAGAGGAAAATCTCCCCAAGGTAAAAAAGAGAATGAGGTTCCGATGGTTCCCCAAAACATGAACAATGAACAGACTAGGGCTTTCCAAATTTTTTCCTAAGTATGATGGACCAAGCGAGTAAATATGTGGGGATTAGGATGAAAACAAATAAGAGTACCTTGATTTCAAGGTTGAGATACTTCATAAGGATGAATCCTCTTATTTTTCTTGGTTCTAGAGTGGGAGAAGATCCCCAAGCATTCTTGGATGAAGTTTAAAAGATAGTCCATGCTATGGGTATCTCTTTTCGGGAGAAGGCGGAGTTGGCTTCCTACTACTTGAAGGAGGTGGCTCAATTATGTTTCACTCAATGGAGAGACAATAGGCCGGTTGGAGCATGTTTTTTAGAGTGGGAAGAATTTATGTAAGTGTTTCTTAGTAAGTACTTTCCCGGTGAGAAGAAAGAATCTAATGCTGAAAAGTTTATAAACCTTAGGAAAGGTAATATGAGTGTGGAGGAGTATTCCTTGAAGTTTACCTTGTTGTTAAAATATGCTCCATCTTTGGTATTTAACCCTAGAGATGAGATGAGTAGGTTTGTGACCGGTGTTTCCGACCTTGTCAAGGATAAGTGCCATACAGCAATGCTCATTGATGACATAAACATTTCAAGGCTTAAGGTGTATGATCAGTCAATTGAGGAATCTAAGCTTAAGAGGATGGGAAGAGATGTGAAGAGGGATATATTTGATGAGCAAGTTCAACCTAAGTTTAAAAAGAGAGCTCCAAATCAACATTCTCCAAGTGCTCCTAAGGTTAACAAAGAGAGAGGTGGTGGTTCTCAATTTGCTGAACCTACTTGCACCACTTGTGGTATGAGGCACTAAGGGAAATGTCTTAAAGGTACTATGGATGCGATGGTCGTGGAATGAATGATCACAAGGTGAGAGATTGACCTACCCTTATGGCTTAAGTAAGGAAGGCCAATTAAACTCCTCATAGTGGCCCGAATCTTGATGATAAAAAAAAGACTCGTTTCTGTGATCTCCAAGCTAAGAAGGAAGTAAATCCGGATGAATGTGCCAGTAAGTTATAGTTCCTTGTTTTGTTTAATCAGATCCTTATGTGTGGTTCATGATAGCCTTGGTTGATTTTCTCCCAAGTGGGGGATAGTTTGTTTATTGGATAAGTTGTTGAGAGTTTTTAAGTTCTTGTCTCTTTTTATTCCATCCTATTCAACCTTGAGACTTAGAGCTTTCTAGTAGCATGATGCATGTCTTGGGTCTTGTGTGAAAAATGATGAGTTTCCATATGTTCTCCTTATGTTATGCATCTTTAAGTTAAATTCTTGTTAAATGAGAAAATGAGTTTTCTGAAAGTTGTGTTCCTTATGTTGATGTGCATATATGATAATTGCCTAAAATGTTTCAAGAATTAGACTAATGAACATGCTTAAATGTGTCCTTGAAAATGTGAATGATTGTACTTTTATGAGAAATTTGCATGATGTACTTCTAATTTTTAATCAAGCATGACGATGTGTGGAGAAAGAAGTTCCTCCAATATGAGATGAGAAATGTGAAGTCTTGATGCATGATGAGTTTGTCGATGTTGTTCCTACCTTCCTGTTGTGTTTTGAACCTTTTATGTGGATTTTATGTTCCTCCTAGAAATGTGTATTGACTATATTGTTGTATTAATGATTGTGGGATGCTACTCTTGAGTCCTTACCTTTATCTAATTTAAATGTCATTAGAGGACGAATGTTTCCAAGTGGGGGTAGTGTAATGACCCTAAAATTCAATAGCATAAACTAGAGCTTCACATGTGTTTCATGAGTTGGTAAACTTGTATAAATGATTAAAAATTACTTTAGAAGTTAGTTTGGTGGTTTTAGAGGCCAAATGTCAAGGGACGTCCATGGCGTTCGAAAACTAGTCGTTTGAGTGCTAGTGTGTTTTAGTATGTTGTAATTGGAACAATGTGTTTTTTAGAGTCAAAAACTTGTGAAGGAGACCCTAGTAACTAGATGGAAATGTGTAGGGGTTAAACATTTGAGTATGAATCCACAAGGACCACCCTAAGGGTCCTTGAGGAGGACCCAAAGTTGAATCCCAAAACTGCCAAAAGTGGTGACCTATGACAAAGACTTACAACCAGTAGGTCCACTTACAGACAATAGGTGAGCTCCGTAACTCCATACTTAGACTGTAGAGGCTTGGCATCTATTTAGAAGGCTATGACAAAGACCACGAGCCCTGCAGGATGGTTCATAACCCCACCTACGGTCTGTAGGTGGGGGTCATAAGTCACCCCTACAATTATGTCAATAGACACGACCAAGCCAAGGGTGGTTTGGTATATTCCACCCTTGGCTAATTAAATAAGGGACACTTATTTTGAGTGTTTTAAGGTATTTTAAGTATGTTATAAAAATTAAACCTCCATTTAGAATTCATTCTTCAAAATTAAAACCCCTCTATCAAAGAGTTCTCTCTAGAACACCATTAAAGATCAAGAAAAAGTTCAAGCTAGAAGCGGATATTTGAAGTGATTTATTCTTCAATATTTGTGGGATTTCACCTATTAAGGTATGTTTATACTTTATCTAGTTCAAGTTCCAACATAGAGTTAATCTCAAAATAGTTTTCAAGTTTCCAAAGATTGTGAAAAACCCCAATTCTTAGTCAAACTCACGGGTTCTTGCATAAAACGTTTTCAATGGATAAACTATGATTATATTGATTGTTAATTGATAATTTTAAGTTGAAAAGCTCTATGAATCCATGATTTCACTAAATTCCTAAATTTGGCTTATAAAATGGGTTTTATGATTATGACTGGGTATTGTTAGAATTGTTCTTAGATTGTATTGTATTGTTGATATCTATATATACCGCTTCTATTATGAATTATGGGAGACTTGAGTAATGGTGATCATGGCTTGGATGAAGGGTAAGTTGAACTAATTCTCTTATAAAAATGGAATTGTCCTTATATGGTTTGATCCACATATGGTGGAGGTGTTTACTTATTGTATATGTATTAAGACCATAACCTTTAAGGAATTACATGGTAAATTGGATTATTATCATTTTAAGGTATATATGAAGGTATAATGTCAAGGTGTTCATGTGATCTCAAAGTCACCTAGTATAAAGACATTATTTTATGATGATTTGAAGTATATTTCTCTCTTAATGCTCATGTGTTTCGATGTTAGAAAGTGAAGAGTCTCTATATTGTGATGTTGTATCTTGGTTGGTAGACATGGGTGACTTCCTTTGATGCATGAAAGTTGTTAAACGTGATCTCTTGACTTGGTAGGCTTAGGCATCCTTTTCACATCACTATGCACTCGGTCCTTAGCATTATTCCCCATAAAGTATTATACTTTCATTACATTCATTTATTATAGGGTAAGGGATTGCTACTATATACTCTGCCTCAACTAACGTTAACATATCCATCCCAATCCATCATTCATTCATTCATTGAAAATCTCAAAAGGGACATTCGTAGTGTTACAATAAATTTCGCCTCCACTTACGTGAGAGTTTCCATCCCAAATCCCACATTCAATCATTAAGAAGGGACTTAGAGATCGTTACTAGATACCCTTCCTCAACTCTTGTGAGGGTATCCATCTCGAACCTCACATTCATTTATTGTTAATTCACTAGTATTAATACAGAGATAACATTTAATCCTAACATAAGTGGCTTCTAAACATAATCATATTTCATTTATTTAAATTAAACATATGTTTTACTTCACATTATCAATACAACATCATGATAATACTTCACTCCCACACAATGCCTACAAGGCTATGATCATAATGCACAAGGTAGGTAAACACCTCAACTAAATATGGATCACACATCAATCTATCACAACTTGCTATCATTAGGAATCAATCTCAACTCATAAATCCAATATACTACAAGAGATAAGACAATTAACATATTTACGTAACCAATTCCATCATTCACATAAGCAATTTAACATAAACTAATTCATACTTCCCTTTCTAGGTCAGAATACTTATATTATCATTACATATATAATTCACCATAATAAGACATAATCAATGATATGAATCCACAAACTAACTTCATGTAAACACATATTATACATTTTACATCCATTATCAACCAACATCCAATAGATTTTGAAGTTTATAGGAGGACATGGTTTCTTGAAGGAATTATATGCAAAATCAACTTAAAATCATCATCCAACCTTATTTCATCAATATAATTGCTTTGACAACATTTTAATAATGAACCCATGCTTAGATTAGAAAGTAGGGTTTTGGCTATCGAAAAACTTTAAAATCTATTTTTGAATTGACACGTTGAATTTTAGATTAGTCAAGGATGAAGGATCATCATAAATTCTACTATAATAAACCCATGAAATGCAATAATAATATCCTTGAAATTCCATCCCTAGATTGATCTTGACCTTGAGCTCTAATGGAGTTTTTAGAGAGACCCCTTTTGAGCGGGAAGGGTTTAATTTGATATTTCAAGTCTAAATGGAGGTTTTAATGTTTTAATATACTTAAAATACCTAAAAATAACTTGGGGTGAGTTTTCCAATGCACCCCTTACTTGGCCGAGATTTTAGAAGGTTGTAAGTGCCAATCGACGACCCCTATCCATTGATAGTGGATGGGTTGACAAGGCATGATCTTGGCTCAATGTTTTGTTCAGAGACTGCTCACTTGGGGACTCAACGTACTAAGTCTATCCATGGGGTGTGGATGACCTATGGGGCGTGGACCCCTTCCATAGGTCATCCCATTTTTGGCAGTCCTATGGTTTCCTTGGGGTATTGGGGTCTAGACTTAAGGAACCTTTAGGTGGTACTTTGGGGGTCTTACCTTTATGTTTAACCCCTAAACACCTTAATCATGACATGGTATTACATACATCACCTTCCAACATCTAGACCATCCCATACAAAACTCAAGTACAAGACATTATGACACACTAGTTCAAATGACTAGTTTTAGGATTTCATGGTAGTTCCTTGATGTTAGACCTCAAAACTCTTTTAGAAAAACTCCAAAAGTGATTTCTCATTATTTAAATAAAGTTACAAACATCAAAAACACATATAAGGGTCTAGTCTTTCATATTCCATTTTAGGGTCATTATACCATAATACTTTGATTGACGCAACCTCCTTGGTTCTCGACTTGCAAACCTTATGATCAAGTATCTCAACAAGAATCACCGCATATAAGTTTTCCTTAATACCCATATTTTCAGTAGGTACTATAAGTGAAGGATCACTCATACACTTCTTCAACATGGAAATGTTGAATTCCAGATAAACTACTGCTAACTCTGGCGGTAGCCTTAACTTATAAACTACATTGCCAATCCTTTTAGATATCCCATAAGGACCAATATACCGGGGCCTAATCTCTTCCTGTTCTTACCAAAAATTATAACAACCTTCATGAGTGAAGCCGTCAAATAAACGAAATTATCCACCTTAAACTCAAAGTCTCTTCTCCTAACACTAGTATACGATTTGTGATGACTCTGCACTCTTTTCAACCTTTCTTCAATGACCTTCACTTTATCCATAGCTTGATAAACTAAGTTTGTCCTATCGACCCACATTTACCAACCTCAAACAATCCAATAGGAGATCTGCATCTTCTTCCATAAATAGCTTCATAAGGAGTCATTTGGATGCCAGAGTTATAATTGTTGATGTAAGCATGGTCGTGTGGTTTCTTAAAGGTTACAACCTTTTGGAACCAGTGCTTCATGACTATAAATACATGTTTAATCATCAGACTTTCCACATACAAAATTTCTGACTTCTTCTTTTTCTTCTACAAAATTTTTTATTTGTATACTTTACTGTCGTGTTGAGTGGCTTGCTGACACCATTATTTTGGGTACCAATACAGTGGAGAATAATATCATTCTATCCTGAGAGGACATATTCCAATTCAAACCTCGATAAGCAGGCTTCCTATGTACGAGCTACACTATGTGCCTTAGAGGATGACTTATATAATTTCTTAGTCCATTGTCAAGATATAAAGAATTGTGGGTTTCACTTGAGAAGAAATGTAAGAAAAAATATGCATGTTTGAAGAAGTTTGTAGTCGCAAAGTTTATTGACTATAAAATGATAAATAGTAAAACAATTGGATAACAAGGTGTAGGAGATTAAACTTTATTTCCATGATTTGATTGTTGAGGACATGGTAGTTAATGAAGCTTTTCAAGTGGCCGCAATGACCAACAAGATACCTACTTTATGGAACGACTTCAAAAATTGTTTAAAGCATAATCACAAAGAAATGAAGTTTGAAGATCTTGTGATCTGGCTCAAGATCGAGAATTATAATAAGACCGTCGAAAAGAAGTGTCATGGGAGTTAGAGAATAATAGGAGATCATATTGTTGGAGAAACTCCCACTAAATGCAAAAAGAGAAACAAGGACAATGGACAAAAGTCATAATAGGCCAAGAAGAAATTCAAGTGTAATAGTTATAATTGTGGTAAGGTTGGTCATAAGTCTTCTGACTATCGTGCTACAACAAAGGACAATGACAAAGGAGAAAGTCAAGCAAACATCCTAAGGCAGATGAAAGATCCAGATGACGTATGTGCAATGATCTCGAGGTGCAACTTAGTAGGAAATGTCAAAGAGTGGTTTCTCAACTCATGTGTCACTCGGCAACAAGGACTTCAAGAATTGGGAAAGTAATGTTGAAAATGACAATCCAACAAGGTGTTGACTTTGAACAATGTTCCTACTATTAGGAAGAATATAATTTCGGTTGCACTGCTCATTAAAAATGGGCTTAAGTGTGTCCTAGTTAGTGACAAAGCTGTAATAAATAAGAATGAGTTTTCCTAGTTAGTGACAAAGTTGTAATAAGTAAGAAGGAGATGTTCTTATGAAAGGGTTACCTCAATGAGGGCCTTCTCATAATGAATGTAATGGTTATCGATAGTATTTATAAGAATTCTACTTTTTTACTTATTGGAGTCAAATGATCTATGGCAGGCCCATTTGAGACATGTTAATAAAGCCTTGCAAAAATTGATTACTTAGTGTATTGCCTGACATCAAATGTGATAAATCCAAATGCAAAGTTTGTGTTGAATGTAATTTTTTTAAATATCCATATAAGTGTTTTGACAGGAATTCAAATCCACTAGATTTAATACAGAAATATATGCGATATGAAGTCAATACCGTCTCCCGGTGGGAGAAAGTATTTTATAATATTTATTGAAGATTGCACTCGATATTGTTATGTATATTGCTTAATAGTAAGAATGAAGTAATTGATGCATTTGATTAATACAAGTATGAAGTGGAGAATCAATTAAATCGAAAGATAAAAATAATTCGTAGTGACAAGGGGTGCAAAATAGTAATCTCTTTTTGCTGAGATATATTTGGAATATGGTATTATTCATCAAACTACTGCACCCTATACACAACAAATGTGATGGCAAAATGTAACAATATAACATTAAAGAAAATTATGAATGCCTTGTAAATAAGTTCTGGTTCACCGTCAAACTTGTGGGGGAAGCTATCCTTGTGGATAACAAGATACTCAATAGGGTACCCCATAAAAAATGCAATTGATTCAATATGAGTTATGGAAATGAAGGAAACCCAACTTTGAGTACTTCAAAGTGTGTGGGTGTTTAACCAATTTAGTGGTTTCTTTATCCAAGAGAGTGAAAATTGAATCTAAAACACTTGATTGTGTATTTATTGGATATGTTGTGAACATTAGGGTCTACAGTTTTTTTGGTTCACAAATATGATAATCGTGAAAATTATGATAATACAGTAATTGAGTTAGATAATTCTGAGTTCTTTGAACACATTTATCCGTATAAAACTAGATGTGAGTAGAAAAGTTAAAGACCTAACCAACCACAAGAAAAATAAATGAAAATACACTAGCTAATGAGGATTCAAGGTGTTGTAATCATCAACAGAAATCCAATTCTTTTGGAACCGACTTTGTGTTATTCTTGGTTGAAAATGAGACTCAAACATTTAAAGCAATGATGCATTTGACTAAGTTAACTTTTTCAAAAATGGTAGTCAATAGTGAGATCAAAACAATTTCGAGTAAGCATACTTGGGAATCAATTGATCTTCCTCCAAGAAATAAACCTTTTGGATCAAAGTGGATCGTTAAAAGAAAAATGAAAGCTGATGAGACTATTAACAAATATAAGTCTAGACTTGTAGTTAAATGATGAAAACAAGAAAAATGTATGGATCACATTGATATATATTCTCCGGTAATGTGGACAACATCTGTTAGGATGTTAATAGCACTAGCGACAATGAATGATCCTAAAATCCATCAAATAGATACTAAGAGAACCTTCTTAAATGGATAGTTAGAGGAAGAAATTTACATGGAATAACTTGAGTGGTTTGTATCTCGTTGTAAAGAAGATAAAGTGTGTAGACTTGTTCAGTCGTTTTATGGGTTCAAACAAGCACCCAAACAAAGACATGTTAAATATGACAAAACAATGTTGGAAAATTGATTCAATATTAATGAACATAATAAATGTGTTTACATTAAAAACTTTCTGAATTATAAAGTCGTTGTTTGTCTGTATGTTGATGACATGTTAATAATGAGTAAATATATTAACGATATAACTGCTACTAAGTGCATGATTTCCAACAAGTTTGATATGAGAGACTTAGGAGTTGATGAATTGAGCTTAGGGATCAGGATTCTCAAAACTCCTCAAGGACTAGCATTATCTCAATCTCATTATATTGAAAGATTATTGGACAAGTTCATGTACTTGAATTTCAATGATGTCAAAACTCATATTGATATAAGCTTAACATTTCAAAAGAATAAAGCTGAAAAGTGACTCTCAATTGGAATATGCTAGAGTGTTGGAAAATTTGATGTATGTTATGAATTGTACCCGACCAGACATAACATGGGTAACAAGTTGAGTCAGTTCACTAGTGATTCTAATCGAACTCAGTAAATGACAATGAAACATGTGTTTGGCTATCTAACACAACAGTATGATTTTCATTTTAATAACTATCCTATTGTGATTTAAGGATATAGTGATGCAAATTTAATCACTGAGTGAAATAAAGTAGAATCCACAAGTGGTTATGCTTTTACACTTGGTGGAGGAGAAGTCTCTTGGAAATCATCGAAACAGACATGTATCGCGCTCTCCACAATGGAATATGAATTTATTATCTTAGATATAGACGATGAAAAAGTTGAATTGCTCCCGAATTTCCTAGAGGATATTTCATTCTGGCCCAAACCCGTGAGACCTATATGCGTACGTTGTGATAATCAAACGCCAATACATACGACAAGAAACATCATGTACAATGGAAAGTCTCATCATATACAATGGAGATATAATACGATAAGATAACTGCTATCTAATGAAATTATCTCGACTGACTAAGTGAAGTCAAGAGATAATATGAACGAAAGGCTTAGTGAGAGAGGCAGTTTAAATATTATCTATGGTAATAAATTTATGGCTTAGGACAAGTCATCATGGGACTAACTCTACCTAGAAAATTGGAGATCCTAAGAGTTAGGTTCAAGGAAATAAAAGTTGACTAATAGTTCGACATTGTCTATAAACTCAATCCATTCTCACGATGAAGAGAGTGCTAAAGAATGATGATAAAATATTAAGGCTTGTTAATGGGTTAATGAAACTTAAAGTTTTTAATGATTTTCTCTGTTTGGTAGACATAACCAAATAGTGTATCTACGCAATGACACGGTTAGAAATCACCGATGAGAGTGTGAAATGTAAGCTGCTTCGAAGGGAATTACTGTAAAAAGTCTATTCCCTACACACACATAAAAACACGAGGTGTTCATTTCTGAAACGAATACAACATTTAGAACCATACACGGAAAAAGTGTTAATTGTGTAGCATATGGTTGTCTAGGTATACATCAAAGCTTAACAGTTCAAAGGTACCACATCTACCGATTGAGCGAGTATGGCCGACATCTTCTTAGTGCAAAGGTTCCTTTTGTATATCCATTCATGTTATAAGTTTGTGCCTTATTTAGAGTGATCCAATGCTTTACTAGATCACCAAATTCATTGAAGCAAACGTCCACATAGTCACCATAGTCTTTCCTAAATTAATTAGCAACAACATGATTAATTCCTGATGATTTCTAACTCCAATTATTTTATTATTTAAATGTTTACTTATGCTATTTTTGAGCTGAGAAACCCTTTGTACTCTCTTCAAGGGGTTTTGGTGTGTCTCAATGGAGTAGAGTCACAATAGGAGGTATACCTAATTAAGGAAAAGTTTATTAATTAAATGGATAGTATTATAAATAATTAATGATATAGGGAGGTGTAATTCTATAAGTTATTACCATTAGCAATTAGCTCGTTGAAAAGATCATTATAAAATTTGATGCCTTTTGGATTCACTCCTTTGCTAACCTTTCCATCTTAAATAAACACAACAAGGAAACAAAGCTTTTATATGTATACATAATTTTCCTTGTAAATATATCACATCCATAAGTTATTGGGGTTGAAGATAAGGAAAACTTAATATATGGAACAGGTTGAATAACATGGTCGAATAATCGTGTATAATTAGAGTTAGAGTCACACTAGCACTAGACTACTAGTCAACTTCAGCTAGTTGTACAAGAAGTAGCAACCTAGTCGATATTTAGTAGGGTGACTCTTTGCTCCAGTTATACATGTTTATTGAACCATGTTATTTAACCTAATTCATATATTCAATTTCTCTTATTCTTTAGGAATAGGTAAGTAATGATCAACCGTTATGTACATGGTAAAATTACAGACCGAGAGATAGACATTTAGAAAGCTCTAAATGTCACTTGCTTAAGCAGTTGAATGTCTTCCTATAATATTTAATGATATATATATATATATATATATATATATGTATGTATATATATACATATGTATATATTTATATATATGTATATATATATATACATATATATATATATATACATATATATGTATATATATATATATATGTATATATATATATACATATATATAAATATATACATATGTATATATATACATACATATATATATATATATATATATATATAT
>NC_028646.1:31848712-31925784 GCF_001406875.1 Solanum pennellii
TATATATATATATATATATGTATGTATGTATGTATGTATACGCAGTTTAGAGGGGCAAAAAAAGGTGCAAAGAAAATGCATTGTATGTCATATACTCCTTTCGCTTAAAAAAGAACGACCTCATTTCTTTTTTAGTTTATTTAAAAAAGAATGACCCCTTTTTCTTATTTGGTATCATTTTTCTTTCAGTTTTTCACATGACATATTTAAGACCTCAAGATTAAAGGAGAATTTTTTACATTTGACATAACTTAATTTCATCACCACATAATTCAAAAGTCTTTTTGAATTTGTTAAACTCTGTTCCAAGTCTAACTAGATAACTCATTTGAAACGGAGGGAGTACATATATACCTTATAGCGATGATAGAAATCAACAACCATGTCTGCTGTGGAAGCGTCAAAGATCTCTTCTGAAATTTGGAAAGAATATTTTCTAAGAAAGAGTGTATCATATGATGACAAAAGAAAAACTAATTAATCTCCCTAATTATAGCAAACATGGTTACTATATAAATTAATAAAGAACATAGAACTTTGAAAAAGCCTTAAAATCGTTTTGGAATTGAACCCATGCATAGATTGAAAATTATGTTTTTGGGAAACTTTGAAGATTTGAAATCGTCTTTGAAATTGGCTCCTTGAAAGAAAATAAGTCAAGGATGAAGACTACCGTACCTTTTAAGGATCAAATCCACAAAACTTAAGTGAAGATTGTGTGTTATTGAGCTTGAAAGTTTAAATACTTCACCCCCAATGGGTTTCTAGAAAGAGAACTTTTGGAAAAGAGAGGTGGGTTCTAAGTTGGGTTTTGATATAATGAATTGAAAATAGTGTTTAAATAATTTAAATTTTTTTACCAATAATAACCATCCATTGACTCAATTAACTAAAATAAGAATTTACCAAACTAACCCCACCTTAGTCGAGCCCCTTGACAGGTTGCACGCATGGTCCATGAACCACCACCCACGGACTGTTGTTGGCACCACAGGCCGTGCTGGAAAACTATGGCTTGGTTCTCTGGTTTCCATTTGAGACCTCAACCCACAGAGGCCACCCATGGGGCATGGATGGACCTACGGGATGTAGATCCTTATCCGTGAGTCACATTTTCCAAGCAACTTTTTGGTTCTTTTGGGGTCGTACGGGTTAGGTTTTAGAGTCCTCCGAATGACCCCTTGGGTGGTCCTTGGGGAGCCATATCTTGACTTCTAACCCCTCAACTAACGCTCAATACATCAAACAATAACACAAAACCTCAAATCAAACTTAAAACTAAATCGTTAGTCTCAAGTTCTACAGGTTGTTATAGACTACTGTTAGTTGCTCTCATAGTCCCATAGGTAAATTCCCCTAAGTGCGCATTAGATTTAGTGATTACGTTAGTCATTATCTAAACCCCTGGCAAGTTATATTGGGTAATCTCGATAAGGCGTATATATCGGACTCCACGTTTAGCTTACATAGTTTTATGTCAGTTATTAGTTGCTTTCACAGTCAGATTCCACTCTATTGATTAGGTTATTAGTAACAGTTTAAGTTTCAACATGTTATGTATTTGGTCATTGCATTAAGTTTAGCTCATATTCAGTATGTTTATCATATTTATCATGTTCATCTTATATCATTGCTTAGTATGCTTTGTTCAGTTATGTACTTTGTTCATTTTTGTCCTATCATGGATGCTTAGTACCTTTCAAGTACCGATGCACACTCTACGATACATCTTCTCGTGATATAGGTTCAGTTCCACAACACTTATATCACATGTATATCGGTTCCCAATTCAATAGCATCAGTGGTGAGTCCTCATTTTTAAGGACGATAAACATGTTTTCTTTTACTTTTTAGTCTTCCAGTTTTAGTTTTTCTAAAGTTTGTTGGGGAATGTCCCAGTATATCTAGCCAATATTTGGCTTATTTCAGAGATGGTTAGATTTAATTTAAGCTTTGAGTTTGATCATCTAGTTGTTATTAAACTCTAGTTTATACATTCAAACAGTATTAGGTATTCCCCATATAATTTTGCATCACAATTAAAGCTTTAGTATAGTATTTCTTACGTCACTTTAACTGGTATGCTTATGATATGCGATCTCAGGGTTAGATTGGGGCCATTCGTGATTCTAGGTCCATGTTTATGTTAATGGGTAGCCTCGGGGTGTGACACATACGGTCAAGCAGATCATACAATTCAGACTTTAGAGCATATGTTGAGGGCATGTTTGATTGATTTTAATGGTAATTGGGATGATCACATTCCCCTCAATAAACCTTTCAAACAGTAAGTTGCAACCTTTTAAAACAGTCATCTCCAACGGTGGAAAATTTAAATAAATCGGGAAAGGTGTTTTAAATTACGTGTCCCTCGGATCCAAACTTGGTTTGATTGTTTCGGCTAAACATTTAAATAATTTAAACATTTTGGACTGTTAATTAATTTATTTAATCAAACATATAAACAAGTACATTTTTGTGGCGGTTGATTACGTTTCTAAATAGGTCGAAGGTGTAGCATTACCCAACAATGACGGAAAGAGTGTTTTGTGATTCTTTAAGCGCTATATTTTCGCCAGATTTGGTTCCCCCTGTGCTATTATAAGTGATGGAGAGTCTTATTTTTTCAACAAACTTTTGGTATTGTTATTGAGAAAATATGAAGTCACGTATGAAGTTTCAAGACCATATCATCCACAAACAAGCGGCCAAGTTGAGGTTTCAATAGAGAGAATAAGAGTATTCTGGCAAACATAGTGGCTGCAAATCGGATGGATTTGTCTAAGAAGTTTGATGAGACTCTTTGGGCATACCCCACTACTTTCAAAACACTAATTGGCATGTCACCATATCAATTAGTATTTGTAAAATCTTATTACCTGCGAATCGAGCTTGAAAATAAGGTGTTATGGACGTTGAAAGAGTTAAATCTGAATTGGGGGAATACTTTCAAGGGAAAGTAAATCAAGTTTATGAGTTGGAGGAGTTTTTGTTGTGGGAGTATAAAATTACAACTCTTTATAAGGAGAAAATGAAGAAGTGTCGTGACACTAAAATCGTTCAGCAAGAGTTTTGAGTTGGTGATTTTGTTTTGTTCTACATTTCTCGTTTGAGAATTTTCTCAGGTAAACTCAAATCTAAGTGGTTTGGCCCATCAAAAGTAACATGACTGTTCAAAAATAGGGCCGTTGAAATTGAAGGTAAAGACGATCTAGCATTCACAGAGAATGGGCAGTGTCTGAAGCTCTATTTTGGAGAATGTCAGGAAATATTGATAATTGAAGTTGTGTACTTGGAAGAAGCTTGAGAGCATTTCTACATCTTTCCACAAAGTTAAATAAGAAGATTATTCTAGGCAACCCAAGATTTATTTGCTTTCAAATAATGTTTATTGTATGTAGTTTGGCGGTCGCGATTTGGTCCGCCTTTTGGCCGGACTAGAGGAACACCATTTTGGAAAGTTCGACAAAGATGTTAGTTTGTTCGGCAGTTCGCCGAATGGTTCGGTGAGACCGATTTAACTCGCCTATTGGTCCCACCTAAAGGGCTAGTATTTTTTAAATTTTGGCAAGCTACATGCAGTTTGGCGGTTCACCAAATGGTTCAACGATCTCAAGTAGTCGTCATCGATTAGCTACATAGTAAAGAGTTCTTCTAATCCCACTCTTTTCATTTAGTGCTCTTTCCCTTTTAACTCTATCTTTATTTTCATTTTCATCGAGGACAATGTTAGTTTCATTTGGTGGGGTTGGGGTAATTAAACCTCTTGATATTTTTGAATGTGACTGCTCTTTTGTAAATTTGAGTTTCGGTTGCGACCAATACCGATGACTTGTATAGTACTCTTGATTGAAAAATGTGCGATTATGATGAGGAAAAATTGAGTTTCATAAGTCATATGTGAACTCTTGGCATCTCATCGTGACTGACCGATTGTTGAAATGAATATTGTGATGATCATTGCACGCTAGTTGAAAATTGTAGAGTCTTGTTTGATGATTTTGTTAAACATCATGTGTTGTGGGATTTTCTTGAAATATGTTCTAGGTAATACTTGCAATTTGACCTGTTAGTTCAATCGACTAATGTAAATGAGCGATAGAGATGATCTTACACAATTTGTGAAAACTGAGCCAAATTTTCTTTTTATACCTCTTCGTTACCACTTTGTGAGAGTGTTAACCTATATTGGCACCATTTTGAGCAAACACTTTTCTTTGTATGAAATATGAACAACTTTTATCTTTTTGTTGCATCACTTATAATCTACATGAAGTATTGGTTCGTTTGAATAGCCAACTTAGACAAAAAGCCGAAGTTAGGTGTGTGGTGAAACATAAGGGAAGTTAAGAATTGTTGAAATAAAGTCTGTGAAATGGACAAAAGAAATGGGGTATGCAGTGAGAAATACTTCAAAGAACATACGCTGGATTGTGAAAAAAAAGTTAAAGAGAAGGAGTAAAAGTGCAGGTCATGAAGCTAGAAGTCACTAAGCCAAATCATCATACCTTTACCCTCAACTCCGTTACTAACCTTGAAAAACCTTTATGATCTTGAGTGAGCTTAAAGTCACGTTGTATGGAAAATGCGGACAAGCCTATGGGTAGAGTCGTGCATGTGTTTATTTTGAGAGTGAGAGCTTCTTTATTCTAAAATTCTTGAAATTTCATAAGTTTAGTGTAAGAATGGAACATTCATGGTGTGAGAGCACTTGAATTTGTTTTTGAGCTCGAACTTGCATTTTAAGCAAGCATTGTGAACTTGAGTTCTGTTTGATAATTGTCAGTCACAGTTTGAAACTTAGAGTATACAATTGAACGTTTGAATCTTAGAGTACAAAATTGAACATTGCATGAGTAGTTTGAATCTCTTGTGTTCATTCATGTTGAGTCTTGAGTATCACTAATTGTAGACATCTTTGTTGAACCGATCGTTCTTGTGTTTTAATTTAGGACAATCAAAAGTTTAAGTTGGGGATATTGATGAATCGAAGATTTTGACACATTTAGGGCGTATTATTTATATTATAAGTGTCCTAAAGGACTATCTTGTGATCTAAATTGATATTTAAGCGATAGTTTGGATATATGAAGGGAAAAGAGTAAGGCAAGGACATTTCATGACAAAAATGAGAGAAAAAGTTTAAAAAGCTGATGATAAGGAAAGATGACGATTGTCGAGATCACTCGGTGACTCGTTAAAAGGTAATTTCTTTCGCCTAAAAATACCGGATGATTAGTGAAGATTCAAGTAAAAACAACGATGAGAAACGACAATTGGTGCATTGCCTATCAGGTCAGAGAGCCCGACCTTGATCGCCTAAAATCTCAACACTGAAAGGATGAAGGCTCAAGCTAAAAAGGTTATGTACATAAGCAATTGGTTCATCACCGACCTGGTTGGCGACGCCTGACCTATACCGCCGAATGAGCTCGAAGGAAAAAATCTGAGAACACATAAATTTATTATAAAAATGAAAAACATGGATCTAAACACTTTTAGAAATAGGATTTTTGATCCAAACATTGTTTTATTAGTTTTTTAGTAGAATTTGATGTTGGGTTTTGCTTCTAGTTAGATTTCAACATCGTGAAGACTCAAATTCGTTACCCATCTTATGGAGAACATATTTGGTAATATTCTATGCTTTTTATAATGTGTGGCTAAACACTCATTATTGGGGGTATATTTATTTGGTTAATTGTTTTAATAAACTTATCGGTGTTAGTAATTAATTATTAAATTGTTTATTTTGAAGTGGGTTGTACTGATAACTGAGTTTTAAATCATGAACTGTACTTACAAATGCATTCCTAGTCTAGTGATTTTTTATTTCTTGAGAAAGAGGTTTCAGAATTAATGTTATCGATCTATGATTGTAGTGATTGTCTTATTGTTGATTCAGCTTGAGAGAATGAGTCTAAATTTTATCCTACCAATCTATCTTCAGAGTGTGTGTCGAAATTCTATCCTACTAATCTAGATGAGAGAGTAGATTAATTAAGATTTTGATTCATTCATAATTGCATTGCTTGTTGAGGTTTGAGAGAACTCGCTTGATTTGTGATTATTGGTCATGGCTATTACATCTAAATCCTAGCCTACCCACTAAGAATCGACGATCTTCAATAATTAGTGTTCACCAATATAGTGAAATTGGCAATTAATTAATCACATCCCCAAGAATCCTTCTATACCTAAATACTCCCCCGCTTTAATAATTGTTAATTGACAAGCCTAATCCTCCCATTTCACACTTTTTGTCAACCCCTCTAATTTACCTTAATTATTAGGATAAATTCTATTCCTACAATTAATATGAACACGTCTTCCACTTGGTAATTGATTGTTTACTGTATCACTCCCATTTGGATTGACCCAAACTATTTGTTAGGTTTATACTAAATTGTCATCACCTACACTTAGAATTGGATGAAATGTAGTTGAGTGTTATCAAGAGCTCCTGAAGTTGATTACCGCACATGGCCTATCCTTGGACGCCCTAACTATGTGAGTTGAGGCAATTTAGCCGAGAGGTCGCCAGTCCACTATTGTTATGACCATGAGAGCCAATGTTGCATGATTGAGGTATGATGTGGATGAGCTCAATTACATTTAATATGTCTATGTTGCTCGGCACTGTGGAACTTTTTGAGGTTCCGAGTACATATATGTCATCTATTTTTGAGATCCTTTCAACCACTGCGATTTAGTGATATAGTTACAGTTAATGATGGTGCTAAGTCGGACACTCCTAAGACTTATGAGTATGATTTTGCAACCTATTATACGACTTTTTACAATTATCTTCAGTATCTGAAGGTTGCCATACTATAGACGTCCATGAAGGCTTCTCTTGGAGACACCTCGATGATTGGCTCTAGTGGAGCAAAGGTTGTTGGGGGGGATGAGGTGGGCACTGATTCTCAGATTGTGAAAGCCCCAAATGTTCAGTGTTAACCTCAGTCTTGCCTTGAAAAGGGGATCTTGACTATCTCTTGTTTTACTTTTGAGACAATTACTTTATTTTACATTGAGGACAATGTTTGGCTTTTTTTGGCGGGGTGAAGTATCTTCATACCTATCCCATTAGGTTGTATTTATCATGGTTTGGATTTTTATTATTGTGACTGTTTTTTAAGTTTTAATGTGAATGTTGGTTTTTGATAAAAATTACAATTCGCCTCCTGATTTTTGTGTTTTGTGAATGTGTGGTTGTTTTGTTGCACATTTGAGTTTTGAGTATTATTTGTTATCAATACCCATGGCTTAAATAGTAATCTTGATTGTAAAATATCTTGTGCAAATCCAATGACATAAATTTGAATTGTATAAGTCATGTGCGAACTCTTAGAATCTTGTGACTAGCCAATAATTGAAATGAGTCATGTGATGGAAGCTGCATGCGAGGTCAATTTGTAGAGTCTTGATCAATGACTATGTTAACTACCGTGTGTAGTACATATCCTTGAAATATGAGTTTGGTGCTACCTAGAACTTTCCATGTATGTCTATTGACTAAAATCGGTAAAGGAAAGAAATCATCATAGGGATAAATTTTGGAGTGTGAACCAAATTTCTATTATACCCTTTTGTGACAACCTTTGAGCCCAACCTTTTCTTTGGGTGAAAGTAGAACACATTTGTCCTCTTTCCTCCCCGCCTAAAACTTTTGTGAAGCATTGGTCTGTTTTAATAGCAAATGTAGGTTAAAAACCTAATTTAGGGGTGTGCTGAAAAATGAGGAGAGCTAAGAAGTTTGTGAAAAATTCACCCTTGAAGGATGGTATTGAAAAATATGGAACCCTTCCATAAAAAAATGAAAAGGAGAAGAGAAAAACAAAAGAAGAAAAAGATTGAAAAACAATGTTGCAACGCAATTTATGCATGGATAAAAGAAAAATGGTGTCCAATGAGCCATTTCAGAACTTAGGGTGGATTGTGAATATATTGAAAAAGAGAGAAAAGGAGAACAAGTGAAATGCAATACATGCTTCATAAAGGTAGAAGTTACTAAGCCAAAATGATCATACCTTTACTCTCAGCCTCGTACAAGCCTTGAAAGACCATAGTTACCTTGATTGAGCAGAATGCCACATTGATTGGAAAATATGAGTAAAACCTATGAGTTAAATCATGCATTTGTTTTACTTTGAGAGTTTGAGAGTTGATTTTGATTCCTTAATTATTAAAATTTTGATGAACTTTTTGTGGTCATGGAACCATTCTTGATATGAGCGCATTCAAATACTTTCGTTGAGCATGAATTTGCATTTGAAGCAAGCATTGTGAGCTTGACTTCTATTTGACGATAACTGTCATAGTTTTAAACTTGTAGTGCACAATTGAACATTGCATGCATAGTGAACCTCGTGTGCATTCATGTTGAGACTCAAGTAGCACTATTTTGGACATCTCTATTAAAATGATCGACATTGTGTTTTACTTGAGGACAAGAAAAAGTTTAAGTTGGGGGTTTAGCCGGCGATTTCTACTCATTCAGGGCTTAATATTCATGAATTTAGTGTCCTCAATGCCTATTTTACGCTAATAATTGATGTTAATATGCTAATTTGCAGCAGTTAAGCTGAAAGAGCAAGGCAAGGGCATTACGAGGCAGAAAGGAGTGAAAAAGCCAAAAAAGTTGAAGCAAAGCAAAGCTGGTACTCGTCAAAACCACTCGGCGACTTAGCTCACCTAAAGTTCAAGCAGGATGGCCCATGGGCAAGAACAACTTGTCCATACGATAAGTATTTTGGTGATTCACAAAAGCTAATGTAGTTCACCTAAAGTCATAGAAAATAGACGACAAAAGGCCAAAATGAAAAAGCAATGAAAGGGGCACTAGTTTCATTGCCGACGATGTCGGTGAAGCCCGATTTACTTCACTGAGTGACCTCGATGCTGAATTTCTGGAACATATAAATAGAATTTTGGTAAGAAGAAAAAGGGAGTCCCCATATTGTCCAGATTTAGATTTTGTTTATCTTCAACACTCTAAACATTGTTCTTACACATTTTGAGTAGAGACATAAGGTTTTTTTAGCTTTAATTCAAACATTTGGAGGTTGTAAATTACTGCCCAATATGATGAAAAACATAGTTAGTACAAATTTCTTGTTCCTTATTATATTTAGCAAAAAACTCATTATTGAGTGTTTGATTATGTAGGTTAATGTTTCAATTAGCTTATGGGTGTTAATATTTATTGTATTTTTTTTTTGTTTGAAGTATATTCAATTAATAGTTTGTGATTTAATTTAGGAAATGTAGTTGCTAATGAAATTCTCTTTTAGTACTCTAAGATTTCTTGTTGATTATTGTAGTGATTTTGTTGTTTGAGATTTCTCTTGAGAAAGTGGGTCTAAATGCAGTTCTGCAAATCTACCTTCAAAAAGCAGATTGATTAAGGTATTGGCCTACTAATATGTGTGTTTCTTGGCGAGGTTTGAAAGAACTCGATTGATTTGTGATAGTTTTTTGTGAAATGTCTATTTCACCTTAATCCTAACCTACCTATTGAGGTTCAACAACTTCTAGTAAATAAAAATTACCCAATTAGCAAAATTGGTATTCAATTTATTACATTCCCGACAGACTTTCTCTAAGTGTTAACTCCCGATTATTTATAACTGTTAATTTTTCATCCAAATTACCCATTTGACATTAATTGTCAAACCCTTGTCATTTACTTTATTGTTGCAAAATTATATACATCTAAAACTAATTAGAACACCATTCTACTTCATAATTGAATTCCCCATTTGACATTAATTGTCAAACCCTTGTCATTTATTTTATTGTTGCAAAAATATTTACATCTAAAAATTATTAAAACACCATTCTACTTCATAATTAAATTTTTACCATATCACTACCTGTGGGATTGATCCCAACTCTTAGTAGGGTTTATACTTGTTAGCAACTGCCTACACTAAGAATAATATTAAGTGTAGTGGAGAGTCATGAAAAAGGGCTTTAATTATGTTCTCATAGGTTGTCTATTGAAAATTGGAAGTTAGGGTAGAAATCTGGAATGAGGGGAACTTCGGGGGGCTTTGTCGAGCTCGTTGACTGACTGGTCGGTTCGCCAAATGTCTTTGAAATCACACTTTTTACCCGAAAATTCAGATGTTAGCATGTGTAACTATCAGCGATATGCATATACTTGCCGAGTCTACTCAGCGGATCACCGAATGCCTTTGTGATCTCCATTTTTCAACACATTCTATTTTACATCCATACCTTTATATTTAATGAACTACCCTTGGCTCGCCGATAGAGTTTGGTGAATTTTCGAGCTTGTCAGAGAGTTTTTCAGCAATTTTTTAAATAGATAATTGATTTACCTATTTTTTCTGCATTGGTTCGATGTGTGTTGTCATATAGATATGGCTAGACCTAAAGGAACCAACCACCACGAAAGAAAGCACGAGGTGTGGTTATTTTTGAGGAGGTTGCCCATCCAAAATAAACACGACCCAAGCTTCCTACGATAGGGGAAAGCCAACAAAAAAGGAAAGGGACCTGAGGAGCCGAGTCTAGTTGATTTTTACTCTGGAAGCATAAGTATCTTGGATACCTACCTTACCACTTAGGAGTTTGATCGTTAGATCAATTCTAAGTGTAGATCGCTGGCCTATGCGTTAGAGCCAGATGATAATTAAACCCTTTAGAAGAGATGAGCTGAGTTGCTCCAAAGCACTGTATGATCTATGTATACTTCCTGTCACTCTAACACCTCCTCCACCTTCACAGCAAAAAGCTAAGCAAGAGCTACCAATGCCCTTGGTACAGATACCTTCACCTCATTCAGTGAATATATTGAAGATTGTTGGGTTGCATACCATTTTAGAAAAGAAGAGGCTTTCCGCTGATGTAGTAGATGAGTATCCAAATAAGTTGGCCACCATTCAATTCCATAAATTTGAGCGATCTACACAAACCCGAGGCTCATACATACCTTCCCGGGTCTGGAAATTCTACAGGGGGCATGAAAGCTGGTCGCTAAATAGATGAAGAAAGCTTGTTTATTTCACGAGTTGAGTATGTGGTAGTGCGAGGTAAAATGGTTAAGTAAAAAAGTTCTTATATAAAGGAGGTATTGGGGTTCACGATCAATGTGATAAACTTCTTGGAAGACAAGATCAAGAAGAAGACCCTAGACGACCACAAGGGGTGGTTGGTGTAAGATCCCGTACGTTTTCTCTATTCTTCCATATAATATGTGGCGTAGTGTGTCATGGTTATATGAGGTATATATGAATTTGTATCGTATATTGGAGATTAAGATTGAAAAAGGTTGCAATGTGAAGGAAATAACTAAATTTTTAGGTCAAAGGGACCCCTTAAACAAACTCCATGATTAAAGAAATGACTCAAGTAATACTTCACACGTTTGAAATGTTTAAATTGTCTCATACCTTATGGATAAAATTATGAGTTTACAACATTCTAAAAATAGTTTGCTGTGAGTTATAATAATAGTACAAGGGTCATAAGTTAAGTTTTAGAGTCAAGGAAATTAGCAAAACTAAGATCGGAAAAAATTATCAAAGATTCCTTAGTAATATTTTCTTAACTTTGGGTAAAATTTCATGGATGTTTTCTCCCAACCTATAAGAAATTAAAATGCCTACCCCCAACAAATTGAAGGACTACGAGTCTAGTTAGCAACATGCGAAACCCTGTGTCAAACCGACATTGGAGTAAAGAGTTTTGAGGGTTTACTACGGACTACTGGGGCAGAATCCGGGTTGCGATCCGGGTCGGGTAAAAATATGGTATGTCGGCTTAAATCAACGTTTTAAACCATGAAAACATTTCATTTCTCTCCCAAACCAGAAATAAATCTTAAGAGAGGGTTCCTAAGGAGTCCTTGTATATTGAAGGTTAGTTTTTCACTATTTCTACCACTAAAAGTTGTCTTGTTCCAAGAAATGTGTCTCTACACGTGCCAATCATTTTACCCTTCTATTAATCACATTTGGAGCTAGTTGTTGAAGATATTAGTTTGTAGTTATTTTTGTTTTTGCATGTTTTACACCGGGTTCACTAAGGTAATCATCTTAAGATTGTTTTATGATTGTTTTTATGAAATTCTACAGACATTTTGACAAGTTAAGGCCATTCGGCAAACCTGCTATTTTAAAGATCAATTATGAACTGATTATAGGGGCCTACCTGCTTTGTAGATATAGTGTTTGCAAATGTTAGGATGTAAGGAACAATATTCGTGGAGAAATTACAGTCATTCGAGCATTCATTGGAAAGGGTATGTTAAGGATAAGCTACATCCCTCATTCTAGCACCACTCCTGGATAATTCCTAAAATGTCAAGTGTGATATTTTGCTATTCTCTTGATAGAAAGACCTTCAGTGAAAGGTATTGGGGTATCAGCCAGACTATTTTTGTGATTCTATTATTTTAATTTCCCAGTAGTTCGGATATATAGAGTATTCGACATCTACATTTCCTTTTATCGATATCCTTGATTATATATCCAAATGTATGAATTCTTAGTCTTTTTCTCGGGTGATGTTAATTAAAATATCACAGAAAACCCTTATCACTTGTAACAAACCCTCTTTCCCCACTAAAGTTATTATGAATTTTTTAAAAGTAACTCACGTCTCTCTCATAAAACTTAAATGCTTAAAATATTAAACACATGATTTTTGGAGTCCATCTTTTATGAACTATCTAGGAATCAAGTACGGACTAGTAAATCACCTTAAACTTATTAGGAATATCTGCAAGGTTAGGCTATCTTTCTAAAATTTGAGTTAACTTTTTAAGCTTTTTTTAAGAACAAATGAGGTTTCATGAGATTGTTATATAATATATCAGAGTTATTACAAGGTTATGAGAACAAGACTACAAACGGGATAAAATTTGCAACATGACAATAATTTATTATAAATTTTATAAATTCATGACATGACATGCTATGCATTCTACTCCCGACCTATAATCGGGAGGTATGAGGCCTATTTCCTATATTAATATGTATGAGAAATAGATGCCACAAGTTGACGAATGTGATGTCGATTCACTAGCGCAAGGCACCACCACTGCTAGCATTTAAGTATGTATGTATGTATTCAAGACATACGATCATACGAGCATACCATTCATATTTAAGTACTAGAGGGCCAAATATAAACTATGGAGATTATTTGAGTTTTAGTATCATGTGGTATCTCTATTACCCTTTATTTACAGTAAGTATTTATGATTCTATTATTCACTTTACATACTAGTACATTTTTATTCGTCTTGACGTCCCTTTGCCTAGGGATGCTGCTTTTTGTTTTGTTCGAGCAGAAATAGACAGGGACTTTATTTAACCTATGCGCTAAGATTCAAGTTTAGCTATGTGTTTGTAAGATCCATCATATCCTGCTATGAGTTGGTAAGCTCCATCTTATTTTGGGGCTGTAATAGGATATTTACTTTAGTGGTACAATTGGTTATTGTGGCGGGTCTTGTCCTGGTAGTGCTTATGGCAGTCATAAAGTCTATTTTGGACACGATATTCTCGGTTTTCTTTTATATATTTCAACCTCCAGCCACCGTGGTATGTATATATGTGTGAAGTGTGGCCTCATCGGCTTGCTAGTATATCTTTTTTTTGGCTTGTCTACCATTGTTTGTATGGTTTGTTCTCATTCAGTTCACACCTTCAGGGTCCAGGCTTAACTTTTTAGAGGTTGTGCCGCCCAACCTTTTTGTCTCATACTTTCGTTTAGGTAGTACGTTTTATTGGGTAAATCGATCTTATTGGGTATCGAGTACCATTTGCTCCCCCTATTTAGGGGTGTGACATTTATCTCCTTTGATATCTAATATCATAATGCAATGGATTGAGACATAGTCTACATTGAAAAGATGGACCTAAATGTAGCTGGGCAATACTAGATTGAGTTAATTAGTAGCATACAGATGCCATTCCAAAATGAGTCCATAATCCAACATTCGAAGTTAGATTTGTTGTGTTCTATTATTAACTGGGATAGACTAACACTCAAGATAATCATGAAGCAGGAGATGGTCATGAGATCCAAGAAGATCCAGACATCACTTCCTTTATTGATATTGATCATAGAGTTGTTTCGGTGATCCAGAGTGCCCTTTATAGCAAAGAAAAATGCGGAAGTGACTCTTACTTCTTTTATTGACATCAAGACGATTGAGGCCGAGTAAACTAGGGAAGAGGCTAAGCGGAGTAGAAAAGTGTCGGTGGACACATACCCGATAATTGACGTATATATGTTGGAGGAAGACACAACCCTTCCCTATCCGAGTCGAGGCAGCTATCTCTGAACTGATTTAGTGAGCTATTGTTGCTTCCCAATTTCTATCTAAGCTGAGTAGTAAGAGCACCAGGAGTTGATTACCACACATAGCCTAGCATTTTTGTGTGTTCACTGTACGAGTTATGGCATATAGTAGGGAGTTTTATAGTCCGTTGATGTTACAACCTTGAGGGTCGATGTGGAATGATCAAGTTATGATTTAGATGAGCAAAAATCCACTGATTTGTCTAAGTTGTTCATCATTGTGGACCTTCCCGAGGTTCCCAGTAGAAAGATGCAATCTATTTTATAGATTCCTCCGGCCACTACTATCATAGATGTTTCTATAACTAATGATGGTGTGTAGTCGGACACTCTTGAGACTTATGAGGAGAAGCTTTGACCCATGATACAGTTGTTAATGATTATCTTGAGGATATAGAGGGTGAGATGGTGTCGACGACTATGGAGGTTTCTCTTTAGGACACCTTGATGATTTGCTCCAGTGGAATTGAGGTTGTTAGTAGAGATGAGGTAGGCACTGATGCACAGATTGAGAGTGCCCTAGATATGTAGCGTTCACCTCAAGCTTATAATGACAAGGGGATATTAACTTTCTTCTTGTTTTACTTTTGAGATAGTTACTTTATTGTACATCAAGGACAATGTTTTGTTTTGATTGGTGGGGTAAGGTATCTTCATACCTATCCATTTGGGTTGTATTTATCGTGTTTTGGATTTTTATTATTGGGAGCATTGGTTTTTAGTTTTAATGTGAATGTTGATTTTTGATACAAAATAAAATTCACCTCCTGATTTTTTATGTTTTGTTAATGTATGGATGTTTAGTTACATATTTGAGTATCTGTTGCAATCAATATCGATGACTTTAATAGTTCACTCAATTGAACAAAATGTTTGTGCAAATCAAGTGAGTCAAATCTGAGATGCATAAGTCACGTGTGAGTTCTTAGCATCACATTGTGACTAGCCAATTGTTGAAATGAGTTTTGAGATATTTGTATCACACGAGCTCAATTTGTAGAGTCTTGATCGATGATTGTGTTGAATATTGTGTATGTTAATATTTCCTTGATATATGTTCTTGGTTATACCTAGAACATTTAGGCCATCACCTTATTAGTATCTCCCTTTCCTCTATCAACATCTCTACTCTTGCCGACAGGGCATTAATGTCTCTCTCGATTGGAGTCCTAGAAGCAAAAGTAGCAGTAGAGGATATAGGGGGAAGGGGTGCAATTGAACAACTCGGAGTCTCAGAAGAAGGAGGTAAAATTGTACAGAAGGGCCCATTTTCCAAGTCAGTCATGATTTCCTTTGAAGGGACCATATCAACATCAATCGTTGGGGATACGTCCACCGAGGCTGCCTTAATGCTCCAGATGTTATTAGATGAGTTAAGAGTCACCTCCACATCTATTTCTCATTTTGAGGAGCACAAGCTCGCCTTCATAGAACGATGATCAACATTGGGAATAGGAGCAAATTTTGTCTCTACTTTTCCCTCAAGGACATCTCCTACTAAATCAATAGTCCTCGATTAAGCTTCGGGTGAGAATGATAGAGCCTAAACATGCTTTCTTTGGGTGTGTGAGGATGGATTCATTTTGGGATGTGATAGTTGTGTTGCTGATGAACCCAAACCAATACCGAACTTCCATATTAAGATCCTTTTTTCTATAAGAACCCATGCCTCTATCCACCTCGCAGTGACATCAGATAATAGGGGTGCCAAAAAACCCTTCAAATCCTCCAACGTCTTCCTATGGATAAGATCGATATATTAGGGCATGAAGTCATAAGTACACCCTAAAATAACATTTATGTCAGAACTGTCGCACTTCACCTTCCTTCCTCGGACTATGAAATAATCGATTGGTTTTAACAGGCAGACCATTCTCTTTCCCTTACAGTCCATTTGACCATAATCCAAATAAAAGTCACAGACCGAATCGGGAATGTAGGTACCTCAGAGTTTGTTGAAAATCTCAAACTTATGGAACTTAAGAGTGTTTCATATTTCTTGGTGTCTATCCACCACACAATCAGTGGACAATATTTCTCCAGAAGAATAGTCCTTAATCCCTAAAATATTAGTCTATTGAGAGTTTGGGGAAAAGGATACTGTACTGGTGGTGCCACTACCACAATTTGTGTTGTAGCTGGAGTTGGAGGGGTCTGAGGCACCAGATTCCTTAGACGAATCATACATTTCCTTGGAGCGATGTTCTTGTCTCCGACCGTGTAACACCTGTTCATCTTCAGGCACAGAGATTGAAGCCTGAGAATCTTCTGATTCCCTCTCAATATTTGAAGAGATGATTTAAGTCTCGCAAATACCCTCACTATCGGAGTTGTACTCCGGAGTCTCACCTCTGGGCGTTATGCCCATGTCTTTGCCTTTTCTTCCCTTGATAGGGAGTTTGGTTGACTTTGCTTTGGATGCATCTGCACCCTCAACTATAAATATTCCACGTGCGTGGTGTTCATCCTAGATGCTTTAGATGTAGACATTTCTGAAAAGGACATAGAAAACTATTAGAAAAATTCCTATAAAAATTGCAGATAATGATTTGCAGAAAGACTTGTCAAACCGCTCGGTGAGTCACCAAGTTAGTTTGGCGAGCCAGATCGGGCTGTAAGAAAGTAGCAGCGCAAAAATTTTCAAACTTCAAGATTGTTGGGAGATGTTCAGGGCCATTTTGGGGAATTGTTGACGCTAATTGGTGTGCTAAAAGTGGCCCACCAAAAGTTACAATACATCTTAGGTGATTAGGGGCGCATAGGGGTGATTAAGAAAGACTTTTAGTGAGTTGTCAAGTGAAATCAGTGAGATTAGTCATATTGCTAAAAGTTAGAGATTAAACTCAACAATTTATTAAAATCAAGGGTGATCGGTAGGGGTTTTGGCAAACCGTTGATTTATTTGGCAAGCTCGACTCAGTTTGCCAAACAACCAATGTGCTAGTTTTGAACCACAATCTTCAAATACATCCCCCAACCCATGAAAAAAAAATTAAACACATGTATTATAAAATTCAATCCAGACCCATACTAACCATGCCCTCCGGGTACTCAGACTTCCCCTGATTTTTCGAAAATTAGCTATTTGACATCTTTGTCCCTTAAGAATGACGTCAAACACTCCATCACTGGGAAAACATTACTTTTAGCACAATCAAGGGTTACTTAGACTTCATCCCACTAGGCCCCACACATTTTTACTGCAACCCAATGCATTAAACTTTATCTTATCAAGCAATACACGAGAATCGATCAAATATGTAAATTTAGGCACTAGTTACGGTCAATCCAACAATTAAAAAATTATTAAATCAATGAACCAGTAACAATAAAAAAAATTACAAACTTTCATTAAAACTTAACCACATTTAAAGCTTGGGGTTCGGCAAAACCACCCTTTAAAGCCAAAAACTAGAGTTGTAAAGCTAGGGGGCTAAGTTCCACAATCTCAAGAAAATATTTCACTAGGATCGAGGGTAAAACACAAAAATACTAAATATCTGAAGTTGGGTGAAAGGGTGTGGAAGTTAAGAAGTTAAGAAAGGAAAGGTTTTTTTAAAATTTTAAACCATTTATGACTTTAAAACCTTTCAGTTCGCGCACCTTTCAGAGGTATAAGTCTGTCTGCCAAACTTCTCTATGATGCACCGATTAGTATATTGTATCACCGAGTTATACTGGAACCCCAACAATTTGGGGGTGCAAATGGCAGATAAGGTCAGGCTCACTGACCTGCTGAGAGAGTCATCAATTAAGCATGTATCCTGTCGAGTTTTACGGAGTTTCCCCTCAAGCTGGATGTTTCCGCGACCGTTCAAGTCATGCATTGCCAACCTATTATGGTATTCACCAACTGGAATTTTTATCACAAACGTACCCATTTACCAACACTTTTCACTTTTCAACCAGAATGATCAACACCCATTATTCACAAACAAACTTTTTTTAAAAAATTAAATTCTTGGGTTGCCTCCTAAAAGAGCCTTAATCAATGTTGTGGCACTACGAAATAACTAACTTAAGCTTCATTTTTGGGGTTTTCCATTTTATCACTAGGCAACCCTCCTTTTGGTCTTGTATTTAGATAGGTCTATATTTCACCCATTTTTGTTTCCATCTGAGTGATAAGTCACCATCTTATTGAAATTTTAGACGTCCCCCTTCATCTCTTTTAGGACTTTGTCTGACTCTTAAACCTACTATGAATACGTGATAGCATATATTTTGTACGACCACCTTGTGATTCCTTGGACTTTTGACGCTCATGCGGTGTGAAGTACCTATCGTTCTAACCTTTTTTCTCTTTTCCAAGTGTCTTTACGATCACAACAGTCTCTACCACGGTCTCTCTATCCTTCATCTTTATTCCAACCCAAATTTCCACTCGACTTTGGATAGTTTTGACGAAATCCTCCTCCATGGTTTGCTAAAGAAGTTCACTTCCTCATTGTATAGTGCATCAAATTGTGTTTCATCGGTTCTTACTCCATAAACAACCACGACATTAACGATCTTCAAGCCAGTAACCATCACATGTTTTGCTAAGATGTACAACTAGGTCATCATTTTTGCCATGTTTTTATCTCTCTCTTGATGTTTTTGGATATGCTCTTTGTCATCCTAACATTGAGAATAGACACTTTGTCATCACGAGTGTACCATGTCCTATTGATCTTGGTCATGCAATCAAGGAGTTGAGACGCTACTTCACAGGGTTGTTGCATTATAGCACTGGTAACAAGTTGATTGACAACTCCTTTATTCACTGAATCAAGCATCTTATAGAAGCATTGCAAAAACATATTATTTTGAAATGCATGAGTTGGGAATCGAAATACCAACTACTTAAAGCTCATGTATTTCTCGTGAATGTGTTCACTGTCCAAGCATTTGAAACCTTGGATGCTATCTCTTAGCGTCATCATCTTCGATCGGGGAAAGTATCTCACTTGGAATGTTTTAGTAAGTTCATCCCTAGAGGTGAAGTGTCTCTCGGTTAGTTAGCTAACTATTTGGTGGCTTTACCCATCAAGGAGAATGTAAACAACCTAAGACGGACCAATTGTTGTGATAACTTCTTTAATGAGAACGGACCAGAAATATCCACTAAGTTTTTAATATGTTCATAGGGATCCTTATGAGATATCCCCCCAAATAATCCTTTCAATTGTGGGAGCTAACACATTATGCTAGTGATGTTAGAAATATTGTTGCCTATAGCAGAGATAGACGTATTGCACGAATACCACCCAATTTGATTGGGTCATTCACATCATTAAGATTTCAAATATCTTCTTAGTGTCCCACTTGTAAACCATTACTCCCGTTTATTCTCATCTCTTCTTCTTCTCAATACAAATAACACAAAACAAAAACTAAAGCAAGTCCATTCAACTACTGCCGAAAAAATCACAAGTCAACTTCAGTAAGAGAATTTTAAACAACACCACTCCCCGATAGCATTTCCCTTTTGATTAAAGTTTTAAGCACACCACATCAAATTCTTGGTGTAAACAATCGTTCACTAGTATAAAACCCAACAAGGAATTGGGGTCAAACCCATAGGGAGCCGTATGTAACACACCGAAAGTCCATGACTTAGTCTAGAGACTCACATGATGAATTAATACATAAATATTTTTTTCTAAGACTAATTTAACACATTAAAACTAGTAAGTGTTAGAGTCAAGACGTTAAGAAACATCCGAAATCTAGTGAAATTAAACTAGTAAAGCGTCCTTAATTTTCGTGAAGGTTTAGAGGTCTTGTATGAATTATACAACTTGTAAAGTCACTTTAAAAGTAAAATCATGCATATAGGGTTAAAACGTCCAGGTACGACTCCCCAAGGATTGCTCTAGGGGTCCAAAAAAGGACCCCAACTTTTGCCAACAAGCTGCCAAAAGGCAGCGAACAATTGCACTAAGTGGGAGCCAGTCCGCGTTGCGAACTTGGTGCAGCCTTGGTAAAAAATAAAGTCCATGTCGTGGGCATGTATCAGACTTATCTGGTTCAGAAATTAATTTAGAAAATCTTGCGGGAAAAACTCCGCGTCGAGAACTTGTTCCTCGACAAAAATCAGAAATTTGGAATTCAAGTTTGACTTCATTAAAGGGTCAACTTAAGTGAGGGGTCTTTTGGGTATTTCATGGGAGGTCTATATATTGATTTAAATCAGTTTTACCTCACATTCTCTCACTCGAATCAAATCCCCAAACTCAAAACCCAAAATCTTTCACATTTCTATACTTTCTCTCTCTATTCAACCTCCATTGAAGGAACAAGAAAGCTTAAGGAAGACAAAAAAGTCTCTAAGGTTTTCATTCGAATTTTGTTGATAAATATTCATTTATATATGGGTTCTTCACTCTTGGTATTCTTTTCTCCAGGAGGTCCTTTCAAAATTGATTTCTAAGTCACCCAATTCTAAGGGTTTTTCTTCTACAAATGAGTTTTCTTTTGAACTTGAAATTGATGACTGATTACGCCTAATTGTAATTGCCCATGGCTAATTAAGTGTAAATTATTGAGTAATTGATGTTGATTAATGGTAATTCGTGTAGATCATGTTCTTTTCCCCAAATTTCTCAAATCTTGGATCTTGCTTATGAATTGATGGGAATTGATGAATGTATTGATTGTTAGACTTGTTTTATCTATTCTAATTTATTCATGTACTGCCTAGGGTAATGTATTGTTGGGATTCAATATAGTTCTTGAAGAATTCATGATGAACCCTTTTCCCCTAACCCTAGGTTATGAATTGAGGTTTTCTGTTATAGATTAACATTGTATGATGTTATTAAGCCTATTGATGGGTGAATACAGTTTTTTGATGGAAAGACAATTAAAGGAGGCTTATGAAGGTGAATTGGTAAGACCTTCTGATCTTGAATCCTTTACATCAATTGTGATGGCTTATAGTTGATGATGATGTTCAATTGAAGTATTATATATCATTAGATTATGTAGGATCAGATGTCTTGACTACAGGAATTGTGAGAAGATAATTGAGGTATGATAATATAAGGTTGATTGTGAATCACTTATGTGCCTTATTAAGATATGATGATGATGTTAATCTCAGAATTGAATGGTTTCAATGAAACGCCATTCTCATGCAATACCTAATAAACTAATGATAATGATATACTAGGGGTTAGTCTCCTATGGACTATACTAAGATATGATGATTATGAAATGCTTAAAGATATTTCCAAAAGGGACTTTAGCTTAGCACCGAGTGAACTCAACAATGAGAGATGCAGACTCCCCTTGGAGGGAGATTTACCCAATGGTCTCACATGAGGTGTTGACTCCCTCTGGAAGAAGATTCACTCTCTATGGTACCTCATAAGGTGTTGACTTCCCTTGGAGGAAGATTCACCCTATTATTTCTCATGAGATTAGGAACCCAATGCTAATAGGCATGTTGAGGGTTCAAAACATATCTCCTAGTTCCTTAACTATTTCACCCCAATACGAATACTAGCTAGTGGATCCACCTAGAATGCTATGTTAATGTCTTGGTTTTACCTTGGCAAGTGGAGAACCTTTTTTATTTTAGGGTTCTATCACACCAGATTCCATGTTTATCTCACATGGCTATATTGGTTAAGACAATTATTCCCGAAAGAAAAATGAAGTAATGAATATGAAGCTTGACTTTGTGTAGGTAGGGATATGGGACTCTATCTATACATTGCAGAAGTTGGCCTTGAGGGAAGTCCAACAATGTTGTTCTTATGTTATTGTGCACTTATGATATCATGAAATGCACACATGTTGTTCTTATATGATGTTAGTTACATTGATTAACATGGTATTTATCTAAATTACTATATGTGGTGATGACTACCTATGATGATATGTTTTATGAATCAATGCATTACTTATGATCTCCTATCTTGTTTACTTGATTGTGTGGGGTTATGGGGCTTGAAATGAGCATTGCACATGTAGGCTTGGGATGAGATTGTTGGTAAGGGTCTTCTATGTTGATGATATGAATTAATGAACATGATATGTTAAGACGATATTATGATGACGTTGTACTTGTTTATGAACGTGTCTTATGTTGTTGTTATCCTTGTCTTGTATATTCTCTCTTTTTTGTGCATAAAGGCTTTCAAAATGACTTAGCATGTATCTTGTCCCTTTGATGCATGTCTTCAATTGGTTTAATTGCATATGCTGATATCTCAAATTTACTTCTCAAAACGAAGTAAAAGCGGCCGCATCAAGTAAAGAATCCAACTAGTGAGGTTCGGATCGTTCCCACGAAGAAAATTGTTCAGACTTAACTTTATTCTATTATTACTTCTATTTTGTCAATTATTTCGCGAAAAAATAACTAAAGGGGGGTTTTGGTTAATGAAAGCAATTAGCTAAAGTAAAGTAAACAAGTGACAGGTTCAAGTATTGGAGTTTAATCAAGTAATGAGAGTAACTAGGGAGTAAGTGTTCCCCACAGGCTCCTAACTCTGTAATTCTAGCTATAAAAAACCTTTCCAAGTATCTTGCATGCAAAGTTATAAGTTAGGTATCTCTAAATCCTTGGTCCGGCATCTAGAGAATTTCACTCCGCACCTTGGTCCGGGTACGTGTGTTGCTGTACTAAACCTTATATTTACCTCATATTAAGCATCATATTTGAAATTCGACTAAGTTGTTACTTCGTACCAACCGACACTAGCCTATTAGATAGTATACACTAAATCTATGTTGATAGTTCTTTTCCTATTATCCACCTCCTTGGTCCGGCAAGTAGAAATAAGGTGATCTCTAACATTGGCTAACCGTTAAAAACACTTCTTAGCGAAAGAATTATCAATACATGCAAGACACTATTTTAGAATCGTTATATTAGCTAGGTTTTACCTTGTTATTTACCCATGGTTTCCACATCACTAGTTATGGAGTTTAGTTACCCATGCTAATAATCACACAATTCATAATAACAATGAAAGAATTCATTCACTTACTTTGATGAGATTGAAAAAAATCTAGACATTTACTTGAATAAAGCACAAAACACCAATATTTGATTCCGGAAAAGTAATATCAAATCCCAAAATTGAAAGTTCAATACTAAGACAATAAAACTGAAAATTATCCAAGAATCTAACCCCAAAAATGAGGTTTTTCGTACAATTTATAAGAAACAAAACCTAATAAAACAGGGAAATCTATTTAAGAAAAAATCTGCCCAAAACGCGTTTGAGTTGACGACCCTCGTGACGGACCGTTGTGGACACGACAGACCGTCGTGGTATTCTATCGCTCCATATTTAGCTCTTTTTCTGTTGCTTTTCTTCATCAACTCTCTGTCACTCTCGACGGAAAAGTGTGACGGATCGTTGCAAGAACAACGGTCCGTCAAGGAGCTTTGTTCCACGACACTTAGAATCTTTTGAAGTTGGGTACTGGGACTACTCTCTGTTAGCGTTGACGGATGTGCAGGATGGACCGTCGTAGCTATGACGGTCCATCGTGAGCTTCCGTAGTCCCGCACTTGGTAAGAATTCTCCAACTTCCTTCAGAAGCCATTATCTTCTCACGACGGTTGACCCTTTTAGACTGTCACAATCACGATGGACCGTGGTGGGGTCCGTAGGTTGTCACTTCTGTAATTTCAGCTCAAAATCTTTGTGTTCTCCTTTGGACAGATTTCCTGGAAATAAATAGAAATCTGCACCAAAAATCAATACAAAAAGGTTTTAGACACACACTAAACTTAAGGGAAAGGCATTGAAAGTACCGTGAAACCACGGTACATCGACACACTCAAATTAAATTTGTTGTTTGTCCTCAAACCAAGCACTATGACTCACTACAAAATCTTTGTACAAGAGTATCCGTATTTTAGCTTTCACAATCATTTGAATATCAATCCTGATTATGCTCAATATGTTCATGCATGCTATCACTGTTAGGCTTGAATTATGTGTATCAGACAATGACACAGACTCACGACAAACTGACACCTATCCTCTTCGATATCCCACTTAGGTGCTAATTTTTTCGGTATTGCAACTAGTTCCCTCACTTAAAAATAACATCATCATTTTTCACATAATGATTACAGTTTGAGTGTAAGGATTACTTTTCAACACTCGCTCTCAAAACAACTTCACAACTCATTTACACATATTGCCATAGGCTTGCCCTTATTTTCACTGCTTTAAGTTCGCCATAACAACTCTTAGGATCACGATAACACTTTCTTAGCTTGTAACATAGGCTCAGGGTCAGGTAGGGTATATTTAGCTATATTTTAGTGACTTCTTGACCTCCTTGACATATCGGCTAAGCGTCCTACCTTTTTATCATTTTATTTCGCCCTATTTCTCAATTTTCTTTCACCTTTCTATTCTCCCTTTCTTCTCCTTATGTGTAAGTGACTCTTCTCTTTTCTTGTGTTTATTTTGTTTTTACTCTTGAGTTACTGTTGTTTTGTTCTTTCTTCCTCTTTATTGTTTCAACCCCACTTTCCAGAGTATTCCTCATAACAGCCACCCTCAACTCATGACTTTGCCATGAGTCAAGTTTCACAATACCCAAGATTGGGTTAGGGCCACGACAAAGTTATTTTCTGCATTCGCCACCCTTAATTTATGCTTTTTTCATAAGCTGAGGTACACATGTCAAAGGAGGGACCAGGGCCAACACATTGTTTCCAGAAGAGATAAGATGGAGTGAAAAAGAAAGATCTATTTTAAGCTCAAACTATTTGGATCAATAAGGGAATACTTCATTTGGTTTTTCTGTTATTTTAGGCTAAAGATTGACTATTTTGAACAATGAACTATGATTCTTTCCTGATTGTCTATTACGACTCACTTTTAGCAGGACTAACCAGGCAAGTTCTAGATTATTACCAATGGTAAAATATTCAAATTTTCCTCACTCTCACTTGACATCTCATTACTTTACAAGATTATCAGACACCTAGTTCGAATCTTAGATTTAGGGCATGCCATAATGGATCTCTATGTCATGATTAGAGCCACACATTTATTAGTTACTATGCTTAGTCATGCATCATTTTAATTATATCAGGATATCATTTCTGTTTTATCCATCATGCTTTAGAGTTATACTATGTACACAAGATATAGACATGCCGGTTCAACAATAAAAATAATGAGTTTCTTGGGGATAAAGAACACAGGCAAGAAAACCCCAAAAGAGGATCGTGAGTTGGGCTACTCAGACTTCACCCTAGCACTCACTTTCCATTTACCCAACCCCCCAAAAAAATGTATTCAATTGTACCCAATGCATCAAAAAATCTGAAATAACAGAGTGGTAGGTGACGCAAACCTGAGGCGCTAATCGCCAGCGATCAACAAGCTGGTGGGTCCGGTGTCCCGGAACCTACTCCTTCTGTAGTCTGGACACCCTCAATAGTGTCCCCAACATCAACAACACCATCATTAGTGCCTTTCTCAAAAATCACAGAACCATTAGTAGTGCACTTCTCCGCCTCAAAAACCCTGGAGCTAGACGCCCCAGCAGCTAACTCAATAGCCCTCATCTGACGGGTTTCCTCATCAGCAATCGATGCTCTCCTTGCAGCCTCCAACTCTCGGCCCGTCAGGCGTGCCCTAAATTAGAAAAATTTGAAAAAAATACATGGGCACGACGGATGCTTGTGACAGACTGTCGCAAGCGTGATGGTCCATCGATGGGTTCGTCAAAGGGTGATGCAGACCAATTTTCTGCAGATTTTCTAGTGATGTGATACCTGCAAATTTAACACCCATTAAGCTATTCTTTGTGTACTTTCTGGACTTTTTTGGACATGGACCCTAAACTATGCTCTAGCCAACACTTATAACAAAAAGAAAACAAATATTTAGACGGGACATTTAAGGAAATAAAAGCAAAGAAACATGCAACTATAACTCGAAAATCACGGAAAAACTATAGTTGGCTAGGGGATACATATTGGGTTGCCTCCCAACCAGCGGTTGATTTAACGTCGTGGCATGTTGTAGACACTTGATTATTCGGACTTCATCAAAATGGTATGCCTCGATCACTTTATTCGTCGTTTTAGCGTTCCCTAGATTGATTTTGTTTCGCTGTCCGTTCACCTTAAACCGCACACCCTCCTTGTTCTCCAACTCAACCGCTGCGTGAGGGAATAGTTGGTTGATCAAGTAAGGACCAGTCCATTTGGACTTGAGTTTGCGCAAAAACAAACGCAACCTAGAATTGAATAAAAGAACCAAATCCACAACCATAAAATCGCGTTTCTCAAACTTTTGGTCATGGTACTTCTTCATCTTTTCTTTGTAGAGGGCTGAACTTTCATAAGCTTTAAGGAAAAATTCATCAAGCTCATTCAATCGATTTAACCTCTGTTCAACAGCTTCATTCCAATCTATTTTTAACTTTTTCATTACCCACAAAGCTTTATGCTTTAATTCAACCGATAAGTTACAAGGCTTCCCATATACAAGTTTTCATGGATACATACCTATGGGAGTCTTGTATGATGTCCGATAGGCCCAAAGAGCTTCATCAAGCCTCCTTGACCAATCTGTTCTACTAGCATTCACCATTTTTAACAAAATATGCTTAATCTCTCTATTTGACACCTCAACTTGCCCACTAGTTTGAGGATGGTAAGGAGTGGCCACATTATGGCGAACCTCATATTTCTCCAATAATTCCTTAAACAATTTGATGCAAAAATGGGATCCCCCATCACTAATAATAGCCCTTGGGTTGCCAAATCGGGAAAATATATTATTTTTCAAGAAAGCTGTGACACCTTTATCTTCATTATTTGCGAGTGCGATAGCTTCCACCCATTTAGACACATAATCGACCACTACTAGAATGTACTTCATACCATGAGAACTCACAAAGGGCCCATAAAGGCAATACCCCACACATCAAATAGCTGAATAACAAGAATGGGATTAAAGGAATCTCTTGCTTTCTCGATATGCCACCATCTCTTGAGCATCTATCACTTTCCTTAGGGAACTCATGAGCATCTTGGTGGATAGTTGTCCAATAGTAGACACATTGCAAGATCTTATGAGCGGTCCAGATACCACTATGACGTCCACCTACGGGTGAAGAATGGAATACCTCCAAAACACTCAATATCTCAACTTCTGGCACACAATGCTTAATAAGCCCATCGGCAAAATTTCTGTACAAGTATGGCTAATCCCAAAAGAACTTTTTCACATCATATATGAACTTTTTCCTTTGATGAAAGGACAAGTCTGGTGGGACGATATCGCCAGCCAGATAATTCGCAAAATCTGCGAACCATGGAATCAAGTCTTGAGAGGCGGCCAATACATGCTCATTGGGGAAAGTATCATCAATTTCAGTCTTATCGCCCAACTCTCTCATTGCTTCATATTCTAAATGGGAGAAGTGATCAGCAACATGATTTTTGGTCCCTTTTCTATCAATCACCTCAAAGTCAAATTCTTGCAATAATAAAACCCAATTAATCAACCTCGGTTTCGTATCCTTCTTTGCCATTAAATATCTCAAAGCAGAATGATCTGTATGCATTATAACCATAGTCCAAATAAATAGGAGCGAAATTTCTCAAAAACAAAGACTACTGCAAGGAGATCTTACTCAGTCACGGTGTAGTTCTTTAGGGCTTTATTTAGGTCTTTACTAGCATAGTAAATGGAGTGAAGGATTTTGTCCCTTCTTTGCCCCAATACCACACCAAGAGCAACCCCACTAGCATCACACATTACCTCAAATGGCTTGCTCCAATCCGACGAAATAATGATAGGTGCAGACACCAACTTTTCTTTCAAATCACCAAATGCCTAGAGACAGGATTCATCAAAATAGAATTTACACTCTTTCTCAAGCAACTTTCGCAAAAGATGCGCAATTTTTGAAAAATCCTTGATGAACCTCCGGTAAAAACCTGCATGCCCAAGAAAGCTTCTCACACATTTTACAGAGATAGGTGGGGGAAGTCTCTCTATTACCTCACCATTAGCTCGATCAACCTCTATACCCTTCTCTGAAATGCGATGACCTAATACAATACCCTCTTTAACCATGAAGTGACATATCTCCAAATTTAGTACTTGATTGAAGTCTTCACACCTCATAAGAACCTCAGACAAATGACTCAAACACCGCTCAAAGGAGTCACCAACCACAGAAAATCATCCATAAACACCTCAATAGTGTCCTCCACCATATTAGAGAATATCGACATCATACATCTCTGAAATGTGGCGGGTGCATCGCACAACCCAAAAGGCATTCTCTTGAATGCAAAGGTCCCATATGGACAAGTAAAGGTGGTTTTCTCTTGATCTTCCGGTGCAATAGAAATCTGATTATACCCCGAATAACAATCAAGAAAAAACTATCACCCCTTTCCAGCAAGTCTATCCAACATCTGATCCATGAAGGGCATAGGAAAATGGTCTTTTTTGGTCCATGCATTTAATTTCCAGTAATCCATACACACTCTCCAACCAGTCATCATTCTCACAGGAACAAGCTCATTTTTCTCATTGGGGACCATAGTCATTCCTCCTTTCTTAGGTACACACTGAACATGGCATACCCAACTACTATCAGCGCTTGGATATATCACTCTGGCATCCAACCACTTAATAATTTCCATCTTTACTACCTCTTGCATAGGTGGATTTATACGTCTCTGATGCTCAATACTTGTCTTATAATCGGGCATGAGTTAGATTTTATGAGAAGAAATACCGGGAGGGATCCGAATAATATCGGCAATAGTTCACCCAATAGCTCTTTTGAACTTTTTTAACACTTTCACCAAACTCTCAACTTGATGCACATTCAAATCTAATTCAATAATAACCGGCAAAGTGTCATCTTTTCCAAGAACACATACCTTAGATGAGGTGGTAAAGGCTTAAGTTCTAATTTTGTAGCCTCCTAAATAGACGGTTTTGCGGGTGGAGATTTGCGATGTTGCATATCTAACTCAAATTTCTTTTGTTTAAAACAAACATTACCTCGATCATGTGACGCGACTAATGACCCATACTCTTCAATTCCATCACTATTAAAATTCATGATCACTGCCGCCAATGCTTCTACACCCAGAAGCTCTTTAATTTGTACCTCAGATGACTCTTCAACTCTGTAGGATATAGAAGATACCTATTGGAGCTCACCACTCTTCCTCATGGACCTACAAATGTTGAAGGTCACTTCTTCATTGTTCAACTGGAATTTCATCTGCCCCTTTTCCATATTAACCAAGGTCTACCCGTTGCAAGGAATGTCCTCCTAAGAATAATAGGCACCTCAAAATCAACCTCACAATCAAGAATCACAAAATCGTCCGGAAATATGAACGACTTCACTTTTACTAGCACATTGTGGAGTATACCAATGGGCTTTTTTATCGTTCGATCAGCCATCAGTAGCCGCATCGCAAAGGGCTTTGGGTCACCCAAACATAACTTTTTGTAAATCAAGAGGGGCATGAGATTTATGCTGGCCCCAATATCACATAGTGCTTTCGCAAAATATAATAACCCGATTGTACAAGGAATAGTGAAAGCACCCGGATCTTCTTTCTTTTGCACAAGAGATCTTGTAGCAATAGTACTATAGTGTTGCATTCTATCATCATCCTTAAAAGTGACTGATCTTTTCTTAGTAACAAAATCTTTCATGAACATGGCATAACCAGGCATTTGTTTAAGAGCTTCCACCAAAGGGACATTGATAGAAAGTTTTTTCAACATAATTATAAAATGCTGGTATTTACCATCCTCGGTCTTTTTTACTAACCTTTGTGGGAAAGGAAGTGGTGGTCTAGGCATGGGGGTCACCATTTAGGGCACCTCAATATCTTTTACCATTTTATCTTCTAACTCACAACTAACCTCCACCACCGTATCATAATCTCTTATCACCTTTTCTTCACCAGATGACATAGGTGGGTCAATTGTTTGCTTACCACCCCGAGTAGTGATTTCCATACAATGCGCATCATTTTTCGGATTTTGGACAGTGTTGCTAGGAAGAGTGCCCGGTTGCCGTGTGTTCACAGTTGCAGACAATTGGGCCATTTGCAACTCAATATGCTTAATCGAGATTGCATGTGTATAAACTTTCTGCCTTATACCCGCTAAGTCATTCCTTAACTCTTTAGTGTGCTCATCACTAGCATCAAACCTCCTTATCATTTTATGCATCATATCCTCAACTCACGCCGTACTACCTCCACCATCCCTAGGAGAAACTTCACGATTTTGAGGTGGAACATAGGGCCCACTCCTATCATTTTTGGTACAATAGTAACCCCAGTTAAAGTTGTTGTTGCGGTTGTAATTCCCATCTCGGACATAATGACCCTCGCGGTTATATTTACCATAGTTCCATCCATTGTTTCCTAGACCTTGGCGCCAAATCTCTTGATTGGAGCCTTGGGAGTTCGGTCAGAAACCCCCCGGCTGATTATTCACCGCATAGGAGTCCTCCTCATAGGAATATTCATTATTTCGCAGGGGTGGTTTAGACAAGTAGTTCACCGCATTTAACTTTTCCGCACCCCTAGCAACATGTTTCAACACCAACCCAAGCTCAATTCTCATTTGATCCATCTCCTCACGAAGATCATCTGCGACTGAGTTGTGTGCGGATTGGACTGCGAAGGTGTTTCTCCCAGTATTTGACTTCCTAGTGCTCCAAGCTTTATTATTTTTAGAGATTTTCTCTAACTTTTCAGCAATCTCGGCATAATGACACTCTCCATAAGAACCACCCGCTATCGTATCCAACACCGCTTTGTTATTATCATCTTTTCCCCGATAGAAATACTCTTTCATAGACTCATCATCTATGCAGTGATTTGGGACACTTCGCAAGAATGAAGTAAATCTATCCCAAGAACTTCTAACTGACTCTCCCGGTAGTGCCACAAAGTTGTTCACTCTATCTTGGTGGTTTAGTTTCTTAGACACCGGGTAGTAGCGTTATAAGAAAGCATCCCTCAGTTAATTCCAAGTGAAGATTGAGTTATAGGGGAGCTCAGTAAACCAGATAGAAGCCTCTCCCATCAGTGAGAGAGGAAAAACTCTTAGCCCGATTACATCCATATTCAAATCGGCCTCCCTAAACAACTTTTGCAAACTGCCCTTACCTTAGCGATGTGGGCATGTGGATCCTCAGAAGGTAGCCCTGAAAACAAACCTCTAGCAGTGAGCATTTGCATCAGACTACTAGTTACCACAAAATTGTGGCCGTGTTGTAGAGGGGTAAGACAAGTGGCCCATCAGAGTCTGCTGGATTTCTATAGCCCCTATAGTACTCTTGAGGGCGTGGAGCGGGAGGTTGTCTCCGTATTTCACCTTCCCCACGAATATCAGGTAATACAGGGTCATGATCGTCGACCAATTGTAGCATTTGCGTGTTGACCTCATCACCTTGGATGCCCAAATTTTGATTCATTCTTCCTAAAGTACGCTCTAGTTCAAGGTCAGGTTCAATTACGGGTATTCCTCTACTCCATGTGTTTTGCATATAAGGAAGTTAGAACAGCAGGAGACAAAAAAAAAAAAAAAAATTAAAATTAGGAAAATATTGACTAAACTTTGGTAAAAGCTTAAAGTTAATCTAAAATCCATTTTCCCCAGCAGCGGTGCCAAAATTTGATACGCTCAAATTTACTTCTCGAAATGAAGTAAAAGCGATCGCCTCAAGGAAAGAACCTAACTAGTGAGGTAGGGATCGTTCCCACGAGGATAATGGTTCAGTCTTAAATTTATCCTATTGTTACTTCTATTTATTCAATTATTTCCCGAAAATAAATAACTAAAGGGGGATTTTGATTAATGAAAGAAATTAGCTAAATTAAAGTAAACAAGTGACTGGTTCAAGTATTGGAGTTTAATAAAGGAACGAGACTAACTAGGGTGTAAGTGTTCCCCACATGATCTTAACTCGGTAATTCTAGCAATAACAATCCTTTCCTAGTATTTTGAATGCAAAATGATAAGTTAGGTATCTCTAAATCCTTGGTCCGACATGTAGAGAATTTCACTTCGCACCTTGGTCCGGGTAAGTGTGTTTCTTTGATAAACCTTATCTTTACCTCATATTAAGCATCATATTTAATATTTCACTAAGTTGTTACTTCATACCAACCTACACTAGCCTATTAGATAGTCTATACTAAATCTATGTTGATAATTCTTTTCCTATTAGCTACCTCCTTGGTCCGGCAAGTAGAAATAAGGCGAGTTCTCACATTAGCCATCCGTTAAGACGTCTAAGCGAAAGAATTATCAATACATGCAAGACACTATTCTAGAATCATTATTTTAGCTAGGTTTTACAAAAGTTATTTACCTATGGTTCCCACAAACCTAGTTATGGACTTTAGTTATCCATGATAATAATCACACAATTCATAATAATAACGTAAGAATCATGCACTTACTTTGATGAAAATGAACAAAATCAAGAAATTTACATGAATAAATCACAAAACACCAATAATAAATTCTGGAAAAGTAATATCAAATCCCAAAATCGAAAGTTCAATACTAAGACAATAAAGCTGAAAATTATCCAATAGTCTAACCCCAAAAACAAGGTTTTTCGGACTATTTATAACAAACAAAACCTAACAAAAGAGGGAAATCTATTTAAGGAAAAATCTGCCCATAATGCGTCTGAGTCGACGACCCTCGTGACGGACCGTTGTGGACACGACGGACCGTCGTGGTCTTTCGTCTCTCGATACTTAGCTCTTTTTCTGCTGCTTTTCTTCATCAACTCTCTGTTACCCTAGACGGATAGGTGTGACGGACCATTGCAAGCACGGCGGTCCATCGAAGGGCTTCGTTCCACGACACTTAGAATATTCTAAAGTTGGGTACTGGGACTACTCTCTTTTAGCAATTGCGAATGTGCAGGACGGATCGTCATGGCTATGACGGTCCGTCATGATCTTCCGTAGTCCCACACTTGGTCAGAATTCCCCAACTTCCTTCAGCATCCATTATATTCTTACGACGGTTGACCCCTACAAACTTTCACAGTCACGACGAACCGTCCTGGGGTCTGTAGGTGGTCACTTCTGTAATTTCAGCTCAAAATCACCATGTTCTCCTTTTGACAGATTTACTGGAAATAAATAGAAATTTACAACAAAAATCAATAAAAAAAGTCTTTAGACACACACTAAACTTAAAGAAAAGGTATTTAAAGTATCGTGAAACTACGGTACATCATATACCCATACTTAATACAAGTGGTGTACTAACCCATGTTTCATGTAGGTTCCGACTGTTGAGTTCTTAGAAGGTCGATTGAAGAAGACTTGGATCCTTTTTTCAAAGTGTTGGTAGGTCCTCATATTCGGGGATGTTACCTTTTCAATGCTCTAGCTTTGAAGTTGTATTGTCATAAAGACATTGTTCATTCCTTTATCATTTGAACATTGATGTAAGCGTATAATGGCAAAATGACTTTGTATTGTCTATGTCCAACATTTGTACTCATTTAGATGGTCCAATTTGAGACAAAGTATTAGACTAATTCTCATGTATAAATTATATTGTCTAAATGAGAAGTCTATGTAAGATTCACTAAGCGAGGAATCTAAGTAAATTCCATATGTTGTATGCGAGAGGTCTATGTAAACCCCACTATGTAGATATATATGAAAAGTTTTCATTTTACTCACTTTTTTTAACCTATGATAATGCTAAGAGGCTAGTCTTAGTCCTCTTCAAGGACGACAACGCGGATTACATCTAGGGGTGCTCTCGGTCTTGACAAACTTGGTATCAAAGCACGTGGTTGAAATAATCTTAGGATTGATGTCTCATTGGACCACATTTATGTAAAGTCTTGTTCATGGGTGTGAAGCGCACCACACTTATTAATGAGAGGCTTGTGATGCTTAGGAATTCTTACTTATTGGTAATCTTGAAATTTGTGCCTTATGAGTGGTAACTCTATGTGTCCTTTTTATTCTAATCCTTTTCTTGTGGTTATAATATATGACTACAAGACGTGCAGTCGCAAGAAGAGTGCAGGAATATTTGGCTAATGTGGGAGTTCCTCCCCAAGGCAACCAAGTCCCTCCATAAGGAAATCAAGGGCCTCCTCAAGACCAAGCTCTGGTTATTACTCCACCCATGATGGATGGAGAGATAAGGCCGGCTTTTGTGACTTTGGCTCAAGACATGAATACCCAAACCCAAGCGGTATCCACTCAATCCCAAGACATGGCGGCTAAAGAAATTAGGGGGGTTGGACCCCGTGTTCAACAAAATTCAAGTACCACGATTTCCCTCTTGAGAGAGTTCATTAGGATGAACCCTCCTATGTTCTTTGGGTCGAAAGTGAATGTAGACCCCTAAGACTTCATTGATGTGGTCTACAAGATTCTTTATGCTATGGGGTTGATTTTGAAATAAAAGGACGAGATAGTTTCCTATCGAATCAAGGATGTAGCTCAAACATGGTAAACCCAATGGAAAGACATGAGGGCATTGAGAGCGGGTCCTATCATTTGGGAGGTGTTTACCAGGGGGTTCCTTCATCGGTTCTTTCCTAGGGATAAAAAGAAAGCAAAAGTGGAGAAATTTATCAACCATCGTCAAGGAGGTATGAGTGTGCACGAGTACACCTTGAAGTTTTCCAAATTGACCAAATATGTACATCCCTTAGTGTCTAACCCAAGGGATGAGATGAGTCATTGTATCACCGAAGTGTCTAATGATTTAGTCGAAGAGTGTCGTTCGGAGATGCTCCATGACAACATGGATATTTCTCGGTTGATGGTGCATGCTTAACAAGTGGAAAAGACTAGGCTTAAAAGGAAAGCTAAAGATACTAAGAGGGCCAAGCTTTATGAATGTGGTCCTTCATAGGGTAGATTGGATATCCAAGACAAGCCTAGATTTAAGAAGTCAAGAAGAGGTTCTCCAATTATGTTCCTTCTAAATTTCCCACGACTCGTGATGATAGGGTGTCTAACCCTAATCCACAAAAAGAAAAGAGTGGAAGCTCAACAAGTGAAAAACCTACTTGTACCAAGTGGGGTAAGAATCATGTGGGTGAATGCTTTGTTGAAAAGGGTAATTGCATTGGTTGTGGTAAGAGTGTCCACAAGGTTAGGGATTGTCAAAATGTAAGTGGTCAATAGAAGGGAAGTGGTCAAGCTCAAGCTAGTGGTACTAATTCTGAAGCTCCAAAGAGGAACCACTTTTGTGTTGTCCACTTTAAGGGTGAGCAAGAGGAGTCCCCCGATATAGTCACGGGTATGTTAGAAGTCTTATCTATTTATGTTTATGATTTATTTGATCCCAGTTCTACTTTGTCATTTGTTACTCCTCTATTAGCTTTAAAGTTTGATGTTCTACCCGATATGCTGATTGAACCTTTTTCGGTTACTACCATGGTGGCTAAAAAAGTTTTTAAGAGTTGTCCTTTTAGTTTTCACAATAGAGTTACATGGGTTAATATGGTAGAACTTGATATGGTTGATTTTTATGTTATTTTGGGAATGGATTGGTTAAATTCCTGTTTTGCTTCCATTGATTATCGAACAAGGTTAGTGAAGTTTGATTTTCCTAATGAACCCGTCTTGAAGTGGAATATGGGTAACTCAACTCCTACTTGTCGTATCATTCCTTGTTTAAAAATGTCGTATCATTCCTTGTTTAAAAATTTGTAAGATGATAACTAAAGGGTGTTTATACCATATTGTAAGAGTGAAAGATCTAGACTCTGAAACTCCTCTAATTGAGTTAGTCCCCATAGTGAGGGAATATCTGGAGGTCATTCTAGATGATTTGCATGGGATTCCTCCCAAACGGGAAATAGAATTTGACATTGAATTATTACGGGATACGAACCCTACTTCAATTCCTCCTTGTCGGATGGCTCTGGACAAATCGAAAGAGTTCAAGCCTCAGCTCAAAGATTTACAAGAAAAAGGTTTCCTTCAACCTAGTATTTCTCCATGGGGTGCTCCAGTCTTGTTTGTGAAAAAGAAGGATGGGTCCCTTCTGATGTGTATTGATTATCGCCAACTTAATAAAGTCACTATTAAGAATAAGTATCATCTCCCTCGTATTGACGACTTGTTTGATCAACTCTAAGGGGCAAGCTAATTTTCTAAGATTAATTTGAGGTTGCAGTATCACCAACTTAGGGTGAGAGGTGAGGATGTACCTTAAACGGATTTCCAAACTAGTTGTGGTCACTATAAGTTCCTAGTAATATTTTGTGATCACACTAATGCCCCGGCGACTTTTATGTATCTAATGAATAGGGTGTTCCAAAACTACCTAGAATCCTTTGTGATTGTCTTTATTAATGATATCTTTGTATATTTGAAAAATGAGGGTGATCATATGGGTCATTTGAGAGCGGTGTTGCAAGTTCTCAAGGAACACAAACTATTTTCTAAGAATAACAACTGTGAGTTTCGGTGAGATCGCTGGTGTTTCTTTGTCATATAATATAAAGAGAGGGTGATAGAGGTTGATCTAAAGAAAACCAGGGCAATTAAGAACTGGCCTAAACCATTGACTCCAACCGACATTAGAAGTTTCTTGGGTTTAGCCAGGGACTATAGGAGGTTTGTTGATAGATTTGCGTCAATTGCTTCTCCTTTGACTACTTTGACCCAAAAGAGTTTTAAATTTGAGTGGTCGGAGGCATATGAGATAAGCTTTTAAATTTTGATAGATAGGCATACCTCCGCTCCGATGTTGACTTTGGCAGAGGGTACCAAGGGTTTTATGGTATATTGTGAAGCATCCCTAGTGGGTTTGGGGTGTGTTCTCATGCAACATGCAAAAGTAGTAGCATATACTTCTAGAAATCTCAAGGTGCATGAGAAGAATTATACAACTAATGATCTTGAATTAACGGCCTTAGTGTTTGCTTTAAAAATATGGAGACATTACTTGTATGGTGTTCATGTGGATGTATATACCGTCCTAAAGAGTCTTCAATGTTTTTTACGCAGAAGAATTTGAATCTCCGACAAGTAAGATGTTGGAATTGTTGAAAGATTATGACATGAGTGTCCTATACCACCCAGGAAAAGCTAATGTGGTGGAGGATGCTCTTAGTGGTACAACCATGGGTAGTGTGTCTCATGTGGAAGAGGGTAAGAAAGACCTAGTGAAATATGTTCATAGATTGGATAGACTGGGCGTTCGATTGGAAGATTCCCCAAATGGTGGTTTTGTGGTTCATCATAACTCCGAGTCACCCTTAGTCGCGAACATATAAAGCCTAGTAGTATAATTCAAGAAATTGGTGTTCCTACTTGGAAGTGGGAGGAAATAAATATGGACTTCATAGTAAAGTTGCCTCGAACCTGGAGGCAAAATGACTCAATTTGGGGCATTGTGGATAGAGTGACGAAATACGCTCACTTTATCCCTGTCAGGTCTACATACTCGGCGGAGAATTATGAAAGGATCTACATAAATGAAATTATGAGTCTTCATGGTATTCCTTTTCCCATCATATCGGATAGAGGTTCACAATTCACGTCTGATTTTTGCAGGTCTTTTCAAAAAGGGTTGGGTATGCAAGTAAAGCTTAGCACCGCTTTTCATCCCAAACGACGGTCAAGCGGAGCGTACTATTCAAGCCCTAGAGGATATGTAAGTATCTTGTGTGATAGACTTCAAAGGGAATTGGGACAATCACTTGCTGTTGATTGAGTTCTCCTACAACAATAGTTACTATTCGAGTATTTCCATGGCTCATTTTGAAGCATTGTATGGTAGAAGATGCCGGTCTCCGGTTGGGTGGTTTGAGGTTGGTGAGTCCTTACTCATTGGTCCTTAAATAGTTTATGATGCTTTGTAGAAAGTATGGGTGATAAGGGATAGGTTGCATATAGCCTATAGTTTGCAAAAATCCTATGCCGACAATAGAAGAAAGAGACCTTGAATTCAAAGTAGCTGATAAGGTATTTTTGAAGATTTCACCGATGAAAGGACTGATGAGATTCGGCAAAAAGGGGAAGTTGAGTCCACAGTATGTGGGTACCTATGAGGTTTTGTAACGGGTTGGGAAGGTTGAATATGAGTTGAGACTACATAGTGAACTATCTTTGGTTCATATGGTATTTCATGTCTCCATGCTAAAGAAGTGCATTGGCGATCCCGAGTTCATTCTTCCTATTGAAGGTCTAGGTGTGGATGAGGATCTTTCCTATGAAGAGGTTCCTGTGAAAAATTTAGATAGCCAACTTAAGAAGTTGAGGAACAAAGAGGTGACCTCCGTAAAAGTCCTATGGATACACCACCTAGTTGAGGAAGCAACATGGGAGGCCGATATAAAATCTCGCTATTCTCGTCTTTTTCCTAAACGAGGTTAGTGGTCCCCCTTTAAAATAATGAACAATATGAAAATGAATTATTTCTAAGTATGTGCATATTTAGATAAAGGTTGTGTCAAAATGAGTTTTCATGAAAAAGGTTTTTAGTGTTAACTTGCACTTATGTGAAATATATGTTTTATATTTTTTGAGATGTTGGTCTTTTGATGTTGTCTTGATAAGAATAGCATGGTAACTTTTTAATGCCATTTTGAACTCATTTTGTTAAAATAGGTTTAAATTAGTCATTGCTTATTTATTATTACATAAATTAATTGTTTACACTGAAAACAAGTTGCAAGACCCCAAAATAGAAAGGCTAACTCTCTTAATAGTATTAAGACTTTGTTTCGAGGTAGGTAAAGTTTTGACTTTCCGTTGTGGTATATATACTTGTTAATTTCGACATTGTATACGTGCATGTATGTGAATAGGGAAACATGAATCAAATTTAATGAATTATTTATATGTGTACAATTGCATGCCATGAACCTATTACTTGACTGTGTAACTATGTTCACTGTTCATTATGGGTGTGATTTTAACTGTGGTTGTGTTGACTTGATGGGTGTCACATTCCAACATATATATTGGACCGGGCGTCATGCTACTGACACACATATAGTGCGTACGGTGTCACATTCTGCACACTAATAGTTTAGGTGTGGGTTCCATGAGAGGACCACTTGTGATTATTACATTCATATCTACCTGTCATTGATATTGGAAAAATGCATCTTGCTCCTTAAAGGATACTTGAATTGTGCATCTTGTATATGTTTGTTTACTGTTTGTAACTACTTGCTTATATTTCGCCTACTGGAGTAGCTACGTGATCCTACAAGTACACCGTGGTTTCATGTACTGATATTGCACTTATTCTTTCTTTGTTGAGTACATGGCAAATTTCGAAGGCTACATATAGACCTCAAAAAAGAGATCATTGGCAGCGACTGGATTTGAGGGTAAGCTAGTTCTTTTGTGCTGTCAAAGATCCATAGTTTATTTGGTCCATTCTTTTTTGACTCAGACAATATATTCAGACTTCACATATGTTTAGTTTCCAGGGTTGCACCCCCTTTTCTTATACTTTTTGATAAGTAGATTTTTTGAACAATGACTTTCCTGTCTAGGGTTTGAGTTTCTACGCAGGTTATGCAAAGTTGTTTTTGTTAAACCTTCGGAGTTCATGGGAACTCTATATTTAAGGAGTCATTTAAACCTTACTCTATATCTTTAAATGATTTAGTTTCTTAAAGTTGCTTTGTCAGATTGTAGATATGGTTCATCCACCAAAAGGTGAAAGGGCATCAAGACGACAATACCTGCATGTCGTACTATTAATTTTAGAACCGATTAATCAATCCCCATTTGGGATTTTACACCCTCATTAAGCACAAACATAACTAGCTAATGATTTAGCAACTTATAAAAGAAAATTAAAGACAACCTATGTAGAAAATCTTCATTTCTAGCTGAATTGAGTAAAAACTATGAAATTCAAGCTTAGAGTAATACAAAATTGAGGTTTTTTCCTCCACAAGCTAAGTAATTTAGCATACTCTATGAGTAATTTTTACACAAATCCCCATTGTGACCTTGTAATCTTCCAAAGGAAGCACTAATTTACATAATTCTATTTTTTCCTACAGGTTTCATCTTTTGACTTGGGATGTACCGGCAAAGTGCCGATCCAAACTTATGGAGTGTCAATCACCTCATTACTTAGACCTTCATCACAGGAACATCTGTATGGAGATTTGGAAATTTTCAGTCGAGCATTGCATATATTCTATGAAAATTAAGTCGTCATTAGGAAGGTTTTAGGATGAAATTTTATGTTTGTATGATCCTTAGTAGTGTTTTGGCTATTTCCATATATATTAGCCTAGATTTTAACCTTGAGGCCTCAAATTAGGATTAGCATTGGCCCTGTTTGGTGTTATAGGATCCTTAGAATACTTATAGATGGTTTAATATTTAGATTTATACAGGTTATTGGTTTTGGTGTGATAGTGTGAATTTTTTGGTTACTAATTGATATATTGTTGTGATTCTTAGCGCTAGGCCTTAGATTTTGACTGACTTGAGAGTTCGATTAGTAGGAATATACTGGTTCGGTGTCTACCCTGTTGTTTATGTAATGTTCATTGCATCACCTTCCATTACATGTCTAGTTATAATTTACTTAATGCGAATGCTGAATTCTCTTTATTCTTATTATATGTATCTGTAGTGGTGTGCGTAGAGTAATTGTCGGTGATTAAATTATAGTGTTATCGGAGTCATACCTCTTTTATATACGTTTTTTTCTATTTGAGCTTGTTCAACCTATGGTGCTTACTGACTACCTTGTGTTTTTGTACTCATGAAACACTTCTACATCTTTTTTATGTATCTCCTAGTAGGAGACACCATAGCTCACTGAGTTCAGATCTTTTATGATTGTAGTTGATTTGAGTAGTGATGAGCTTTTTGCAACCAAAAATTTGTTGGTCTTTTTTTTTAATATTTGTCATATCAATATCTAAGCTCATAGTCAAATATTTACATATAAAAGTAATTATTTTTTATTTACGAGAATTACTCAAAACCTTCCATATTTGCCCATCCTTTATGTTTGTGGGCTTTTACTAGCCAACATGCACATCCCCATCCCGAATTAAGATAAAGTACTAATTTAAAAAAAAGGAATGAACAAAAAAGTTTTTTGGGTATTTATGGTTATACCTAATATTATTTAAACATGGGAAAAGGCTTAAATGTGTCACCCACCTTTTAGAAAAGGTTCATTTATATCATATATAAAAAGTTTGACTCATATATGTCATTGTTATTAGGGAAAAGACACATCCATGCCATTTTTTCTAACTCGGATTTTCACAAAATGTTTTTTTACACCCCAAACAAGGTTTAGAACTTTCCAATTGGAGTTTTTGGATCAAATGTACACTTCTTGCTTATTTTTCTTTAAGGAGACCAAGAACACATAAAAAACATTAATAATTCCATTAATTTCAAACATATTCAAGTCTTCATGAAATTGACTCAAATTCCAAAAGCAGTTTCCCTCCTAGATAGATATCAAAACTCAATATCTATTGAGCTCGAATTCAATCTAACTCAACAAGACAAAATTGAAATTTCTTCAAACATTCAAAACTTCAGCATTCTTTAATGGTAGAATTTTCTCCACAACTTCAAATCATTTGAAATTTTGGATATAGACTCAAAACCCACTAGGCTACAAAGATCTAGCCTGTGTTTGGTATGAAGAAAAACATTTTTTGGAAAATGCTTTCCAATTTTCTCATATTTGGTTGGGTAAAATTATTTGAAAAACATTTTTCATATAAAGTCATTCTCCTCAATTTTAAGGAAAATGTCTGCCTTCAAAAATTAAGGAAAACAATTTTAAAAACTCTATCCAATCTTAAATTACAAAGTTTTGTTTAAAAAATCAATGTTATTTGTTCAAAAACTTAATTTTTAATCTTATTTTTTTTAAATTTCAACTTATATAATTTTTACCCCCTCCCTTTCCCCCGCCTACCGCCAGCCCCTACCACCCCCCACCCCCCGTCACGACCTAGACCGTCGTGATTGGCACCCACACTAACACTCTGGTGGGAGAACACCATCCAACTAAAGCAAATAATCTAAAAAAAAAGTCATTTATCATAGGAAAACAGAATAAGTAATAAACAAAAGTTGTCAGAAACTTCAACAATTGATCTAACTACTAACAGTGCTGAAGATAAACCTAGAATCTAAAAGACAAAGTACCAAAACTAGTAACAGAGATCCAAGTATAAACAAGAAATTCTAATGAACTAATCCACTAATCTAAATCAAATTGTATGTCCAGAAATGGTGGACATAGGCGAAACAGAATCCCATGGCGGCTCGAAAGATTTGGTTCGACCTTGAATTTGATTGTTTAAGCTCCTAAGTGATGTCTGTCACTACCCACTTGAAGATGTCATGTACTCTACAAAAATAAGAGCATGTGAAGAATCAGTACACAACCACTATGTAATGGTAGGATCACGCGACTGTCCCAGTAGTGTAACATAAGTAAGTCAACAACATTATAATCACATGCATAGTATATCAACGTCTACAATATTATCAACATGGTTATCAACATACAATTATCACTTATCAATGTCCCTCTCACGAAACCCAAACACAAACAGTTAGTTTGCTCGAACGTGACAATCTGATCCCATAGTTGTGCATGAACGTGGAAACCCGATCCAATAGTTATGTCGGAACGTGGAAACCTGATCCATATTAGCTTGCCAAAATGTGGCAATCGAATATCCAAACACATGCCACAATCACAATCACAAGTATATTATCAAGATCATACATTTGCATCATATTTTCAATAAAACCAATATTCAAATATTTCATTTACAATAAGTGTGATTGATATTGCAACATTTATATATATATATATNCATCACCTACCTTGAAAAAAGCTTGAGACGGTCTACAAACAATCTATAATATACGGGAGTCAATATACAATCACTAGTTACCCGGTTTGCTAACAATGCTAAGAAACCATATATCATACCCATGATCTCTAGTATCTAAATTAAGGTTGTTTCCACCAAAGAATCAATCAAGACACTCTTCCTCATCAGTATTTACCCAGTCCATTACGTTCTACTAGTCGACAAATGGATTCGGGGAGTTAAAATCTTACCTTTAGCCTTAAGAATCTTTGGAAAATGAGTTGGAGTCACTTTGGGGTCGTTTCATAGATGTAAATGTCAAAGTGACAATATGGTCGTTTACAAGTTTTATTAACGACTTATTTCGCGCTTGTCCTACTACAACGACACTCATCTCTCTATAGCGGAGGCACTACAATGAACTAAGGTCTCGTTACAGTGGTATTTTCGAAATAGTGAGCTCCCTTCATATGCGATTTTATATCCCATGTCATCCGTCACAATGGTCACTATGTCGCTACAACGACCCCGCCACAACACTCATGATCCCGCTAGAGTGGCCCAAAGCAACAAAGAAGCTTCTCAGAAGAATTTTAATTCCCTTACTTTACCACACACTCTTAACCTGCTACACTCATAAAATATCTTCACACTAAGACCAATTCAGTTTTGTAAAATGGTATGCGTTTGTTAATGGGTTATATAACACAGCTTGCAATCCAATTCTTAATTAATTCACCAATTATTACCAGATTCCCCTACACCCTAAAGACTCTAATTTCCTCCGAATTAGGGCAAGGTTGGGAAAATCCAAATGTTTCTAAAAAGTTTTTTCGGCTCCAATTTTTCCCCGTTTGGATTTCTATAATAACGGAAGCCAATCATTACAATAGATACCAATTTACCCATCACTCGTCGTTGAGTGATAAAACTAAGGAACAGTGATTTAAGGAAAGAATGAAGTAGTACCTGATACGATGAACAATTATGGATACTTGTCTCACATATCCCTATCAGTTCCGCAAGTAGCTTCATCCACCGGAAAATGATTCCATTAAACTTTCATTGACTTAATCTCCTTGGTCCTCAGGTAATGCATATCACGATGAAGGATGGAAATCGGTTCCTCCTCATATTTAAGGTCACTGTCAAACACAATTGAGTCCCACTTAATGATATAATCCTGTCACCAAGATGCCTCTTCAACATAGACACGTGAAATACCGGATGAACACAAGATAGATTAGGGGGTAGAGACAATTAATACACCACCACACCTACAAATTCAAGAACCTCAAAGACACTAATGTATCTAGGACATAGCCTACACTTCTTACCAAATCTCATCACCCCTTTCATGGGTGACTCCTTGAGAAGGACGTTCTCCCCAATTTGAAACTCCAAATCTCTTACTTCATGATTCATATACTTCTTTTGCCTAATCTAGGATGCTAAGAGTTTAACTTAAATACTCCTCGCCTTGTCTTGATCATCCTTCACTAAGTCAACACCCAAATGTTTCACATGTCCAGCCTCAAACCAACCAATGGGAGATCTACATCCTCTCTCATATTATGCCTAAAATGGTTCCATATCAAAGAAAGAGTGATAAATATTATAATAAGAAAATTCTCACAAAGGGAGCTTATCCCAATGCCCTCCAAAATCAATCACATGAACTCGATATGTCTTCCAATACTTGGATATTCCTCTTGAATTGTCCATCCGTCTGTGGAAAGTTGTAAAAATGTGAGTTCTGTTCCCAATTCATCATGCAATTTCCTCCAAATATTGGAATTAAGTGAATTGGGTACCGCGATTTGAGATGATAGAAAGGGGCACTCCATGCAACCTCACTATCTCTTTCAGATACACCTTAGCCAAGTGTTCAACATTATAATCTATCCTTACCTAAGTAAAGAGGTCTAACTTAGTCAATGTATGGAACACTACCTAAATAGAATAAAACTTTCCCAAAGTATTGGGAAGACCAACCACAAAATTCATAACTATTATTTCCCATTTCTATTCCGTAATTGGCATTCTTTGAAATATACCCGCAGTCTTTTTGTGTTCATACTTCACTTGATGGAAATTTTTACACTTTGACACAAACTCCACAATTTCTTTCTTCATGCCTGGACACCAATAAATGCGTTGCAGATCTCTATACATTTTGTTCACATCCGTAGGAATAGAATATCGTGAAGCATGAGTCTCTGGCAGCAATTTTTTAATCAAGCCCATCAACTCAAGGAACACAAATACTTCCTTTCAAAATAAGTGCACCATTCGCAACAAGAATGGTCTCATCTGCCTTACTAATTTCCAGTTTCTCCTTGATTTCTTTCAAATATTCATCGTCAAATTGTTTGGTCTTGATATCCACAATGAATGTGGTATTATCTTAAATGCTAGCTAGCACCCCGCCTCTTTTAGAGATGCCAATTTGCATGAAATTCAACTATAAGGTATCAACCTCCTTGGCCAAAGGTCACTTTGTTATAGTCAAGTAAGCTAAGCTACCCATACTTACCGTTTTTCTACACAATGTGTCTGCCACCACAATAGCCTTTCCGTAGTATTGAATGGTCACATCATAATCCTTGCGTAACTCCATCCATCTTTATTTTCATGAATTCAGATCCTTTTGAGTGAACATATGAAGCAAAGCTACAATGATTAGTAAACACTTCACACTTAACACCATGAAGATAATGACATAAAATCTTAAGAGCGAATACCACCGATTAGAAATCCGAGCCATGGGTTGGATAATTTCTCTCAGTACCTTCAGTTGGCGCGACACATAGTCCGTCACATTCTTATCTTGCATTAATACGACAGCCAAACCTGAATGAGAAGCATCACAATAAACTATAAAATTTACTACAAAAAATTTGATTATCATCGACAAATAATTTCTTCATTTATGAATCATATTTTGTCACTAAAAATCTTGTGTGACGAAAAATAATTTGTCACTCAGTCGTCACTAAATGTGTGTCTCTAAAAGTATACAAAGAGGATTTAGTGCTTCGTCGATAAAAGTATTATATTAACTACAAAAAGAAAAATCATCCCCAAATGCTTAAACATTTGTGACAAATTTATTTGTTGTAAAAAGTATATTTATGTAGTAAATAGTATGCTTTTTCATTTGAAAGGTTATTTTTTGTAGTTAATAGTACAATTTTGTCATTTGATTTATTTATTTTTGTAAATTTTAAAAATTATTCAGTACAATTGTATATTTATTTAAATTTGAAACTTTTATTTTATTAAAAAAATGAATAATCATTCAAGTTGAACATCGATTTCCTAGTTAGTTCATTTCTTTTATTTGTACTTTCACTTTCTAGTTTATTTCAATTTTCACACTGATGGGAAAAATTAATATAAATTCATGAAATATATTGAACCTTTGCAAAGTCTTAGTTTGTAAGTTGATGTTATTTGTGTATAATTACTCTAGGTACGTATATGAAATTACTATTAAATATATGCATATTTATAGATAGATGAAAATATATCGACTTAGTCTATGTGGTTTATCAATCACAAATTATTAGACACGCACAAAAATTAGCATAAAGACTTGAGAATTTATTTTTTTATCGTGCTTATCAATAAAAGTGTATCAAATCAAAAACAAAAGTGCTAAACCAATAAATATTAGTGATCTAGTGGTAGAACCGTGCTCCACTCGCAATACCTATAACCTAGCTTGTATATTTCAAATGACACATTTTATAATTCTTGTAATTTAGGAAAATTGATGCATTGAACTGTTTTCGTTTCTTCAAAATCGACAGTTTTTGTTGATTTTAATATTTTCACTTGTCAATTAACGAGTGGACTCTGTCTATTTCTTATAAATCACTTGTATTATTCTTTTTGTAAGTTGTCACTTTTAATTATGAGAAATTGTAGCAAAAATTATTGTATTTAGATATGTATTTTTTCGTAGAAAATAATTGAAATATTCACTGCAAATTTAAGTCGTCACAACTTAACACCTTACATTTTTTTGACAAATTTATCACTAAATCACAGAATCATTTGAGAGAATAAAATATTTATCACTAATTATTTACATTATTAGTGACAAAATAAATGTCATAATTAAATCTAAATTTTCATAGTCAAAATTTATAATATGAAACTAAGAACTCTAATTTGTCGATATTGTAACAACATATCGACAGTGTAAACAACGAATGAATTTTTCTTGTGTCCAAAATTTAATAAATTCGATACATTATTAATGACAAAATAATGTGTCACCAATAACTTTAAATTCCTGACTAACACTACTTAACAAATGACGCCAATTAATTTTCTGGTGGTAAAGTTAAGTGGACAAAACTTTGCTACGGATTTTTATGTTTCGTCATTAAAAGTTTGTGTCACATATATTTAAGCAGGAAAGGTTAATTTTTTCATTATAAATGAATAATTAGTGACATATTTGATATCGTAGTTTGTCATGAATAACATACACTATTAGTGACAAAATAACGTGTCACCAATAATTTTAAGTTCGTGACCAACACAACTTAAAAAAATGGCGCCAATTAATTTTTTGGTGGGAAACATTAGTGCACAAAGTATTGCTAAGCATTTTAATGTTTATTCAGTAAAAGTATGTGTCTTATATATTTAAGCACAAAAAGTAAATTTTGTCACCAGAAGTGAATAATTAGTGATGAAGTTGATGTCGTAGTTAATAATTTCATAGCCATATATCATATTTTTTGTAGTGATCTTTATCTTCAACCGTAATGCTAGAATAGCTACGGTAGTCAAGAGAGTCTTGAGCTTTTAAAAGCTCCCCTCACACTTTTCAGTTCATTCAAATGGTAAAAATAGTTAGGTGAGTGACAATGGAAGAAAAATTCTTCACAAATCGATGATAGTAGATGGAGAGTCCCACAAAGCTCGTAACATCCGTCACAGAGCTAGGACAGACCCAATTTTTAACCGCCTCAATCTTTTGAGGATTTACTATTACCCTTTCTTTCGAAATAACATTCCCCAAAAATACAATGGAAGTCAACAAATTTCACACTTAAAGAATTTTGGCTACAATCTTTGTTTTACAAGAACACCCAAAACAATACGAAGATGATCGACATTGTCACGACCCGGATTCGGGAATCAGGATCGCAACAGGCATCGTTGACCTCTAAGAGGTCGCAGACAAGTCTCAGCTTGCATTAATCACATTCATATGGTTAAATTTGCGGAAAATTTAAAACTTTTTATATGTATGAAGTATACATATACTTCATATAATTATTAACTTGATACATCATATACTAAAATCAACATAAGAGAACAACCATCTAACATAAAGAATCAATTCAAAACTGAAGATGAATATAACATAAATAGTTCGCCAAACACGGCCTTATTACAAAGCTTCGAAATGAAGGTCCAAACTAAAACCTAGGGACAACATCCACTAGCTATGTCAAAAAATAAGGCCAAACTAAATTTATAGCATCCTCCAAATCATGAGGACCTACCAAATGGTTTGGGGAAACGCTAAAGTCCATACCGCTTCAAGTGTCATCAACCTGTCCACTGACCTGCACGGACAAAAATAGTAAATATTAGGGGGTTAGTACACCACTTGAACTACGTATGGGTGTATGCACACATACACATAAAGGTATGCATGATCAATGAAAGCTTTTCTTAAGCAATATGCCATTTCTGCAAAGTCTAGTCATTAGGCTTTCCTAATTAGTTAGTTGTGAATTGTGGTATGAATATGATGTATTTTAATGAATTCAAAGCACACAACTCATTTTATTTATGATTACAAAACATTAGTATCATCAACATAATTTTGGAACAACTCGAGTGAAGATTTGAGATTTTTGATCCTCTTAGGTCGAGAGCTAATCTTTGAACACAGATTATTTTTCAGTCTTTTTCTTCTTGTTGTTGTGTATTTCAATAATTCTTTTGGTCCTATGTTTTACTTACAAGTGCAATGATTCATTGTAGTCCCATACCCACAATGAATCGATGTAAGTAATAAAAGGACTAAGGAATGATTTCCCTACCTTATAGTGAGTCATTCTTTACACTATATAATCATTACCTTTCATAAGCAATTCTCTATTGATCATGCCATTGATTTCATTACTTTCATACTTTATATATAATACATTTCATATACATAGCATAAGACATCTCAATTGAGGGCCCAACATATGGGACCTCAACCCGAGGGCCTTCTTTAGCAAACACAGAGTCTGCTTCATTTGTTCAATCGTACTTCACATCCATTTCATTCGTTTGTAGGCTGATGTAAACACTAGCTACACCTAGGATGAAATTTAAGACTCTCATCGGGATCATGAAGTACAATGAACAAGAATGACCTAATGTCATTACTTGAATCTGATTTTACCTCCTGATTGTCTTGCACAAACACCTTCGGTATAGTTTATTCATTATCTTTCATACCTTGAGGAACTACAACCTTAACTGACATAGATGATGTGAGAATCATGAAATCCAGTGCCTACCTCACACCGAAAAGAGGTGGAATCACCAGACAAAGTGACCAAAAACATGCTAGCGTACATGGGGATTGAACCCCGCCAGATCCCTATACTGGCAGTATAGGTTCGAAGACTATGATATAAAAGGAGAGCCATACCCGGCATGCCCGACAGTATCATCTCATTAGAGTTATGTGAACCTCCGCCTTTCCCAAAAGAAGGCATCACCGCTTATATCTAGCCTATCGATGCTCAGTATAAAGTTCCATTTCATTCAACTCATACATCATGGAAGCTAGCTTCTAGTATGAGGACATCATATCTCAATATATGATTTCTCATCTCATCATAAGTATTAAGTATACATCAGTCTCAATACTTTTATTGGAGTGTACATAGAGACTGGTCTTTTCATTATCTTTACACTCTCATAGGTGAGTACATTTTGGTAACATTTACTTAGCTCATTTGAGATTGATCTCATCTTTCACATTAGCCTCTTATCATGTTTTCACCACATTCATTAACATTGGCACATTTTCTTTTCATAATTACTCACCCCTTTACGTGAATGTTCATTTCTTTTTTATTTTGTAGTGTTGACTCAAGCATTATGGAGGCTTGCTTCTAGCTTGAGATTTACTTAATCTATTTATAACTGGTCATCCTTACTTTACATTGAAGAATTGTGAATTTTCCTTACATATCCTCCTTTGGTGTTAATGAGACTGGCTCACACCTTCTAACACCTTGTCTCACTTCCTTTAACTCCCCATTCTGGTCACTTACTTACTTTAGACCCATTTAATTATGTTATGACTCACGTTTACTTTAGTGTAGTAGATTCAAATCATCGTTTATGGACTATTAACACTTCATTCAATGAGTTTCATGAGCTCATATGTCATTCTTTTAGACAATGTTGGGAGTTTTCCCAATGAGTGGAATGACCTTGATTATGGGTTCATTGAATTAGTTAGAAGTGCATCTATTATCATTTGATACTCTAAATACACAAGATTGGCATATGAGTAGTATTGGCCTCAACCTTTGAATATTAAACTACATAACCGTTTTTATTGGCATGTGCCAATTCTACGTATGTTCATATTTAAATTTAATATGTATGAACCATTAGCCAATATTTTAATTATTTAACATAATATTATAGTCATTTACATACATCACTTTTAGACAATGTATTGATATCCATTTTATTGGAATACGATTAGTATTGGCATAAACAATTTGGCATACATTTCATAACCATATTTATTGGCATAAGCCAATTTTCATGTGCAACATGCTTAAGTTTTTGTACATTATACATTCACAAATCTTTTACTTATTTAGAGATAAAATTATATCCAATTCCCATTTAAATTTTGAACAATGTCTTTGTTATCCATTTTATTGACATAAGGCAAACATTCACTAAACTTATGATTTCACGGAGAACCTTTTTAGCTAACCTTATAACATAACTTTAGGCATAACGTTTTTTTAAACATCTTGGACAGCATCATATTAGCATTTGATGAATATATCATCTTTATGACGTCATATTAACAGCAAGTATGCACAACAGACATATCATCTTCATACAAAATATTTTCGGAGATATCTTTAACATAGTATCATTCTTTTAGTTCACATAATAACACTTAGTATCAAACGAGTACAATTAATAGATTCATTCAATCATTATTTAATTAAATACACATTAAGATCATCCAGCACCACATACCAACAACATGATTTCTAATCTATTCTACATTGAAATCGTAACAAGGATAGTAGGGAAATGAGTTCGACAAGAATGACGGGAAACAACCCTAGTTTTAAGGATTTTTGAATCATTCGAAAGAAAGTTCTCTTGGAGAAAGAATTCCAGGAGAGAAACCCATACCTTAAGTAGAACTTAATGTACAAATACCACCTTGAACGAACCTTGAAGAAACCTTGAAAATCGTCTAAGAAATTTTCTGTTTTTTTTCTTGCATTTTGTACACTGTTTTTCTCATGCTTGTTTTCTTGTTTTAGTTGTGTATTTGTTTGAGTTTGAACGTAGTTTTTAGGTTTAGTAACTGAACTTGACTTATTCAACTTCGGGTTTAATAAGTAAATTAAATAAATTAATTAACTAATTACTAAAAAACCCTCCTAAGTTGACTAAACATAGGAGAATGTTGACTTGACCTAAAATTTGAAATTATGGTGTTGACTATAGTTTAGGTCAACATTTTGACTTTATATTAATTAATTAAATTCTTGATTTAATTTATTTAGGGACCTAAGTTAAGTACTAAAGAACCCCCAAGCCATTGGAACCATAATCAACCATTTAGGACCATCCTAGGTTAAGTACTAGGATGTTTCTTGCAGTATACTAGGTTAGCATAAGAATTTCGGTTTGACCCCTTTAATTTAATTAATTAAATGGATAATTCAATTAATTAAGTAACTTAGGGTAATTAATGAAGTACCATTAAGTCTTTGTAACCATAACTAATCCTTTGGATCATCCTAGGTTAAATACTAGGTTGTCTTTTTCTTGTCTCAACAGAAATCTTGAAACTTCTTTGTGATTTCGGTTTTGACCCTTTAAAAATATTAGTTAAGCTTATAAATGAATTAATTAAGTAGCCTAGGGTACTTAATAAAGTTTCCCTAAGTTTTTAGGACCTTAACTAACTCTTTGGTCCATCCTAGGTTAGGTACTAGGTTGTCCCTTTCTTATCTTAACAAAAATCTAAATATTTTCTTTGTAGTTTTCGTTTTATCCCTTTTAAATTAATTAATTAATTTACTAAATAAATTAATTAAGTAACCTAGGGGAATTACTAAAGTACACCTAAGTTGTTAGGATCATAACTAACCTTTTGGACCATCCTAGGTTAGGCACTAGGTTGTCTCTTTAACTAGTACTGGGTTAGTGTCAATCCGGTTTTGGTCCTAGGTTATCGGGTGCACTAAGGGGTCTAATTCGTTCAATCCTAGGTTATTAGCTATTTGGGGCAGTAGGTTAGAGTCTAAAATTGGTTAGGAAGTTAGACCCCACATGGAGTGGTCCCCTATGCACGTTTTTGTCCCCTTAACTTCCCTAACCGAATTCGGTTAGGGTGGTCCCCTCCTTTGGTGGTTCTTCACATGACTTGCACATGTGCTTGCACATGGGTTGGTTGTACTTTCCTAACTAACTACTAGTTATGGTTCCTTTGGGAATGTATACTTATTGTCCCAAGGATCCTCGCTATGTCCTTGGGCACGACTTACTCTACATGATCATTTTTATTGATCATGTGACATGGTATCTAGGCTTGACACTTGGAAGCCTCATACCTTTTTGTGAGTTAAAGGAAAAAACATTTTAGTTTAGGGTCTTCTTTGCAGGTACAATTCTAAACAAGCTTGGACTATATTTTGCTTATTTGGGTTTATAAAGATATTGACTAACACCCCTTAGCCATTTTTCTATACTACGCCCAATATTTCTCAATATTGGATATTGGAATGCCTATGTTCCCCAATACGTATTCTAACGGACTTACTGGTTCTACACTAGACATATGATTTTCCGGATTGTTACAGACATTCTATTTACAACAAGTGTGATCGATATACTTAGTTATGAATATATATCTCATGTGAATTGTTCATGTATTAATTTCATATAAAAAGAGGTGTAATCAATTATTTGAAAATGCAAGGAGTATATTTGAAATCAAAACATATTATCAGAGTATTCAATTTAATTAACCGTCAATTTTATTTTTCTCAATATATAATATTATATCTACTAAATATTTTTACATAGTTAATATGAATCTATTTATCTCTATATATTTCATATAAAATATATCGATAAAAATATAGTAAACGAGTTATAACTAAAAAAAACCATGTTCTCATTAAAGATTAAATTTATTGAGACTTAATAATCAGTAGCACAACGTTTGAGATAACTTTTGGAAAAATCATATTTGACAAGTATAACATAACATTTATCTTTTGATATAAATGCTACTAAAGAATCTAAAATACCAATAGATGTTATTTATGCAAAAATCATACAAATCTATTAGTATATTTGAAAAAGGAACAAGATCGATTGAAAATGAAATATTTAAAGGAGTTTTATCATATCAATAGGATAAAGAATAATAATACATGTAGATTTATTCCATTAGTATCGTTTAGTTACTTCACAACATAATTTTTATATACTCAAGAAAAAAAGGTATACCAAAGTATATGTTGTACTATAAAGATTCAAACTCATTGATATTCAAAAAAGATGTACAAAGTGACAGCAATATCTATTGTCAAATACATGTTTAATGTAATATAAATGAAAAGATGAATTTTTTAAGAAAATATTTCTTGACATATTGATTAATAATGTACTATCCCCCATTTAATAGATCATAGGTGTTAAATTTGTTAAGTTTTATTTCAATTAACATCTCAAAATCATCTTCATAATTAGTATATAGTTAATGAAGTAATAAAATTACGTTTGGGAATAGAGAAAACATATATAATTAATTGAAAAAAGTAATTCTTTGACATTTATTTTAAAGACCGCGCGAAGTGAGACCAGATTTACTAGTTCTTCTATATTTCAATAGGTTGAGTGAGTGATTTTTTTAAATGCACAAAATATGAATTTGAACTCATATTCAATGCAAAGAAATATGTATATTCATGAGTAAATATGAGTTAGTGAAAGAATAAATGAAGAACAATGTAGAAAATTTTCTCTTGTATTTTTGAATGAATAAATTTATACAATTAGGTTGTATCTATATAAGTAAGCTGACATCTAATGGTAAATCCTAAAAGAATATTCTCAAGATCAAATGGAAAAGGAAAAAGTATCGAAAGACTTTTATATGATAATTGAAAAAGGAAAAAAGAATATATCCATACCTCCTATGTGTGTGCAGAATATATGAAAATAGATCCAACAGTTAATTTGTAATTTACCCAACCTATTTTTACTGATATAATATATGTGTGGATTAATTCTTACTCATATAATATTATCCCATTTTTAACTTAACCAAATTTAATCCAATGCACCTTATTTCACCATTACTATGCACCTATAATGCAAAATTGTTGAAAGCTTGATATAAAATGGTAATCTAGAAAATAAGATGCCTTCATTGTTTAGAATATGGGCAGAAAGCTAACTAGGTGGCTACTATATTTGTTTATCTTCTTATCTAATTATTTTGATTAGCCACACTAGTTAAATATTGGGAAAACTGTCAAAAATACTCATCAATTTGTTTTATTGGTTGACTATGCCCTTACCGTTAAAGTAAATTTAGATTAGCCCATACAATTACTAATTTCACCATATATATCCCTTATTTGACGTAAAAGCCCAAATAAACTCGAATTGACGCGAATCATAAAAAACAACCTGTTACCCATTTTTGAACCCATACCCGACCACTCTAATACTTAACCCAAGAGTTAACTAAAGAGAAAGCAACCGAAGAAATCAACAAGAAGCAAATACTCATTTGCAATTCCTCATTCGAAGTGAAAATAGAGGATGAAGAAGCAACAACTTCACCCTTTTATTTTCTCATTTTTCTGACCAGCCTCTCCTATCTATGCTGCTGTCTAGACACAAAACAACAACCCCTAAATGACCCCATTTTTTCCGTTTCCAAAGACACCATCACCCATCTGAAACCAACCCACTCGGCGGAAAATAATTTGTAAACCACCTTACAACCAAACGCCAACTCCAGCAAACCATACATCCCTTTGATGCCTCTTTTCACCAGCTGAAATGTCACCAGAAAACAACAAAATTGACCCCACTGGCCGACTTCCCTCAACCCATCTTCCTTCTCCAACCAGAAACTCATTAAACTCCACGCACACACACACAAAAGAACATGAGACCTGTCGGTAATGTTTTTCAATGCGCAATTGTTTTTATTTTATTCAAAATTTTAATCTTTTACATATATAAGCCTTATTGGATTTAAGAGAAAATTGGTTAGGGTAAAAAATGGGTAGATCTTTCATAAGTTCAGGCATTTTGGTAATTGTGAGTTCTTTTTACACTGCTACACTTTTTTGGTGAAAATTCATCTCTCTATAATTACCAACAACAACAACAAAGTTAAAATTTCACCATTGATTCCACACCCCTTTCTTCAGATGTTTGACAAAGTTGTTGAGAGAGAAATAGAAGCTAGGGGTGTGTTGTTATTTGTTATTTAGTATTGTGGGCTGGGTTTGGTTAGGTTTAAATAGATGATTATGTAATTTCAGTGAAAATCGAGTTAATTTAAGTTGATTTGGGGCTTTCCATCAAATGATAGGTATATATGGTGAAACTAGATGTAGAGGCAAAACTAACTTCACTTTAATGGTAAGGGCATAGCCATCTAATAAGATTAGGTTGAGGGGAATTTTTGACCCCTTTTCCAAAATAAAGGTCTAAATTAGATTCATTTAACAAATATCTTAGTCATAGTTAAAAATATATAATGTTGAAAAAAACTCTATAATTCTAATATGAAATATCAATCTTCCCATAATTTTTCGTACTTATAAAGTTGTATCTTTAATTTTTTTCTCTAAAGTTATATTTTAAAAAGACGAAATGGTCTAATCGACCTTATATTTATAAGTGTTTATATTCTAAATTCTACTCAACAGTTTGTCAATTAAAATCCTTAGGACACAATATTTTAGACATTTTTCTCGTCAGATCATTGTATGTGTAATCAAAACTCATACACATGTGAGTTCATGTCATTTTATTCAATAATACGTAAGAAATTAAATATAAAGAAAAAAATCAAATATTTAACTTTTGGAAATATTTAAATAACCATATTGTTCTTCAATCCTCATATATGTTTACAGTTTGAGCAGCAAATTCATATCTAATATATAAAATTCTTCTTTATTTGACTTGAAATGTTGACAACATGTTCAAAAACGCAAATCCAATGAGCACCAATCACAAATTTAAATCAATTTCACAAATTTATAAGACTTATTAAGTAGTTCTTCAAGTTTTGTCAAGCTTATCAACCGAGTTCTCAATTTTGTGAGCACCCACCATCACCCTTTACTATAATCCGTACGATACCTTTTGTTTGAATCAAACACAAGCAATTCTTTTAACTTTTAAAATAAAAAACACAAAAAAAATGGGGCTGAAAAAGGAAATTAGAGGTGGCTGCAAAGAGGAGAGTGACTTGAAGAAGAAGAAAAAGAAAAGAGTATATAAGAGGTTATTTCGAAGAAAAAAGAAAATGGGTGTGGTGGGTTATTTTGTTAAAGAAGAAGAGTAGAAAGTTTAGGGTATGAGGTGAGAAGAGTGCCGGAGAAGAAGATAAATTGAGATTGGCGGGGGATGGGGTGGGTGAGGGTTAATGAAGAAATAATTGTTTTAATTAAAAATTAATGTACTCTAAAAAACAATGTTTTAAAATAGAATATAGTGTATATACGTGTTTGGAAGCGAGTGTATTCACATATTTTTCCGACTCAACAATATTCATGATAAATAGATTTGGTCAATGCCCACATGAGTTTCAACTATTGTGTTTTAAGAAGTTTAAAGGTCATTTGACAGTTAGAGGTTCAAATAAAAATTCATATAAGTATATAAGTTCATCAAGTCATTTCACCCTTATAAATTAAATAAATTCTCCTCTCTCCATGAAACCTCAAAAATGTTCATATAATTATATTTAAAAAGCTGAAAACTAAATATATCTTTTACCAAATGTGTTTGTTACCGAGAAAAATTCTCTTTCATGAAAACTATAATTTCCTAAAAAATATTTTCTTAGAAAACAAGTAAGTGTATTATTTATTTTCTAGTGTTTGATAAGTAATAAGAAATTATTATTTCAAGAACATTTACCACAGAAGCGGGATAGATGGTTGAGTGGGGGTTCAGGGATAGCAGGGCGGGATGGTCAAGGGTGGATGTTGCAGGGATTATATTGGTGGAAGGAGATAATAAACGTGGAATGCTACATATGCCAAATGTCTTTATTTAGTTTTAAAAGATTTATTTTTCTAGAGAAAAAAATTATTTCCCAACATTTTAGCCAATCAGACGAATGAAAAAATTGAAGCATTTATTGTTTTCCTCTATACTAAACACACATTGGATGAAATAGAAGAGCATCAAATCAAATATGATTTGCACAGATTAAAACATAAATGCAATTCATAATTTCATATAGGACATTTTAGTGATATTGTTTGAAAAAAAAGAGTAATATATATGTGGACAAATTTATTTTCATATGTATGGCACCCAAATTTTGAAATTTAAATTATTTTAATACTTTTTAAATCTAAAATTGATGCATAAAGCACTTTACAACATTTCCAAGAAGCTTAAAATCTAAAAAAATACTTATAAATAAGATAATAAAAATGGACTCTTTTAGTCACATCATATATTTTATCTAACACCCGTAACGAGAAGTAACTTGAGAGGAATTAAGAGGATATAGTCATATTTGGAAAGTATAGATAAATCTGGAAATTTGTTAAGTGTGTTAAAATTGAGTTTTGATCAAGTTCAGATAACCATAACTTCTAGAAAATGATAAGTTAGTTGTGTTATCAGATCATAGGAAACATCTTGGAATAATCTTTACAACACCGCCGACTTTGCGTAATTCCGAGTTCGAATGAGTGAGGTATGCCCATTTGAATTTGAGATGTACAAATAAGGAAAGTCCAACCCGGATTTTTTAAGGATAATTTAGTCTTTTCCTTACCCAATTAATTTCATTCGCTTTAGAAAATTAATTAAGGGTCAAAAATAAATTTGTTTAGTTTATAAAATTAGAAATCTACGCTAGGGCTTGGATAAAGGAAAAAGGAGAAAGTCGGAGAAAAGACAAGATTCATCAAGTTAATTCAAGTTTGATTGTGGATTTCGTCAAGGATGCAATCCTTAGAGGTATGTGAGATCACATAGAGTTGAGTTAATTCACTCACACACCTAACATGTTTAATTCAGCATATTTTTCGTCCTAATATTATTGGGAATTTGATGTTCTTGATAGTTGTTTTAGAATAGATTTCATTCTTGAAGTGCATTGAGATTAAGGAATCCCTTGATGTTAAAGTGTTTTTTCCTTGAGTTGTTTGAGTTAGATATTGCGTATATGACTTAGATATCTTATTCTGAAGTAAATTTGAGAAAAAGAATCGATTAAAAGCGATTTAGGATTAAAAAAATACGAGACCAAAAGTTCATCTAGTTTTTCCTGAGGAAGGGCTGGCGCAACGTGCCCTCATAGTGTTAGGCAGGTTGGGGAAGCACGGCAGCAGGGCACCAGACTAAAGACCCAGTAAGTTGGGCTTGTTGTGGCGCGCCCAGAATGCGCCCAAAGTATCATTTTCACCCCATTTCGTCATTGAGTGTGTTTAAGATTTTCTAAAGTGTATTAAAACCTTTTATTGATTCTAACTACTCTAAATGACTTCTAAAAATCTTGAAATAACCAAGAAACATGAATTACAACCTTAAATCCATATACAAATTCATATAAAGTGAAGAGCAAAGTTTGGGAAGTTGTCAGAGTGATTTCAAGAAGCTTTTTTTTTTCAAATTCTTTCAACTTTGCTTTAAGACTTAAATTTCAAGTTGATTATAGGGAAAAGTTTGAAGTTCATTTATTCAAAAAAAGTATATGGGACTATGTATCAAAAGAGTTTAAAATTTTTTCACATTTAAATAGGAACATAAACTGATATTTCCAAAGAGCCTTTGAACTGATTTTCAGAAAAGAGCAATCACTTTCAAAATGAAGCAAGATAGTGAACTTTTATTTTCAACATAGCCTTTGTGAAACGTTTTTAGAAATTATCTCAAATCAAAGAATGAATTATATATTTAAACATAAGAGATATTATCACATTTTAGGAGTAGTATTGAGCACCGATATGTGAAGAGTTTGGACAACTCACAAACCCATAAACTATGTAGCCACCATGTGTTGAAAATGGTCATAATTTTAGATGATTCCTTTATTGCTATTAGCATAGACTAATGGATCCACTTAGTAGTGAAGGTTCTATACCCTCGGCAAGGTAAAGGACAGTCCTTGTAATGTGAGGCAAAATGTTTGTATCATAATAATAACTCTTACGTGATGGTTCTCGGTTACAGAAACTACCATTGAAGTACTTGTATCCTTATATACACAATTTATTTGTACTTTTACAGACATTTATATGCATCTTTGCATAGACAAGAGTAAGTTAGTTAATTCATTTTTCAATACTTTATTATTGGCTTTTGTTTTGAGACTTGTGTTGCCATAATGGATAGTCTTAAAGTTTCCTTAAAGACAATCTATGTTTATTTCACAAGTTCTTTTAAATTGAATCTTATGTTTAATTCTTCCTTTAATTAAGTCAGCCAGGCCAAGGGTTCGCTTGGGGTCAATAGTGATTCTCGAGTGCCAATCTGGGTACTAGAGCCCAAAGTTCAAGAGTCCTAGGGAGTCTATGATGTTGTGCGTGTAGAGTCATCGTTATCGCTGGGAAGCGCACCATACCTATAATTAGTAGGCTGCAACACTTAGAAAAATTTTCTCACTTCTTTCACACTCATTTCATTCGTTAGAATTTGATCTCTTAAAAATGTTTCTTCTAATTCATGCTTGCGTGTCTTTTAAGTTAATCATGCTTCCTTGAAGATCTGTAAAAGGTCGTCTGCTAGATGTAATGTTGAGGAGAAAGAGTTACCTAATGCACCTGAAGTGCAACCCCAAGGGAAAGTTACTAATACAGATTTAAGGAAGCAATTAGGATGCTAAATCAAGTTGTGACTCTTCAGGTTGGGCAATAAAGAGGAACTCGACAAGTAGAGTCTGTCAATTCGAGGATTCATGAGTTCTTGAGGATGAACCTTCCACGTTTTATGGGTTTATGCACTACTGAACATCTAGAGAGTTTTATTAAGAAATCGAAGAAGGTATTTGATGTTATGAAGGTTTGATGATACTCAACGAGTTGAATAAGATGCATATCAATGAAAAATGTTTCTAGGACTTAGTGTGACCAGTGAAAGCAGGGTAGATATGATGGAGCACCACCTACGAGTTGGGATCTTTTTGAAGAAGCCTTCTTAGGGAGTTTATTTCCTCGAGAATTGAAATAGGATAAGGTATGAGAGGTCCTTACCCTTAAACAAGGGTCACTAAGTGTTCATGAGTATAGGTTAAAGTTCACCCAACTATCCCGCTATGCTCCGGAGATGTTTTCAAATATGATGAGTACAATGAGTCTGTTTGTCGCTGCGTTTTCCCATTTATCATGCAAAGAGGACAGGGCATCAATGCTAATTGGGGACATGGATATATCGAGGTAGATGGTTTATGTGCAGAACATTGAGGAAGAGAAGCTGAGGGATAGAGAGGAATTTAATACTAAGAGGGCTAAGAGAGGGAATCAGTCCGGGCAGCAGAAGAACAATGTCAACCAATCATATTTCCGATAGAAACAGAAGGGACTTGCTCCATCATTTTCTAGTGCACCAGCACCTGAAAAAAAAAAGTGAGTACAACAGTCAGAAATTCATAGACAAGTCTTCTTATTCTAAATGTAGTATGGCGCAAGGGGGTAGTAAGCCTTCTGTGTGTGCTAAATGTGGTAGGAACCACTAAGTTTCATGTCGTGAGGGCTCCACTAGTTGCTTCAAGTGTGGATTTAATGGTCATTTCATGTAAGAGTGTCCAAAGAACTAAAAGAGTAATAGTAATGGGGGTTTTCCATTTAAATCGCACACGCAAGTGCACGTGATTGTACAAGCAATATAATGGCTCTTATTAAAGAATCAGTTATCAAACCCACAAGGACTTCAGACCGGACACTATTAACTCTTCTAACTCTTACTCGACAAAAATGCACTTTTCAAATTTTATATGTAACTAAAAGTAACTACGGTGATTCAATTTCTTAAGTTTCAACAATAAAGAGGGAAAGATGAAGGACTGCGGTTTTTATCAGGAATCATGAAATTGTTATCCTATACTAACATTTTACTTGAAATTATCTCTTCGTAGAACCACAGGGTTAGATAAATGATTATGGTCTCTCGACCTCTAATTGCCTACAACCATTACCACTCTAATTAATTCGTTGAGCGGGTATAAGGTGTATAAGAGTTGAGCATTAAGTTATCTTCTTGTATGGTGATCCAAGTAAGGTTTCTAGGTATATCTCTATTCTAGAAACGAGTCAACTCTAGCTACTTAGAGTAATCGAACTTCCTACATTCCATGTTCTATCCTCTTATTTCTCTCTCAAGTTCAATTTGGTCAATGAATTTATTTCTATGGTGGCCAATCATGTAATAAAAAGAGCAAGAACGTAAGAACAGGCATCGATAACTCATAGTAAAATGCTTAACAATTTAAACAAGTTTCATTCATCTTGTAGCCACAACCTTAGAACTAGGGCATTTACCTACTCATAATCTTCAGAACAATATTCACATGCATGCAAATCATTCTAAGAATTTTGAGATGAAAAAGGGAGAAAAATAACCCTGCAAGCATCAAAATATCGATCTTCTTTCTCCCCTCTCGAAAATTAGAAAAAGAATATCTAATAACTAAAATTAAAACTCTATTTATACTAAATTCGAATTTAAAACTTCTGCGCTTCAGGCGCGCGACGCGGAGCAGCATTCAACTTTTTTGATCAAATGGAAGATTCTTTCGTGTGACGCGGAGGCTTCACGAGGTGTTCTGCCTCAAAATAAATTCACAACTTGATATTTAGCTTTACTCTCTGCGATGTGAAGACAACACGTAAATGCCTTTGAGGCATTTTTTCAGCTTAATTCTTCTCCATATCCTCCTTAGATTTCCATGTTGCTCCATTTACTCCTTTTTGTGCATGTTTCTTTCACATCTCTTACCTACACAACTAATCATGTTGGTTAGTCCACAAAGACAGAATTTGCTCAATACGACTCTTAAACCTAGACTTAACGACTCCAAATTAGGCGTAACCATGGACATAATTAGCATTATGGGCATATAAATATGCCCAAGTTCACTAACCCATACTTAAAACTTTGTTCATCCTCAAACAACTACTAATGACTCATTAACGAGGACTCTACTTGGTTGCGCTACCATCTCACTCTTAACATCTTTCATCTTATGATATGCCTCTAATTTGAGTATGCTTCGACAACTTAATTCCACTAACTAGTAACAACATATGTACTTTTACTTATCAACTTTACCTTATGCAACAAGAGTCTCTCACACCGAAACATTCCTCAAACAAGTTAAAATTTCAAAGAATCTCAGGACTTTGCATGAAACAGCTCACTCTCACAAAACGATATTGCATGCATGCAGGTAGAATCATAAGCTTTCCCATTATGTACACGTTCACTAATGAAATGTCTTAACTCAAAAATCAAACATGACTTGTTCGGATTGTAATATAGGTTCAGGGTCATGAAAGTTTCATTTATGTAATAATAATGACTTGTTATCCCTAATGCACTATGTTCAGCTTCTAACCTACAACAACCCCTTTTCATCTCCTTTTCTTCTACGCCTTTCAATCTACCTTATCTTCTAATTTAGGTTCTCGCCCCTCTGTTATATAGTACATTGATATATAACTATTTTTTTAACGCAGTCTTAGCTTAACGCTCATCATAGACTTAGATGTCTACCCCATTTGCCAGGGTCATGTCCATTATCAAGGTAGCCCCTTTATTTCGTATTCCGGTACAATGTTTGACTTTATCCTTTCATTTACCTTCCTAGTTATGCTTCATTGCCTTTTATGAACTGTTTCCTATATTTATATCTTTCAGTCTAGAACAGTGCATTAAAGATTGGGCTCAAATTCATGTGATCAATGGAAGCGATTTGGCTGTAGGTTAAAGGCTCAAAAGGGCTAACTAGGGAGAATATAAAGCTCATAAATAGCCAATTTTCAAATATAGTCTTCTATCATCTTTATGAGTATAGTAATATTCACATTTCACTTCAGTAACAACCTGGGCAAGTTCTAGACTCAACAACATAGCAAGGACTATAGCAATAACTCACTACTCATGGCACAAGTTGCATTCATAAAGATAAAACTCAGCACATTATCTTGTTACGTAGAAGGTTCATTTATGCTTAAGTCGTACATTTCTAAAGCATGACAAATAGTTGCACTTCATACATGTCTAAATTCACTATCTATTTCGTACATATGTTTTTCATAGAGATACAATTTTTGTACAACCCAACCTAAGACTCGATTGACAAAACTTCCCTTAAAACGGTCGTCATCCATCTATCATTAGGAAGTCTGACTCGATCTATGAATAATACAGACTCAGTACTACCAATATAATATTATTTTATTTTATTTTTGTATGGCTCAAAGGGACTATCCTTTGCTAAAGAACAGTAAAAAAACTATCAAGAAACCTAAAAACAAAACATAGAACAAAAACATAAACATAAATATAAAATGTTTCACCCCACCCCACACTTAAACAAAGGCACTGTCCTCACTGTACAAGAAAAAACATTTCCATTTAGTTCATAGGATAAAGAAAACACCCCTGACTAATCCTCCATCACATCATCATCCCTTGCCTCTTGGAGTTCCACATCATCTTCAGAGAATGAATAAATATCAGAACCAGCTTGCTAATTCTCCTCATCTTTGGGAATACCATTATCAAATGGTTCTATAAAATTTGGGCCAATGCCCAACAGTGCTTCAACATGTGCGTTCAATGGTTAACGCCGATATATATCATCCATCTCCACATAATTTTATGGTCGACCACCCGTACTATAACACAGTAAATCCAAACCGTACATCCACGATGATCAATTCATCTCGTATATTATGCTCCGCTGTAGTGAAAGTGGAACCTAATTAAGTATCAGGACCTTTTGTTCATGTAACATCTAATGTAGTCCAGAGTTTCCTCAGAACATCTGCATGATGATACAATTTTTTAATAAGACCACCAAAAGCATACCTGTGGCCCTTATGGACCATTGCCTTCCTCATAGCAGATTTAAGAATGGCACCAACATTCAGCTCTATATCTATCATTAAGGATTGCACCAGACACACCCGGTCACGTGTAATGTCTGTGTAGTGTAGACCGGGAAACAAATAGTTCATCACAATTTTCAACCACACCCTATTCTCGTGCAACATATGCGCGTAAAGGAGAGTTTTGTGATATCTTTTGTTGCCATGCTTAGTCCACCTTGCCATGATCTAATTCCTGCAAAGTAAATGACGGATAGCCAAATACGGAGGACGAATGTTCAACTGAGATAACATCAATGGGTTTGTCCCTTCCACCTTGCCAGTATATCATTGATGCTAGTAGGTGTGATGGGCCAGGAATAGTGACAAAGTGAGAATACGTGTCCGGGATCCAGTTGGCATAGAACTCGCAAACCGATGTCAAATTACACTGTTTCTGTTCTTCAAATACAAAGCCAAGCTGCAGCTCTTGCATCCGCCTGCCAATCTGGGGGAATTGGCGTATCAGACTATCCCGATTGATACACACGTCAGAGAAATAAGACGATTCAGTGTGCTTCTTATACCAAGTCTTTCGTTCTTTGGACACCACTTTTAGTCCATATAGTCAAGTCTGTCCTCTAGGAGCTAGAGATGCTATGGGGACATTACTGCTCCTTGGCCTCTTTTTCTGGGATTCCTTTACAACAACTTGACCTTATCTCTGGGATGTAGACATAGATACCTCTGCATAAATAAACAAACTTCAGTCCATGAGTTATTTATGCTTCAGCAAAACATAGGAGATAGGCTTACGCCACCCCACATTTAGACCATATAACTCCCACTTTAGTACCCTGACTTCCCCAAGGTTATAAAGTTACACCCTTAGCCAACAAAACAGTGCAGTATGTGCTTGCCCTTTGTGCCCATAAACAACCAAAACTCAACAATGTGCACAATGCAATAACCATAGCATCACAAAAGCGAAACACAACTTAGCTAAAAAATGTTGTTGGCTACTCAATAATTCACCGATAACAATAAGCATAACTCCTCAAATAAAACCACCCACACACTAAAACAAACAATCTCTACACTTCGGCCAATTCTAACCCTAACCCCTAAGTTACGTTAACCCATGCTTACAATATTAAAAGTTTATACTAGATATAACTCCCCAACAACCTTGCTTGACAACTACCACATTGACTTCGTATTCACACTAAACATCATAAATATAAAAAGACACATACTTGAGCAACAATGCCAAACAGTAGGAATCACTTGAGAGAGAAAGGAACAATAGCCCTGGTTGCGCGATACGACAGTCGAAAATAAGTTTGGGGAATTTCGGTAAAAACTGGGTGTGCTGCGCGATAGGGGAAGGGGGAATGGGGAATCAGGGAGAAAAATTGCGACTTAAGGGACTAATTTTGGGGGATGGGTAGATTTATATTTATTAAAATGGATAAAAACCCGTTTTAATTAATGAAATCCATGAAACTTACCCGTTACTCGTGACACGCAACCTATACAAGGTCTACCGAAATTTTAATTCTAGTTGACCCAAAAGTTGGGACACATCACGTGAAGCAGCGTCGACACGCCCCAATGTTTTCCTGTGACGTAGAAATATTTTACGATCGACATGATGTCAAGCCTCCCAGACCGCGACGCGGCGCCTACACGAGGCTCATTGTATTAAATTCTTTGGTGATGCAAGATTTGAGACTTGCCTTGCATAGTGGAGCCTCCACGAAGTTCACTGGCTCAAATTCTTTTTCTGCGTTTTATCCTATTGCCCTGCACTAAAAACTCATTAAACAAACAATGATGGGTTTCTTTCCATCCATCGCCTTAGTGACAATCCCTAACCATATGAACAATCTTTCCATAACCATAAAAATTATCCGTACCCATTAAACACTTACGCATATGCTTCCTACAACATTTCATACAAAGTGGAACCCCACTTGGTGAACCTTTGGAACATTAGAAAGGACTTGGTTGGAGAATAACTTTTTTAACATTGGCTTGTCTTGAATCTCAAACCTACCTTTAGAAGTATCTCCATCATAAATCCTTGACCACTTAAACTCCCTATTCTTCCTCTTGAGCCTACTCTCCTCAACTTGTTGAGAATGCACCATCAAACAAGAAATGTGCATGTTATCATGAAGCATTTCTACATGACACTCTTCTTCAAGTTCACTTGGACACACCCGTCACAAAACGGCTCATTTCATCTCTAGGATTGGACACAAAAAAAGAAGAATACTTAGATAACTTAGTGAATTTCAAAGATTACTCTTGCACAGTCATACCTACTTGACAAAGGTTGATGAACTCTTCAACTTTTGCCTCTTTTTTCTCTATTGGGAAAAACCTATCAAGAAATGCCATCCTAAAGACTTCCCAACTTATGGGACACGCTCTCAAATCCCTATTGTCTCTCCATTGAGTGTACCAAGTTTGGGACGCATCCTTGAGTTGATAGGTGGCTAGCTCGGCCTTCTCATTTGAACTCAACCCCATAGCATATAAAATCTTATAAACATCATCAATAAAGTCATTGGGGTCTTCATTCACCTTAGACCGAAATAATATGAGAGCATTCATCCATGAGAATTCGCTCAAGCGAGAAGCCATGGTACCAATGTTTTGGTTCACACAGGGTGCACCTTCCCGGTTCGCTTGAGCTTCCATAGCTTGAGCTTGAGCTTAAGTAGTCATGGTTTGATCCAAGTTGATGAAATTTGTCCTTATCTCTCCATCTGTCATAGCCGTAGGATTGACCGGAGCTTGATCACCAAGAGGAGCTTTGTTGTCTGTCGGAGGATCTCCCGCATTAGCAATCTCCTCTTCAACCCTCCTTGGAGCTGCCCTTCTAATATTCATATCGAATAACCAAAACAAAAGGTTTAGAAGAAAAGGACTCATAGAGCTAAGACTCGTGAGGCACGACTTAAGAGTACCAAAGTAGTGAGAATTTCCTCAGCATCACATAGCTCTCATTCATAAGTGTAGTGCGCTTCACAATAATGAACATGACTCTACGTAGATGTGGTTTTGTGAGACATAATTCTTAAGATTAATCAACCTCATGCTCTGATACCAAGTTTGTCAAGACCAGAAGCACCCCCCAGTCATAACCAGCGTCTTTCTGCTCTTAGAGGCCTTAGACTAGCCCTTAGCATACATAATCAAATTTCATAGGTCAATAAAGATACTAAGAAATTAAAAATCTACATAGACTTCTCATTTATCAAAATAGTATGCCATTATCTCACACATAATCTCCCCTTGGATGTTTATGTACAAAAATGTTAATGGTTATTTGTAATATGTATTATTTGTTTCCTCATTAAAAACCTTTTCAGGAAAACTCAATGGGATAAAACCTTTGCTAATGGAAAAGGAGTGCAACATGTATTTACTCCCCCTGATGAACACGTTACTTAATATCTCGAAGATGATGCCTTCCGATCTTGTATCTCAGGTTCTCAAAGATTGAAGTTGGTAATCCGTTGGTGAACATATCTGCTAAATTATTAGTGAAACGAACTTGTTGAACATCTATTTATCCCTTCTTTTGAAGATCGTGAGTAAAGAAGAATTTTGGTGAAATATGTTTTATTCTATCTCTTTTGATGTATCCTTCTCTTAGTTGAGCTATACATGCAACATTATCTTCATATAGTGTTGTTTGAGCATCTTTTTCTAAAGAAAGACCATATGTTTCTTAGATGTGTTGGGTTAGTGGTCATAACAACACATATTCTCGACTTTCTTCATGAATGAATATTACATCTGCATGATCTGAAGAAGTGACAACAATAATTTGTTTTGTTGACGCCATGATATAGTTGTACCTCCACATGTAAATAAATAACCTGTTTGAAATCGACCTTTATGTGGGTCAGACAAATATCCTGCATCTGTATAGCCAATTAATTGTGAATCAAATTTCTTTGAATAAAATAGTCCCAAATCAATAGTCCCTTGAAGGTATCTAAATATATGTTTAATACCATTCAAATGTCTTCGTGTTAGGGAAGAAATAAATCTAGCTAATAAATTACAGAAAAAGATATATCTGATTGAGAATTACTAGCAAGGTACATCAATGCACCAATTGCACTAAGATATGGTATTTCAGAACCAACAAGTTCTTCGTCATTCTCATGAGGTCGAAATGAAATCTTTATCAATATCAAGTTATCTCACAATCATTGGGGTACTTAATGGATGCGCTATATCCATGTAAAATCTCTTCAAAATATTTTTAGTATATATTTATTGATAGATAAATACTCTACTTTTAAAATTTTCAATTTGTAGACCAAGACAAAAATTTGTCTTTCCAAGGTCTTTAATTTGAAATTCCCTTTTCAAACATTCTATTGCCTTTGAAAGCTCTTCATGAGTGCCAATGGTATTCAAGTCATCAACATATACACCTATAGTGACAAATTTAGATCTAGAACATTTAATAAATAAACAAGGACAAATTGGGTCATTCTTATACCCTTCTTTAATAGCTATTCCTTAAGGAATTATACCACATACGTCCTAATTGTTTCAATCCGTATAAAGATTTTTGAAGTTTTATTGAACAACTTTCCCGTGAATCTTTATATATTTGAGGTATTTTTAATCCATTAGGAATTATCATAAAGATTTAGTTGTCCAGTGAACAATATAAATAAGTTGTAACGACATCCATTAGATGTATATCAAGTTTTTCATGAACTGCGATATTTATAAGATACCTTAACCTGATTGCATCCACCATAAAAATATATGTCTCCATATAATAAATACAAGGTCTTTGCAAAAATTCTTGTGCCACTAGTCGTGCCTTATATCTTACTACTTTATTTTTCTCATTTCGTTTTCGTACGAAGACCCATTTGTATCCTACTGGATTTATACCTTCAGGTGTTCAAATTATCAGTTCGAAAATTTTGCGTTTTTCAAGCGAATCTTATTCAACTTGAATTGCATCTTTCCATTTTGTCCAATCATTTCTTTGTCTACATTCCTCAACAGATATGGTTCAAGATCCTCATTTTGTTTCATTATTTCTGTAGCAACATTATAAGTAAAACTATTGTCGACAATTATATCATTTTCGTTCCATTATTTTCTTGATGAGACATAGTTTATTGAGATTTCTTTATTATTTTCAGGCGCCTGAACCTCTTCCAAGGTTTCATCAATTACTATGTCTCTTTGCTCTTCTTGAGAAGGTTCTTTAATATTATGACAATCTTGATCGTTCCTTTTTCGAGGATTTTTATATTTGAAACCGATTGGTCTACCACGTTTTAGCGTAGTTTAGACTCAATTGTATTATTTAATTATCTTATTTGAACGTCAACTCGAATTGGAGCATTAGAAGATGGAATGTGAGATTTAGTAACTCTTGATAGGTCAGTGAATGCATCTGACAGTTGATTTGCATTATTTTTTCAAATGGATTATCTTTTTAACCTCTTGTTCACATTTATTTGTACGAAGATCCAAATGAGATAGTGATAATGCATTTCAATCTATTTCCTTTTTCAGTTGCTTATCTTTTCCCCCTAATGCTGGGTATACTGATTTATCGAAATGACAATCAACAACTTTTGTCATAAATAAATCTCCATGCATAAGTTCCAAATATTTTATAATAGAAGGAGAATCATACACAACATATATCTCCAACCTTCTCTGGGACCCATCGTTGTACGTTGTGGTGGAGCAATTGGAACATACACCACATATCCAAATGTTCTTAGATGGAAAATGTTCAGCTCCTGACCAAAAATCAATGGTAATGAGAAAACATTATGATAACTTGTCGATCTGATCCGCACAAGACTTGGTGCATGTAAAATAGCATGACTCCATAATGAAACGGGAAGCTTTGTTCTCATATGCATTGGTCTAGCAATTAATTGAAGACATTTAATCAATGATTCTGCTAGACCATTTTGAGTATGACATTAGCAATTGGTTGCTCAACTGTTATCCCAATTGATATGCAACAATCATTAAAAGTCTGGGATGTAATTCACCAATATTATCAAGATGAATTTTTTTAATTGTATAATCTTGAAATTGTGCTCTTAACTCTATTATCTGAGCGAGTAATCTCACAAACGCCACATTGCGCGTTGATAATAAGCACACATGTGACTATCTTGTAGACGCATCAATTAAAACCATATAATATTCAAATGGTCCACATGATGGGTGTATAGACATACATATATCATCCTGTATACGTTCTAGAAATGTTTGGGATTGAATTCCAACTTTGATTACTGATGATCTAGTAATCAGTTTGCCTTGAGAACATGTAGTACAAGAGAATTCCTTGAATTGAAGAATTTTATGGTTTTTTAAAGAGTGTCCATGTAAACTCTCAATTATTTTGTGCATCATATAAAAATCGGATGACCCAACCGGTCATGCAAAATAATAAAATCTTTTGATTTAGTAAACATTTTGTTTACTATGGCATGTGTTTCAATCATGCTAATAGTTGTGTAGGATAGGCCAGATGAAAGATCGGGTAACTTTAAGTACAAACTTCTTATCTTACATCAATGTACTAATATATAGATATTCATTTTTTTCATCACTTGTAGTCTCAATATTATAGTTATTTTGATGAATGTCTTTGAAACTTAATAAGTTTCTTTGAGACTTACTACAATATAATGCTTCATTGATTATCAAATTCGTTCCTCTGATAAGTACTAAGTAAGCTTTTCCAGAGCCTTCTATTAATTTTGTACTACCAGATGTTGTATTCACATTAGCTTCTTTCATAATTAAATAAGAAAAATATTTCTTATCTCTTAAGATAGTATGTGTTGTGGCACTGTCTATAAGACTTATATCATCATAATTGATTTGGATCGTTTTGATGACTAGGATTTTCCATATGTGTTTTAAAAAATATATATCATAAGAAACGTGAAATACTAACAACATAAGAGATTTTAGAAAATTACACAAAAATTGTAGAAATTAGTAAGACATAATGCCTTTAGAAAGACATTTAAGAAGAAACACATAGTTGCAAACATAGTAGAAATAACAATTATTCTTATAAGTTTATCCAAGTTAGACAATAAGTTCTTTAATCAATATTTTTATAAAAGTCTTTCGCTTCCAAACGAGTAATATTTGGGAGGCCTTCAAAATCATAATCTTTATAAGCAAGATTTGTCTCGATATCATCATATTTATTTGAGGGAGTTGCTTTATTATCATCATTCTGAAAGTTCAAGTGTGCCTCCATATTATTATCTTTTGCATTTGAGAGAGTCTTGATAAAGTTTCACAAATGATCGAGCGTACGATATTTACGAGCCCAATGACCTTTCACACCACATCGGTGACAAATATTGATTCTGCCTTGAGAAGGATTATTTAGAGAATTTTTTTATTCTCATGTTTATTTCCACGATAATGACGATAATTATTTCTTCCTCTACCACATTCACGTCCACGTCCACGAGAATTATTTTCTCTTGATTCGGATTGATTATGTGTTGCTACAACATTCGCTTTAGGGAATGGAGCAGACCCAGTGGGACAAGCTTCATGATGTTTCATCAACAAAGAATTATTCTGCTCAGCCACAAGTAGGCATGTAATTAATTCAAAATATTTCTTAAACCTCTTTTCATGATATTGTTGTTGTAACAACATATTTGAACCGTGAAATGTGGAAAAAGTTTTCTCAAGTAAGTCATCATCAGTGATAGTATCTCCACATAATTTCAATGTAGAACTTACTTTATGAATAACAGAATTATATTCAGTTACAATTTTAAGATCTTGAAATAGAAGGTGTATCCACTCGTATCGAGCTTTTGGTAACATCGTATGTTTTAGGTGGTGATACCGATCCTTCAAATTAATCCATAATTCAAGAGGGTCTTTCACAATTAATTATTCAGTTTTCAATCCCTCATGAAGATAATGTTGGAGAAAAATCATGATCTTTGCTTTATCCTTACTTGATGCTTTATTTTCTTGTTTAATAGTATCACCAAGACCTTTAGCGTCAAGGTGGCTTTTATCATCAAGAACCGATGACAAATAATTTTTTCCGGTAATATCAAGTGCCACAAACTCAAGCTTTGGTAAATTTGACATGATAAACACTAAAAGAGAAAATCAAATTAAATTAAAATAAATTAAAATAGATTCACTAGATATATTCCTATAAGAATAATAACTCAAATTTCTCTTTTCTTATATAATACATCATATTTAAACTTGATGAGAAATTAATTTAGAGTATGCATCTAGTTAATTTTCCTTTTATATAACAATATTTATTTTCAATTTTATCTAATAACCCAACCAATCTTACACAAATATAAATATATATTATGATGAGCGTTATTTGTAGATCTATAATTTTATAAAACATATTAGTTGATCTTATTCTCAAACAAAAGAATATTAAGTTGTTACAACCTCAATTTGGTGCAAGAACACATATTTAAGAATGGAGAAAGTTACATTAATCATCATCATTAATAATAATAAAAATAATAATAATAATAATAATAATAATAATAATAATAATAATATATGTTAGGCATCATATATTTTCGTGTTAGATCTGATTGTTAAATGAAACTTTTGCAATTATATTATTTTAGAAGTAAGGCATCATTCATCTTTCAAAAGCCAACATCTTATTAGACAGAAAATTAAATTGGAAGCTATATTAAAATGAATTTATTTAGATATATGATCTATGTGTTTATTATACCTAAGATACAAATTTAATTTATCCAGAGAAAATTAAAACTTCTTGCTGATAATGTGTTATAAAATAAATTATTAAAATAAAGAAGAAAAGAAGAGGAAGAAGTAGTAGCTGTAGAGAGAAGCCAAAGAGTAATTTCCACCTTTTTATGTATATATTGTTGCTGGGTAACTACCCTTTTACAGGGGAAGAATTAGTTGGAGGAGTTAGCCTCCAACAGTAAAATGGTCCCATAACTTATACAATTTATAATATGACCCATAAACATACATTATTTATAATAATTTCCATATTTTAGTCCATCGTTCTCCTCTCTCTCAAAGCCTAGGGCAAAACCCTAAGAAAATATTAAAGTAGAAGACTTTATTCAAGATTCTTTCAATATCAGTTTTAAGATTCTTCTTCCAGGTAAGTTTTCTCCAAGAATTCCATTCTTTCCGATTCAGGTTGCTCCATACAATTACGAATTACTAATGAAAATCATAATTGTTGGTCATTGAGATTTCAAAAAAACTAATTTAAAAATCTCAAGAAAGGTTTTCTTGATTGTTTACCTTCAAGCTAGGGTTTAATGGCTTCTAATCAAGTTCTTCTTCAATATTCTTCAAGAACCTTATTTTTGTATGTATGTAAGGCTTTCATAATATTGGAATAGTTTGTCCTCACGCCGTAGATCTACTTTCAAACCAATGAAAGAGAAATATAGGATTCTACCCCTAGATTTTAGTATTCTTGAGCTACATTGATTTTAAGTTCTTGAATTCTCGATTCTTTTAAGAAATTATATTCTTAAGTATTGAGTTTATATATATTTATTGAGATCCTTGAGTTGAGCTATAGATCTTGAGAAATTTTTTCAAAGCCAAAACTTGAATTTTAAACTTAGTCCTGAGAAAGTAAGTATCAAAATGAGAAGAGTCGTACACATGAGTTCCATATTATTATTCAGACCTTTTGGTCGAGTCCTTCATGCCGATAAATTACGCATGAACTCCATCAGTTGAGTATCTTGAGTATTCTCTTCCAAATCATGGGGCTACTACATGTTAGCATTAAGGTCCTTGAGTTTAGTAGTTCATGCCCATAATTTCGCATAAACCCTATGAGTTGAGTTGTATTGAGATGAGAAGTATCACTGAGCCCTTGAGTTGAGTAGTTCATGCCCATAATTCCACATGAACCCTCTGAGTCGAGCATTCATAAAATGAGTATTACCATTAAAGTTCTTGACTTCTGAGTTGTTAAGTCTCATGTATTGAGTTCTGGTTATGGTTACTAAAAACCTTTAATTGAGTCATTCACGTCCATAATTCGGCATGAACTTAATTCTGAGAATTCTTTTATAAATATTTTCTAAAATTGTTTTAATACTTGAGAAATTGAGTTGAGAAAAAGTAGAGTCGAGTTCATTTTCTTTAAAATGATATATGGAAACTATGTATTCACAAGCTTAACTGTTTTCACATTTTAAAGAGAAGGAGACTGAGATTTTGAAAAGAGTTTTGAGGATTTTGAGTAACATCTCTTTTAGAGAAAGATTTTGAGTAATAATCTCAAAGCACATAAAGAGTTACGTTTTTAACATATGAGCTAATTTATTTTGGGAGTAGTATTGAGCACCGATATGGGGTGAATTTGAGTTCAAATAATTCAAAGTCTCCATAAACTGTGTAGCCAACATGGATAGAAAAGATTCATACTTTTTAAATGATTTGAATCCACTTAGTGAGTTAGGTTCTATACCTCCGACAAGATATTGATTGACCGTAGTAGTGTGAGACAAAAACTTGTACCATGACTTAAGCTCATAGAGATGGTTTTTAGTTAGAGAAACTAACAGAATGATATTTTGATTTCTTACATATACAGAGTTTATTTAGTATTTTCATATACAACAAGAGTTTATCTGGTATCCTTGCATACAAACTGAGTTGCTTTCTGCTTTTTTAAATGCTTTCCATATGTTGCATATGTATTATTGATTTATATTGAGTTGAGTATCTGATGAGTCCACAATTTTGACTCATTTTGAGCTATATTTATATAGGTTTAGCAACTTTAAATGCATATTTTGTGTCATAAACGGGGATCACCCCGTAGAAGTAACATGGCATACTTGACCTCTCGAACATCTTATACAAGCCCATAGTTATCATTCATTGCATTGTCATAGTAAATTTAGGAGAAAAGACAAAAAGCGACACCTGAAGTTATCCCGAATTTTTAAAAAGACACCTAAACTATGCAAGCGTCATATTACCCCCATAAACAATTCTGAACTGATATTATTACATCATTTATCGTCCACCTTGCATGGAGAGTATATTCACTCTCTTAAAGAGCATGAACAAATAAGAAAATGAATATCATTTTATTTTTACAAGTATTTACTGTAAAATACATTTTCTTATTTTTATTATTATTTAAAGTTTTTCTCCTTATCATTTTATTCTTTTTCTTTCTTCCTTGTTCTTCAAAAATTCATTTTCATCTTAATCGAAGACCCTCGCTTTAAATGTCACTTTTTATCACAATTTCATCTACCCTTTTTACTAATATTAGTTTAATTGATCTCTTCAATTTAAAATTATATCTAAACAATATATAACATTCTAAAAATTTGATAAACACATTAAATTTCAAGATGATTAGTAGGTATTATTTATTTATTTTAATATATATTTTAATTAAACTTTTTCAAATTATCTTTCCTAGTTTTGAAATTATATGAAAATGAGCTAAATTAATAAGATAATTAGGAAGTATCATATAATTTTTATTTTATCCGATTTCAATTAAGTTCTTTCAATTTTTTGGAATTAATTTATTCTTTTAAAATTATTTTTAATTTTGGATTTATATGAAAATGAGTAGTTGATGATACTTCAAAATTTTAAATTATTTAGAAAAATAATTAATTTTGTTATCAATAATTAGGTAAAGTATAAATAATATTATGAATATAATTTGACCGGAGAAGAAGAAGCTAAAGAAAAGAAAAGAAAAAAGATAGGAGTGAGATTCAATTTGTCATGTGGGGTGGGAGGTGAAGAAAAAAAAAGAAAATGGAGAGAGATAGAAGATGAAATGAAATTCAAAATGAATCAAAATTAAAATTCAAAAAGTAAGAGAGAGAGATTGAAACAAAAAAAATAAAGGAAAAACATAAAATGAAAAGAAAAATACATATTTAATTAAATTAACATGTTACTTGTATTGATTGGTGTGTGAACACAGTTGCTTCTTAAAATTTTGGGGTGATCGAAAAATGGTATAATAATACCGGTTAATAATTGTTTAGTGGGATAATAGGACAGTTACAAAGTTAAAGTGTCTTTTTAAAAATTTGGGACAACTTCAATGGTTACTTCGTCTTTTCTTATATATATGTATGTATGTATGTATGTAGGTAGGCATGTATGTATGTATTTATGTATGTATATATATATATATATATATGTATGTATGTATGTATGTATATATATATATATATACATACATACATACATACATATATATATATATATATA
>NC_028646.1:31925861-31931061 GCF_001406875.1 Solanum pennellii
ATATATATATATATATATATATATATATATATATATGTATGTATGTATGTATGTATATATATAATAAGTCATAATACATAGTAAGACTCTAAGTCTCTTTTGCGCCATCTTAGACACAACATCAATACAGTAGAATAGGGGCACGACCCTTAACAATATAAAATAATAAATAAGATATTACATAAACTTTGAATAAAACATAATATAGGAAACTTTTGAAACATAAGGATCCATTTCCTTGAACTAGGGGAAGCTATCCAAGCCCTTCACTTTAGGAGACTTTCTCTAGTCACCACCACCTACACTTTGTATAAAAAAATCAAGAAGAATAATGTTAGTAGAGGAACGCACTAAGTATGACAATCATGCTAAAACATGCATTTAAAGAGGATATTTTGTTAGAAAATCATGCATATGCCTTTTAGAAAAACTTCATAAAACCTTGATACAATAGGTATAACATAGCTCATATTGTTATACATGCATGGACACTATTCATAGCATTACATAAATCCACATAATTCATTTAAGGCACATTAAGCATTTCATAGTATTACCTTTCTTTTACCTTACTTCACTTACCACCAAGTAACACTCTAGTAATACTTGGTATATGAATAGTGTCTCATTCTACTATCCACACTCAAGCATCACTTTAAGGTCACAAAGGTGAACATTCACATAACCTTGATTAACACCAAACACATATACATAGAGACATAGCATTTCATGACAATACAAACTTCATATATAATTGAACATAATGCATGAACCTCATACAAGACTTACTCCAAGGCAACATGCAAGTCAACATTACCAATAATATCATAAGAGGCAATAGTCAACAATAGCACACTTGGACTTCAGTTCATAAAGACATCACAAGACCTTACTCATAATCCCAATCTAAGCCTACTAGTTCAATGTACATGTGAAGACCATAACCTTACACATACTAAGTAAACTCCCAAAGATACAACACGCATATCATTTACTTCATACATCCACAAGACAAGTATAGACAACTTCATACATACCAAGTAAGACCTTCATCATATAGTCAAGAAGACCAACATTGTGCATATAAGGTAAGACCTCATCATATAGACACAACAGTACTTATACCATCCATATTATCATACAATTAGGTTAATACCAAAGTGCCATGCATGAGAGATATATACATATAAAATACCTTCTTAGAACTCCCTTGAAGAGCTACTTGTGCAATGCATAGGTAAAGTCCCATACCATCACCTACACTAAGCAACTTCCCTTAGGTTATCCTAGTTAGGGTTCGTTACATTACTTCCATTGTCCATTTTACTTTAGGAAGACCCTAGCCTTAACTGAAAATAAGAATATGTGATCTAAACATGAATCCGGTGCTGTGGAACCTCACACCAAAAGGAGGTGCTCTACTTGCCAAGGTAGAACATTCACATCATGCTAGAATGTTAGGTGATATCACTTGCCAGATCCTATGAGGGCGATATACTTATAAAACTAGGAGATTTGTATTAAATCCTCTATATGCTCATTAGCATTGGAATCCTCATCTCATTAGAAACCATGTGATGCATCTCCCTCCAAGGGGAGTCAACACCTTATGTAAAACCATTGGGTGAATCTCCTTCCTAGGGGAGTCAACACCTCTCATTGTCAAGTTCACTCGGTGCTAAGCTAAGTTCCCTTTATTGAAAAAACCTTTATTAACTTTACTTCATAAAAATAGGCTTTAGGAGATTAAATGCTCATATTCATAGCCATAGGTTATAGATGAGAGTCCTTTCATCAACCTAAATCATGTGAGACAACCTTCCACATGGACGTAGCACATTCAAGCACAACCTAGTGTAGAGCATAATTGAGAACACCTTTCAATATACCCCTACTTTACTAGATTATCATACATGCTTCATTAATGCATTCATTCATGTGTGTGTACATGTTCATATATGAGGAATCCTTTCACATTAACACATTTAAACACTACACATATGCATACTTCATCATATCATATACTCTTATGTTCATAGCTTAATCATACATTCATAATCATGTATATAGAGTAATCACCAAGGAACTATTCTATCAAGGCAGATATGTGCAATGTATAGGCAAAGTCCCATACCCTTGCCTACACTAGTACATCTATCCAGTTTTCCTAATTAAGATACATATCATACTTTCATGAACATATACTTTACATGCATAGTAGTAGACATTAGTGCATATGAGAATTATCCTTTCATTAGACACCATGAACTTATACTACTTATAGACATGCATGGGGTGTGCATGTGTACATTAGTCAACATCATCACATAATGACTAACGACACAACATTGAGGCATCCACCCTCTTATGATCACATACACATTCGTGCATAAAACACACACCACATTATAGCATAGGAGACAAGACATCTTCAACATTGCATTCTAGACTCCTAACATAGGCTAAGATCAAACATTCATATAGGGAGGGGTACATTGTTTGGGGGTCATTCACCATTATCACTTCATCAATGGTAGCACATAGACCATACCTAACCCTAACTTCATTCAAATGTAGAAGGCACCATCAACACCTAGCACATACTAGATTAAAAGACTATGCATAATACTTCATATTGTGTGATCATCATAACCACACTTTATAATTCCTAAACTTCCTTCAAGGCCATGACCAACACATATATTGAATGACAAGAAAGTAAACACCGCCACCATAAGTGTACCATACCACACAACGCCATTCAAGGCCAATTCTGCTACCAATTATATACAAAGTAGAAGGAATAGGGAAATCCTACCAATTTTCCATGATTTAATCATCATTGGTAAATTTCCATTCATCATCAATTCACATAGAAAACAGTAACTATAATCAATTTAACATAATTGAATCATACTACAATCAACCTAGCATCATGATCACAATGCCCACATTATAGGCTAAATGGAGAAATTGGGAGGATTATAGTTCATTATGAAATTGAATTGAAATTCACATTAAAAATAGTACCTAATCATCAATTTATCATAATCATGCTTTTGAAATCATTTTGAGAAAGAACCCGTGACTAGATTGAAAGATGGAGAGTTTGATCACGAAATCTCTTTGAAAATCTTTGAAGGAACTCCTTAGATGAATGGTTAAATAAGGATGAAGGATCAACATACCTTAGTTGAAGTAAAGCCCACGAAATTGTGGGAGAAAAACTTGAAAAACCTTAAACTCCAACTTCCATGGCTTCCTTCTTCTTCAATAGGTTAGAGAGAAGAACTTGGGGTTTTGAAAATAATGGTTTTATGACTTGTTCAAAGACCTTAGACTATTTATATTTAATGTATAAACCATTTAAAATCAACTCCAATTAATAAATAATAAAAATCAATTTAACCCCTCCAGGGACCACAACCACCTTTCCTGTCCGTGAAGGTGGTTCACGACCAATTGTGTGGTCCATGGTATACTATGAAGTAGCATCCTTATCCTTGACAACCCGAACATGCATAAGGCACTTGGACGACCAAATTCATGAGTCATGGTCACGACCACTGTCCATGAAGAGGCTCGCGAAAGTTGGGCAGTAGCTTGGCCAATTGCCTTGCCTCATATGCCATCAACTCCTTTCCAAGACCACCTTCATGAGCCGTGATCGATAACACTGGTCGTGAAGTGTTCTATGAAAGTTGAGGCAGTGAGTTTCCAACTTGGGGCAGCCCTTGATCTTTGCTAAGGATTGCCCCTTTTGGCTTGGATCTTATCAATCAACTTCAACCAACATCACACAAGGGTCCTATAGCCTTTAGTCTAACACATTCCTTCACGTTGACTCAAAACCGTCATTCAAACAAGTCTAGGAAAAATCAACACGTAAAACGTACAATGGTACACTAGAACACACTATCACGTTGAAGGGCTAACTTTCGAATGTCACGGACGTTCTTGGACGTTTTACCTCCAAATAAATTCAAATCAAGTATACAAACAGTAAAAACACTTATTTAACATATTTTAAACCTTTTTAGGGACATGTGAGGCTCTAAGAACCTTATTTCATTTTGAGAGACCTTACATTTTATCTCTAAACTGATAAAATACCTTAAATTCACGTATTTAGATATGCAGACAAAGGCATGCGAAAAATCAAGCAAAAAGGAATAAAAGTAGATAAAAGAACAAAGAAGTGAAGGCCTTAGGGTCATGGAACCCATTTGACATATCGCCAAAAGGTCTTCATCCTCGCCATTTATTCCAGCGAGCTAGGCCCCGAAAGAAAGGATCAAATCGGTGGTGAAGAATAGAGTTGATGTGTCGCTGAATAGTTCTGCGAAGCAATACTTTGTAACCCAACAATAATAAATGTGAATATGTTTTAGGATAACGTAAGATGACAATCAATATATGTAACGACCTGTTTAGTCGTTTTGAGCAGCAGATTTTATTTCTGGAAAAACTGACTGAGACGACGGATCCCACGACGGACCGTCATGGGCACGACGGACCGTCGAGGAGGTCTCGTTCCAAAACACTTAGAATTCTGAAAATTGGGTACTGAAATCGACTCTCTGAACTTCCCGACGAAATGGCAGGACGGACCGTCGCAGGCATGACGGGCCGTCACAGACCTTTTACTAAAATCAAGTCTCTGAGCTTTGTGACGAACCTGCAGGACGGACCGTAACAGTCGTGACGGACCGTCACAGGCTCCGTAAGATCACTCGGGTCTGAAATTCTGTTAAGTTTTTAAAGGGGCGTTTTGGACTCTTCCTGCTTTAATTATAAAGTTAGTGGGTTAATGTTAATAGTTTAATTACATGGGGGTTAAAAGAGATAACCTTGAGTTAATTAGTGAGTTAATTCCTCATCTTTTATACTTAATTATATGCTAATTAGGGTAAAAGAAAGAGGGTTTGAATAAGAAAAATAGAAAGAACAAGGAGAGGGAAAGAGAAACGATCGAGAGAGAAACGAACGAAGAGGAAACACAAGCTTTGGGGAATTTGCTTGCTTGATCACGAATCTTCGGTGGAGGTAGGTTATGGTTTATGCTATTCGTAGTAAACTCTTAATAGCGAATGATATGTGTTGGGTAGTATTATAAACCCTTCTATATGCTTAATTGTATGCTTGTATGAATGTGATTATATAATTGTGATAAAATAAGCATGATGAAGCTATTGAATCC
>NC_028646.1:31934335-31934566 GCF_001406875.1 Solanum pennellii
TCTTAATTTACATTGTGAATTGCTTGACATGCCTATTCGTGTTTCTAATCCGGTGGGAGAGTCTGTGATAGTCGAAAAGGTATATAGGTCTTGTTTGGGGACTTTTATGGGTGGCAATACTCGTGTAGACTTGGTTATCTTAGAAATGGTTGATTTCGATGTAATTCTGGGTATGACTTGGCTTTCTCCAAATTTTGCAATCTTAGATTGTAATGCTAAAACTGTAACGTT
>NC_028646.1:31939555-31941732 GCF_001406875.1 Solanum pennellii
AGGGTGAGCTATTGCTTCTAGCTTGGACTGGATCTTCCTCTTCATGTCTTGATGCCTTGAGATTCCGGCATGGACTAGCTTTTTACTTATTTTAGCTTCTTAGATACTCTTAGATTAGTAATTTGAGGATAGATGTTCTTGTGGTGATGACTTCCAGGTTTTGGGAATAAATAGTATTGAGTTTTTATAAGTTATTTAATCGATTTTCATTAATGAGTTTTAAGTCTTCCGCATTATATTTTGTTATTTATGGTTGAAATGTTGGGGATTAGATTGGTTGGTTCGCTCACATAGTAGGATAAGTGTGGGTGCCAGTCGCGGCCCGTTTTGGGTCGTGACAATATACCAAAGGTCGGATCGCTGAATCGATGAGCGATCTTTACTAGCTACGTCAAGTGGTCCTTCATAACACAAATTTTTGAAAACTATATCTTTTTTTTTTAACTTCGTATCAAATTATATAATTTTGAACAATAATTTTTAACTATACCTATTATTTTTTTTTAACTTTGTATCAAATTATATAATTTTGAACAATCATTGTTAGACATAGCTTCTATTTGGAGTTTTTGAGTTCTTTTGAAAAACTTTGCTCATGAACCTTGGAGACTTGAATATTCTCACCTTGACGAAATTCAAAGTAGATGTTGAAAATTCTTCATCTTAGACTCGATTGAAGTGAATATAAATTATACTCAATTATTTTTATTTTCGATTTGGTATTATTGTCTTTCTTTTTTCTATGTCTATCTAATACCCAAATTCTTGGGGTGTAATTTTGTAGATATGAGTTAAATCTATTGTTATGTTTTGCTTATTGTTTGTATATTCGTTGTTTAAATGTGATTTCATTTAGTAGTTGTGTTTGAACCAAATGAGGTTGTAGTTGCAAATACGATTTCACCTTAGTGTTTTTTGGCTTACTCGAGAGAGGTTTTAAAAATAGGACTACTAAATTGATAGCTGGTGGTTATAGGGTCGTCATGGATTAAACTCGAAAGAATGAATCCTAGTCCCTTTCGCACACTTTCAGCTCGAGAGGGTGATTGGGCTAAGGCGGAGGTTGTGCTTAAATGCTTCAACTCGTGTTCAAGAGAAACCTATATGATACGAGGTAAGTTGCTCGAGAGAGAATTTACCCCGACTAAAGTCTAGCCTAGTTACATACATTCAGTGATGTACTATCAATATCAATTACCATTCGGTGTCTTTTGTGTCATATTCTGATCACATCCAAAGAATCTTTTTTTCCCATTAGTCTCTCTTATTATTTTTTACTCTTTTTTAGTTGCTTATTCGACTGCAAACCCCCCATTGTCAATTGACACTTGTGTTAACCCCTATAATTTATTATGTTTTTATTCAATAATTTTTTGGAGCTATGACTAGCATGGGCTGATTTATGCTTAGCTGAAATATTCGTAGGAACCACTATCTGTGGGAATGATTCCAACCCTTGGTTGGGTTATATACTGATTTACAACTACGGACACTTAGTATTAGCTGAAGTGTCTTTGATGATGTAATCGAAAGAAATCAATATCCAGAGTTCAGTCTTTTATTAATATTTAGACATGTTTTAAGAGTCGCCACTTAATTATTAAATAAAATCAAGAAAACTATTTTTTCCAAAAGAATAAAGCTGAAATATAATGAAAATATAAAAAGGGGATTCTAGTTCATATTAATGTTCTAGAAAGGTTTTAAAAGCACCTAGAACATTAGCTAACATGTGGTTATCCGACAATTAAATATTTGACAAATATTTTAAAAGATTAGCATGCTTGACTAAGTGAAAGTAAAATATTTACTTGATTATAAATTTTTTCAAAATGATATCTTTTTGGGGAGGTGGATGTTTCAAACCTTAAAATTAAATAAACACATAATAAGAAATAAATGAGATATGAAAAAAAGATTTGGGCCCAAGTTTGGATATGTCCACCTTAGGCCAACACTATCACCTATATTAAAATCTAACAATATAATAACAAAAAAAGGGGGAAATTTTTCAAAACAACAGTATTTTTACATTTAATAGGTTCCTTTAGCAATACTTTCAATATTTATTAAAAATGACAATATTTTAGTTTGTTATGAGTAGATTTATTTTTTTTCTTTATTTAATTTAACATAATATAATTAAGAAATAACAAACTAGAGAAAATTGTTGGGGG
>NC_028646.1:31941789-31963783 GCF_001406875.1 Solanum pennellii
TCTAATAATATAATAATAAAAAGGGGGGAAATTTTTCAAAACAACAACACTTTCACATTTAATAGGATCGCTTAGCAATACTTTCAATATTTATTAAAAATGACAATATTTTAGTTTGTTATGAGTAGATATATGTATTTTTTTTCTTTATTTAATTTAACATAATATAATTAAAAAATAACAAACAAGAGAAAATTGGNTCAAATGAGATCAAGTTGCTGAAAATTTTTATTACTTTCCTTACAAAAGATTATGAGACCTAAAATAGGTGGTCTCTTGCTTCTTTCTAAAGGTCATTATATGTCCTTGTTTTCTAAAACTAGTTATTGTTATGAAACTTAATTATAATATCTTAGAGTTTTATCTAGTAAAAATTTTGAATTTTTAAAATTTACAAATTTGAACACCTATTGTTTTATATGTTATTTGGCATACTTTTCTCACAGTGTATTTATTTTATTTACCAGAATCTTGTATCCTTTCTTAAATCGTATTCATTCAATCTATATGTCGTTTGTATTTGTATTCATTCTAGTTTTCATGTTGTATTTTGTATAACTAAACTTGTATTTCTTTATTAGTTCGTATTCATTCCAATAAATATATCAAATGAATAAGTAGTTATTTAAGAAACATATTTATATTCGTTTTTTATTGTGTATTTTATTTTTCTCTCTAAAATTATGTTTCTTTTCCTAAATTGTATTCATTTATAGATATGTTACTTGTATTTGTATTCGTTCTAGTTCTTATATTGTATTTTATGTAATGATATAAATATATTCAACATCATACAAAAAAAATATATTCAAATATCAAAATGTGTTCAGCATCAAACAAAATAAACATATATATGAATTTCTAGAATATACAAATCTGAAAAATAAAAAGAGAATCACAAACAAAATTAAAAACTATAAATATGTGATGAATATTTAAACAAAATCACATGAAAATTGAAAATTCGACTGGAAATCCGTAATGTGTATAATCGGGGCTTTAAACATCTAATCAAAAAAGTAATTTCGAATAATGAAAATTTCCTTGCCAATCAAAAAGTCTTCTTGAATTAATAATTAGTTTTAGTTTAACAATAAAGAATTTCTTGGTGAGCAACAATTTAGAACCTTGAAGGAATCTAAACTTGAAAGGTGAGATATGGTGAAGAAACATGAAATGTTGGGAAGAAAGGTGAATGGTAATGAAAAAATGTAAAACAGTCATTAGTGTGTATTTTTGACTAATAAATGATCTTTTCATAAATAAAATTAATTTAAAATACTAAAATATGAATACATATAATTTTATAACAATGTTGTCATTTTTCCATTTTAAATAAATATTTTACATTTTTGTTATTTTTACTAATTATGTTAGTTATTGTGACTTAATTGCTAATTTATCCTAAATGGAGACAACGGCTTAGGCCCTAAATAACAAAATACAAAATTGAATTTGGGGGCTTTAGGCCTATTTTCCCATCTTCGCATACACTATGTGTATACTAGTGTATACACTCATGTATATTAGCTCCAAACACCTCTACGCCAATGTCAAGGACATGTTCTTTGATTTTAATGGCTGATAATTGAGGGTTGACTCGAACGAGAGAGATTTGGGCCTCCGTGATATAAATGTATTCAACATCATATAAAAAATATATTCAAATATCAAAATGTGTTCAATATCAAACAAAATAAACATATATATGAATTTCTAGAATATACAAATCTGAAAAATAAAAAGAGAATCACAAAAAAAAAAAAACTATAAATATGTGATGAATATTTAAACAAAATCACATGAAAATTAAAAATTCGACTGGAAATCCGTAATGTGCATAATCGGGGCTTTAAAAATCTAATCAAAAAAGTAATTTTGAATAATGAAAATTTCCTTACCAATCAAAAAGTCTTCTTGAATTAATAATTAGTTTTAGTTTAACAATAAAGAATTTCTTGGTGAGCAACAATTTAGAACCTTGAAGGAATTTAAACTTGAAAGGTGAGATATGGTGAAGAAACATGAAATGTTGGGAAGAAAGGTAAATGGTAATGAAAAAATGTAAATTGTATTAGTTTTTTTTTTCCAGTTTAAAACAGTTATTAGTGTGTATTTTTGACTAATAAATGATCTTTTCATAAATAAAATTAATTTAAAATACTAAAATATGAATACGTATTATTTTATAACAATGTTGTCATTTTGCCATTTTAAATAAATGTTTTATATTTTTGTTAGTTTTACTAATTATGTTAGTAATTGTGACTTAAGTGCTAATTTATCCTAAACGGATACAAAGTCTTAGGCCCAATATAACAAAATATAAAATTGAATTTGGGGGCTTTAGGCCTATTTTCCCATCTTCGTATACAGAATGTGTATACTAGTGTATACACTCATGTATATTAGCTCCAAACACCTCTACTCCAATGTCAAGGACATGTTCTTTGATTTTAATGGCTGATAATTGAGGGTTGACTCGAACGAGAGAGATTTGGGCCTCCGTGATATAAATGTATTCAACATCATATAAAAAATGTACTGAAATATCAAAATGTGTTCAATATCAAACAAAATAAACATATATATGAATTTCTAGAATATACAAATCTGAAAAATAAAAAGAGAATCACAAAAAAAATTAAAAACTATAAATATGTGATGAATATTTAAACAAAATCACATGAGAATTGAAAATTCGACTGGAAATCCGTAATGTGCATAATCGGGGCTTTAAAAATCTAATCAAAAAAGTAATTTCGAATAATGAAAATTTCCTTGCCAATCAAAAAGTCTTTTTGAATTAATAATTAATTTAAGTTTAACAATAAATAATTTCTTGGTGAGCAACAATTTAGAACCTTGAAGGAATCTAAACTTGAAAGGTGAGATATGGTGAAGAAACATGAAATGTTGGGAAGAAAGGTGAAATGGTAATGAAAAAATGTAAATTGTATTAGTTTTTTTTTTCCAGTTTAAAACAGTTATTAGTGTGTATTTTTGACTAATAAATGATCTTTTCATAAAAAAAATTAATTTAAAATACTAAAATATGAATCGTATTTTTTATAACAATGTTGTCATTTTGCCATTTTAAATAAATATTTTACATTTTTGGTTATTTTTACTAATTATGTTAGTAATTGTGACTTAATTGCTAATTTATACTAAACGAAGACTACGGCTTAGGCCCAAAATAACAAAATACAAAATTGAATTTGGGGGCTTTAAGCCCATTTTCCCATCTTCGTATACACTATGTGTATACTAGTGTATACACTCATGTATATTAGCTCCAAACACCTCTACGCCAATGTCAAGGACATGTTCTTTGATTTTAATGGCTGATAATTGAGGGTTGACTCGAAAGAGAGAGATTTGGGCTTCCGTGTCCCATTTTGAAGATGCAAGGGAGAACCTATGTTGTCCAATTGACTCAATCGAGGAAGTTCATGTAAGAAAAGACGATAAGGATTAAGACAAGGAAGAAAATCACCACAACTTAAAACAAAAAAATGCAAATAGATGAAGGCAAAAGAATGAATTCCAGATTATATATATGTTATGACTAAGATTACAAAACTATTGTTTTAAATAGGCTCATGATTCTAACTATACAAAATTTAAATGAAATGCCAACAAAGCCAATAACTCAAGTGAAGAAACCAATCACAAATCTATTTGGACAGAATCAAAACTATCAAAACCAAATTAAAACATAACTTATCGAATTAAGATAGAACTCAACAAGGCAACAGAAACTAACACGAACCAAAATAATAACAAATAAATCTCATAGCAGAGATGAAAGAAGCTTAATAAATGCGCATTGCAAATTTGCCATCTCAAATAAATATATGCTGATTTGAAATGTTATATGAAAAACATATACTCTTGATAATTAAAACATTTAATGACACGAGAAATAAATAAATATATGCGGATTTGCAATGCTAAGAAGGCCGAGCTAGGCCATTGCAAATTTGCCATCCCAAAGAAAACCAAAAGAAATACTACAAAATTTTAATCAAATTCAAAGAATATAAGGCATGGTATAGGAATAAACATCACTCAATATAGAGAAATCATACATCATCGAGGTCTTAGCAAACATGTTTTTATGAAGAATAGCAATTAGATTGGAAACAAAATGCTTACCAAACTTAGGATAACTATACAATCAAACATGAGACAATAAAGGAACTCAAACGAGTAGGCTACTGAGCACACGAAATAGGGAAAGATTTATACATACAAAAAGATATGAACTTGAATATAATTTTAGGAACACACAAATTGATCATGTAACCTCGTTCAATATACAATGGAAATAAAATACAATGACCATTTTGACCGATATACCTCATACGGAGAACTTAGAATAGATTTATACAAAAAATATAGAAATTTATAAGGCGAGTATATTACCTCTAGTGGGACAGCGACTGGTGCTCGAGCTTTTGGATACGATACTTCTCCACGAAAAGTCAAACGCGTAACAACTAAGAAATCAAGGCAGAAACTTAAATCCGAACACCAGAACTATTATGTCTTCTGATTTCAAAGTGTGTTGAGTGTGTATTTTCAGTATTTCTTCTTAAGCTCTCCTTTCTACTTTTTTTTAATAAAAACCCAATCCCGAACAGTGAATAAGAAGGAGGTTTATATAGATGGGGTATTAGGTTAGATTTTGGTGGGAATTCGGGTGAAATTAAGACGAAATTTGAATTTTAGATTCAAAAACTTTTAAGATAATACTGACAAGCTGAAATTAGTTTTATTTTATACAATTCCTCAACGGAATGAAAAGAAGAGCCGCTCGATCTAAAGATGAAGAACGAAGAGGCAACAAGATTTCAACACCTAGATGATTCTCTGTACGGAGAGGAGAGGACATGTGTGAGAGTGGGCTTAGATCATTATTTTGGTTCGTTGGGCTGCTGCTAGACTAGTTCGCGATTTTCAAGGTTGTTGGATGTTTTGGAGAAGAAGAAACGAGTTCAAGGGTCGTTTTGATGTATGGTATCACTGTTGTATGTTGTAATGGGTCTGGGTGGGTCTTTGGAGAATGGAGATTGGACTGATGATGGGTTAGTGAAAAGGCACAACACTTGTTCTTGATGGGTTTAAGATGTTGACGGAAAATCGTAATTAAACAATAATATTTAATTAAAACAAACTCTTTTTTTGGACGATTTTCGAATAATGATAAAATATACTAATTCTATACACAATTATGTAAGACATATATTTTATCTAAAAATTATAAAAAAGGTGACAAAACTAATTAAAATAACTTGCAAACTATTTTATTATTTTTTTTGAAATTTTATAAAATAATTGTTTAACATCTTTTGAAATTAAAGAGGCTCGAAACGATTAATTTATATTGTTGAGGTTCAAAACTGGGTGTCAACAAGTGTCCCTCATTTGACTCAGATTAATAAAAGAAATTCGAGGCATATGAAATTAACAAATCAACTTTTGATGGACCACATCTCTATCTTTATAAAAAAGGCTTTGGTATGGACTTTAGGAATTATGATCGAACCCTGGAAAGTGGTTTCCTACATATCTTAGACTAAATGAGAATTCAGGCCACTTGTACTTCAATACGTTTAATTGAATGCACGATTATGAAAGAATTCAAAAGTTATTCCGACATCGAATTATGAAGAGACAAAAATGTTAAGGAATAAGATCTAATATAGAATGTTAGAAGAAAACCGAGTTTTCAACACTGATCCTGCCTACATATCCCTCAACTCAGGGAATTAGTCTGCTTGTTGTTCGAATTGATCGGTTGAAAAGGAAATCTATTATGCTATATAACTTTCAGTTCTAGAAGAGTGACAAATAAATCGAGTATGAAAACGAGGCTCTCAACCTCTTAGCCATGAATGTGGAGCTCTTCAGATCCATAAGTAAGAACATACATGGACATAATTTCCAAAAGTCCTGATGCATTGTCACTCGGATCGGAGAGATGCCTCCGGTGATAACAAGAACGTCTGGATGCAAAAATGAAACTGAGAACCCTAAGAAACACCCACACACCTTCTGATAGGGGTGTGGTTTGATTGTGGTGGTATTTTCTCCTCAGCTCGCATCCTAAGAGTTTGGTATTCCTCTTTGAACTATGTCCGAGTTTGCTGCTAAGAAAAAGTTTCACGTTGTGCTGCATCATTGTTGATGGCGTCCGCACATGTGGCTTGTTTTAAGAATTCCTACCTCTGATGCTCTTAACAAAGACTGTAATAAAACTCATTATCATAAAAAATGCAATTTAGATGGGGAGATAGTGTGTTTTAACGTGTTGACACTTGATTTTTCTCCTTCAACATTTGACATCAAGCTCTTCAGGTATGACGTAAAGAAAATAAGTCTCGTGACTCATATTTGCAATATAATCTTCAATGTACTCTTCGTTTGACGTCGAAGTAATAAAATATAGACTAATGTTATATGTTGATGGTTCTCTTGATGTCGTTCTTATGAATTATAATAATGATGATTCTTCATATTAAGATGACCATAATGCATTAGTAGGATGATGTTGATCCATTTGTAGGATAATGCTACTACATGATAGGATGATAATGATGCTTCATCGATAGGATGACGATGTTGATACTCCATCGATAGTATGATGATTCTTCATTGATAGGATGACGATAATGATAGGATAATGAAGTTGCTCCATCGATAGGATGATGATGATGATCCATTGGTAGGATAATGTTGATCTATTGGTAGGATAATAATAATGATCCATTGATAGGATAATTTTGATCCATTTGTAGGTTAATGATAATTATCCATTGGTAAGATTATGATAATGATCCATTCATAAGATAATGCTAATAAATATCCGTCGGTGGGATGATGTTGATCCATTTGTAGGATAATGATAATGATCTATTGATAGGATAACGCTAATGAATATCCGTCGATGGGATTATATTGATACATTGGTAGTATAATGATAATTATCCATTGGTAAGATAATGCGAATGAATATCCTTCAATGGGATGCTGTTAATCCATTGGTAGGATAATGATAATGATCCGTTGATCGGATAATGCTAATGAATATCCTTTGGTGGGATTATATTTATCCATTGATAGGATAATGTTGATGATCCATTGATAGGATAATGATAACGATGCTTCATCGATAAGATGATGATGTTGATCCATTGGAAGGATAATGATAATGAAGTTCCGTTGGTAAGATGCTAGTGATCCATTGATAAGATGATGTTGATAATACATTTGTAGGAAAATGTTGATGATCCATTGGTAGGATGATTTTAATAAAGATCCTCTGGTAGGATGATGATGATGATATAGATTCGTCCATTGGAAGGATAGTATTGATGATCCATTGATAGGATAATGTTGATCTTTTGGTAGGATGATTATAATGAAGATCCATTGGTAGAATGATATTTATCCTTGATAGGATGATGTTGATGATCTATTGTAAGGATAATGATAAGGATGCTCCATTAATAGGATGATGATGATGATCCACTGGTAGGATAATGTTTATGATTCATTGACTGGATAATGTTAATAAAGATTCTTCAGTAGGATTATGTTGATCCATTGGTAGGATAATGTTAATGATGCTTTAATAGGATAATGATGATCCTTGGTAGGATGATGATAATGATCTATTGGTAGGATAATGTTAATCCTTTGGTACGATAATAATAACGATCCATTGGAAGGATATTGGTAATCCATTGGTAGGATAATTATAATAAGTATCCTTCGGTACGATGATGTCGATCCATTCTTATGATGATGTTGGTGGTCCAGTGGTAGGATAATGTTGATGCATTGGTAGGATAATGATAGTAAAGATGATAAAGATTTGTTGGTAGGATGATGTTTGTCCATGATAGGATGATGTTTATCGATACCGAGTGAAGATGATGCTTCACCGAGCAACATAGGTAATCTTCTGGTTTCTGAGTGGCAGCATTGTCTCAATCGACAATACAAATAAAATAACACTCAAAGTAGTGGTATCATCTCATTCGACAATACGATATGAGTGACTCTTCACGTAATAATATTATAATGTTTGGAAATATGGTGCACAGAACGTCCTTCGGGTATCTTTAGTACATGGAAAGCAGTAAAATGTCTTTCGTCTGGATTTTCATTTGTTCTATCTCTGAACATAGTTGTACATTCATTATGGACCTCTCCTTGTTGGGGATTGAATGAAATAAGGTTTTTCATATTCTCAAATCTTGGATATACGCAGCAAAAAATATTTTGTGCATTCAAAGAAAAATTATCAATTTGGGGAACTCTTCGCTCTTTTGACTTCTCCCCATTCATTGAATGGAGGAATATGCTAATTTGAGGTAAACTTATAGACCTGCATCCACAGAAAAATTCTTAGTTTAAAAATAAACTGGTTTGTGTCAATCTCTTAGGCTGTCTGCTCCTTGTCTAGCAATCTATGATTGATTTTTCCGATCTCCTGCTTCTTGATAGATAAGACAAAGAATTTTATGCAAAACATTTGAAACATATAGAAGTCTTTAAAAAAGGTTTTCAAAGAGAAATATTTGAAAAATGATCACTGCCGAGTCTCATATGATGTCAAGCTTAAATGAACGACTTTGGGTTGATGCTTCAAGGTCTATCTAATAGCTTGTTGAAAATACTCTGAAATTCTTGAAGTTCGGGTGATTTGATTCTTGAAATATTAAAGATTGTTGAAGTTTACTTCTAATCTCATAATGGACATGAGGATCATTTGAAGCCACTTCTAAACTTTTGATCATGTTGGACGTAATCAAATTTGATCTAAATCGATGAACCTTATTGAAATTTTTGAGGTCATCCTCAAAAATTTCTGTCCCAGTTAACTATCTCGGTGTATTCTAAACCATAGATGAACAAATTGTCGAATTTTTTAGTTTCTTCTCTAAAATTCTGTCCCAGTTAAAATTCTATACGTAACTTTAGTCTTGACTTGTTTGAGAGATCCTTTTATTGAGAATTTTTGAATCCCTTTCAAAAATCTATCCCATTTTCTTTTGTAAGTAAAAATAGAAATCTTCCAGGATATATGGCCGAACCGTTCTAGTGCATATGCATCCTGTTGGGGGAGGAATCAGGTTAGACGTAGTTCCCCCTCAAAGATAAATCAAAAATAAGAAATTTAACTAAGTAAACGGTTAAGGACGACATAGATCGCCTACGTATCTCATTCTTGAGAATTCATGTCAAACGTAGTTCAAATACATATAAATCTTAAAAGGGACAAAGGGGGTGACCGAGGACGACATTGACCACATACATATCTCATTCTTGAGAATTCAGGCTAGACGTAGTTCATTACAAAGGGATAAGTTCAAAGCATAAAGGATTACAAGCAAATAAAAGATATTATAAGGAAAAGATAGAAATTGAGTTTGTAAACATGGTATCTTTAACTACATTTAATTAGATTGATGACTTGTGAGATCCAATGTTCATACTCAACCATCAAATATATTGATCTATTCTTTTAGCAAACTGATGAGTTCTCTCTCCTATGCTTTTGTCAGATAAGGACCAATTTTTATTTCAATTATGCATTCATCATTTTCCCGATTCAATATTCTGATCTCTTCTAAATTTGACTTAACGTGACTTTCAAATTGTCTAAACTCCTCAACCAGTCATTTCAGCATTATTATCTTCTCATTGTAGTCCTCAAGTTCATGTGCATATATCCCATTTTGTTCATTCCGCTTATGACATGACATTATATTTACAGATTTAAAAAATATTTAACAAGACAAGAAAAAAATCAAGAGCGGGGTGGATGTCCAGTTAGGCATTTGCACCTTTGGATCGTTGTCTAGAGTGGCTGGCGCCTCAATTATATCTTCTAGCATAATATAACTTTCTTTGGATAAATCTTCGATTCCTTCCCCTAGACCATTTTGCATTGGAAAAGACTGGAATGAGTGAGCTAATGATTTTGGAAAAGCTTGATCAATCTTCTGCTTGTTCTTACCCTCCTTTGGCACCAAAGCAAAAGCCTGATGAGGTGCCATGATCCCAAATTCGGATTTCTCTCTGTTGATTAGAGAGGCTAAAACTTTCTCAAGCTTTTCATGGTTGGCTGATGGTATAAATTTCTAATATTCAAATCTTTCTAGACTTTAATCATATTTAATAGTCACTCCTCCATGATTCGGCATGAGACTATTATCAACATTAGGAGTGGCAGTCTGAAGAGTCACGACCTTTTGATATATCACATCTTGAATTTTATGCTTCAAATTGATACAATCCTCAATAATATGCCCAGAACCTCCTGAGTGGTAAGCACAATGTAGATCGGGTCTTCAAAGAATTAAATTTACATTGATATTTTTTGAATCAATTGTCTGTAGCTGGAAAACTGATTTCAATTTTTGTCAAAAAGTTGTGTTTAACTCTCAACAAAAACAGTAAGAATATAGAAGATTTCTCTTCAAGATATCGGAGAGGAGGATTGTAATTATACTATGGACATGGAGACAATTTATGGTTGTTTTGGAGGATTTTGATGATTTGGAGCTGGCACTTAAAAATTTGGACATTGTGAAGCTCGGTGGCTATGATGAGTGTTTTTATAGTTCAGGGGTGGAGTCTGGTAATTTGATTGGATACTTTAACAATTAATTGATGGAGCTTGGTAATATGGACGGGTATTTTGGGCATGTGGAGGTTGAGTTTGGTAAACAGGAGGTCGAATTTGGTAATTCGGTGGTGGAGTTTGATAGCCTAATAGGGTATAAAAAGCCGAATTTGAATTTTGTGGAGATCTAGGATAACCTTTATAAGGTGAGGATTTTCTGAGGTGTCCCCTTCCATTAGATGCATACAAAATGGAAGACACATCCTCTCTTCTTTTCCAGAATCTTGAAGATTCGGTTGGGGTGCAAATGCGAGAAATCTTTCCGGTTTTTAGCCCATCTTCAATTGCCTCATCTACCTTGACAATCTCCGCAAATTTTTCTGCAATGAGCAATTTATCCTATCATTATACTCTGGAACTTGAATGGGTATAAACACTTCCACGATCTCCTTCTCATACATGGGACGTCAAACCCAGATGACCTATTTTCTCAATCTATAAGCATATTCACGAAAGCTTTCGGTGAATTTTTGCTGAATTCTCTCCAAAGAATAGCGATCAGGAGCGATCCCTACGTTGTAGGAGAACCGTTCGACGAAATCTTTAGCTAGACCACTGATTCATCTCATGGGAGGTAAACCGTTCTAACACTTCTACACTTAAACTACAGGTAAAGAGCCACATTAATAAGACTTCGTTCCTACCAACTCCTACGAGTTGGTCGTAGTTAGATCTCAAGTGCACGAATGGATTTCCTATTCCTCCAAAAGTATCAAATTTTAGCACTTTAAGCCCTCCCGGGAAGTGTAGATTCGGATAGATGCAAAAATCCTTATAACTTAATCCATCGAATATCTGTAATATAATGTATCTCCTTCATGGATTTCTTGATCTGTTCTTTCATATTCAACTTGTCTTCCTCTTCCTTAACCTCCAATTTCTCTCTTGTTCGTCATAGTGATCAAGCTCAGAACAATTGACATGAGGTTCATTTGGAATAGGGTATTGAAAAGTAGTCTTTTGAGGCAATGATGGGGAAATTGAAGGATTTTGGGTGTTTTGAGGAGCTAAGTATATCTGGGGAATGCTTGAGGGTTGGTATTTTAGTTTTGAATATTGGGGTTAGTTTGGGAATTATTTGTTTTTTAGTTTTGAGGAAGATGGAAGATTTAAAAGTTGATAATTTGAGGAGGAGGCGATGTTTGATACAAGGTGGCCGCGTGAAGGGGATTGAGGGTAGTTAAGTCAATGGTGGAAGGATTTTGAATAGGGTTTGAAGGTGGGTTAATGAAATGTTCTGCACTTGAATTTAGAGGAGTAGAGTCGAGTGGAGGTCTTCGATAGTTTGGAAAGTTAGCAGTGATACCCAAATTTGGAAAAAAATGCGCTTTTTGGACCTCAACCCTCAACTCAGCATTTTGTTACATCATTTGCGCGATCAATTCATTTTGTTTAGCGGTGGAGGGCCGGACTATAGAAACTTCAGCCAGGCAACCACATCATAGTTGTTACCCATTGATGGTTTGCCTATTAGAAGATGACAGTTAAGGAAGGAATCTTTTGGAGCTTTGGATCTTGTAAAGTAAGGGTGTTCGATAAGCTTATCAACACAAATCAGTTCTAAATACTTGAAAAATGAAATATAACTCAAAAGGTATACATGAAAGTGTTTGAAGGTGATAAATTGTACATGTTTTCACCATAGGTGTAAACACAAAAGAGTTGTTTTATTCAGAGATAAAGTGCCCCACAGGTATAGAGAAATATCTGAATTCATAGAACTTTGTCTACTTGACTTTGGGATTAGTGAATTAGAGGTGTCGACTTGAGTCGAGACAAAGTCAATTGTATCTTTCATTGTCGCACTTTTAATTTTCGATGGATATGTAATTCTAATTCATTGCAAGAACTAGAAAGTATAGAATTAAATTATATGATGTGGCTAGCTGCGAAATATGCATAGCCAACGAGTACTACCCCTTTTGCTGATTACGCCCTGTTAGGTGATAATATCCTAGTCACCGATACAGAGGTGGCGCGGCAGTACAAGATTTTGCTGGATAGCCTTGGTGTTACAATATCTTAGCAAAATCGATAATATCCGAGAATGGAACCCTCGAGTTTGCTAGAGCCTTGAAAGACTACCTACGTATCTCACGAGAATTCAGGTCCTACGTAGTTTGACCCACTTGAATCTCTTTTCGACTTGAGAAGAAGGCTTAACCCTTTTTGATGTGACAAAGTAAGATTTGAAAAATGAAGTTCGAATTGTGTTCGAAAACTAAAGACTCAAAGAGTATTTGAGCGCACTTTTGATAATGACTTGCTATTTGTGCTTAAAGGGTCCTAGAAAATATATTTTACCAAGAATGAGTTGGCAAGAATATCTCCAAATATAGCAACATATTCATATAAATAGTTATAACACATAGATAAATATTGCGCGTCATAAACATAAATGTAACTTTTTTATGCCAATGGAAGCCCTAACGATTTGAATGATGTATACATCATTTGAAATATTCCATTGCCGCATAACCCAAATTTGTACAAATTTTATAAATAAAACTGAATGGGGATACATAATAGGGAAAACGGGATACAAAATAACAGTCACACGCAGGGATGCAATTCTAAACTATGCTTCCATGGGAAATCTTTCGTTCTTGAACTTTTGGTCATCTCTGGGTGCCAAAACCTTTGGATTAACTATTAACTTGTAAAATCTTTCTTCGATTAACATAAATTATAAAACTCTCAACCCCAAGGAACAACGGTGTTCCAAACGAAGTATACAACTTTTAAATTTAAACATATGAGTATGATCGTCCGTTTAGGCAGTGGGCCATTTTGGACTCAAAGTGGTTTTTCAAATGGGCCAACACGCCTTGGGTGTTGGTTCATGTTAGTTAGATGCACTAAATTTTAGGGATTTGACTTTGTTCTACCCTAATTTGACTAACAGTGGATAGGTGACCCAAGCGGACTACTTGTGTTGGGACAAGTAAGGATTGTTGACCATCCATTATCCAACTACAACCGTTAGGGTACCCCCAGAAAAATTTGGTTAACAAAGGGCTATGAACCTGCATAATCATCATTTAAGTTAAAAAAACAAAATAAGCGTTGTTTGACGAAATATGTTATGCCATGAATGCAACAATTTAATATTGCGAAATTTAAGCAAATAAGCAAGTGAACAAACCTATTTAGCCAAACAAATTTATTTTAAGGTTAAAACCCAATTCAAGTCACGACTACAGTCGCCATTCTGTTTTATTTTTTAAAAAATAACATTTAGACTGGTTTTAAGAGTCGCCACTTAATTTTTATGAAAAATCAAGAAAACTATTTTTTCCAAAAGATTAAAACAGAAATCTAATAAAAATATTAAAAAAGGGTTTGGGGTTCGTATTAATGTTCTAGGAAGGTTTTTAAAATACCTAGAACATCCGCTAACATGGAGTTATCTGACAATTAATTATATGGCTAATATTTTAAATGATTAGCATGCTTGACTAAGTGAAAGTAAAATATTGACTTGATTTTAAATTTTTAATCCAAAATGATTATATTTATAGGAAATTAGATTTTTCAAACCTTAAAATTAACTAAATATTTAAAAAACATAACAAAAAAAAAATAAGATAGGGAAAGAAGATTTGGACCAATGTCTGAATTTGTCCACCTGGGCCAGAACTTGATCCTATTTTCGTTTTGGGCCTTAGGCCCAACTCTTTCACCTGTCTTAAACTCTAACAATATAATAAGGTAAATTTTACAAAATGTCAATATTTTAACATTTAAGAGGGCTCATGAGCAATACGTTCAATATTTAGTAGAAATGTCAAATTTTAGTTTGTTATGTATCTTATTTATGTTTTTATTATTTGTTTTTATTTCAAGAATATAATTATTTAATAACAAAAGGGAGAAAACCAAGTGAGAGAATATTTCAAAAAGAGATGAGGATCACTTAATTTTTCTCATCAGTTACATTTTCAAATAAAATTTAAACTTTGTTATTTTTTTTCTCTAGAATTTTTACCTTTGTAAAACTATATTCATTCCACAATGTATTCTATTTATATTCATTATAGTTTTTTTTAGTTTGTATTCATTCCAATAGGTATGCCAAATGTATCTATATAGTCATTTAAGAAATATATTTGTATTCATATATTTTTTTTCCCTCTGTAGTTATTTTTTCTTCAAAAATCTTGTATGTATTCATTTCAATATGTATTTTATTTGTATTTCTATTCATTCTAGTTTTTATTTAGAATTTTGTATAATAATATATAAAATACAAAAAATTAGTATAATGAAAAAGTGAGAATGAAATATTAATTTGAAAAGAAATAATTGAATATTTGGTGTAATCATTCTTAAATAAAATACATAACTAGTTGACATACCTTTAGAATAAATACAAATTAGAAAAAAATGTCAAATTCATAAACTATGCAACATAATGTTTGAATAGATACAAATATTAATTGTATACATACGATTTTAAATTCAAATTGAGAAATGATACAAAATTCTGATTTTTTTTTATATATGTAAATTTTGTTCTTCATGTAAATAATATACATATCTAGTTAGTATACATTTGGGATGGATTCAATTAGGAACAAAGACAAGATTCATAACAATAAAACATGTGATTTTGAATGAATATAAATATTAATAACATACATACTAATTTGAATATTAATTGAGAAAGGATATAAAATTCTACGAAAAAATTATAAATACAAATACATAAAAATTTCATAGCATACAACACAAATCTAACAAAAGTTCATTCATAAAATCTGAAATGTCATAGTCATGTAAAATGTATTCATAAATTATTGAATATCTACAAATGTGAAAAAATATAAAGGAATGAAAAAAAACAATACATTATCCTCAAAATACAATAATAAATAACAACATAATACAAAATATAAACTAATAAATACTGCACAATGTACATAACAAGAAATTTACAAATATATTCAGTACACATTGTTGAACAAATTGTTTTTTAACTTCAACTCAACATGCGAAAATCTATACATGTAAAAACTATTTAAATACCTCTTCATCAACAATTTGGTCTTCGCCGTCATTTTCTTGTACCCTACGAGTTACGCTTTCAATCTGAATTTGATGAAGACTTTATTCTTGTCGTCTCTCTTCCCTAATTTTAGAAGCAAATCTTACAATATCCGCTATTTCTTGAGTAATACATAGCTTAAATGACGGAAAATCACCTGAAACCGTTTGACTAAGACGAATAGCGTCTCTTAGAATCATTCTTTGAAGAGTGTTTTATAGTTCAAAATGAAAAGAATTCTACTTTCACCAATGATTTAAACAACAATAAAATCATAAAATAAAAAAATAAAAAAAGAAGAAGATAATGATGAAAATACCTTAATTGGAGGAATTTATGTGAATCCAGATTTTGAAGATAAAAAAAAATATTTCGGTAAAAGATAATAAAAAAATTGGAGTTGACGAGAAGAAAGATTTGAAGGTTGAATAGGAATATGAACATGAAAATATGGAGAGAGAGAATATTTTTTTTTTAACTTGTGGGATAAATATGGAAGAGAGAGGTATGAGGAAAATTTGCAGATTTTGATTCTTTTAAAATAAAAATAATTTGGGAAAAGTGAACTATGAATATACATAGAAATGTAAATATATTATTTTTAGGAGATAATATACGGTTTTAATTAGGATACATTTTCTTTTTCAAAATAATGACATTTTAACTTTTTTTTTTTAAAATAGTGAGTTTTTTACTAATTAAGTTATTGATTTTGACTAGTTTACTAATTTTCCATATAATAATAAACAAAATGACAAGGGCTTAGGCCCAAAATACAAAACTGAATTTGGGTTCATTAGGCCCATTTTCTCCTCTTCGTATAAACTAGGTGTATACTAGTATCTACACTAATGTATATTAGCTCCAAACACGTGTACAGCAATGTCAAGGACCTGTTCATTGATTTTAGTGGCTGGTAATTGAGGGCTGACTCGAACGAGAGATATTTGGACCTCCAGGCCCATTTTGAAGATGCAAGGGAGAACCTATGTTGTCCGATGGACTCAATCGAGTAAAATTCATGCAAGAAAGGACGATAAGGATTAGGACAAGGAAGAAAATCACCACAACTTAAAACTTAAAAATGCAAATACATGAAGGCAGAATAATGAATTCCAGATTATAGATATGTTATGACTAAGAGGACAACTATTGTTGTAAACATGGGTCAAGATTTTAACTATAAATAAACAAAATTTAGATCAAATTCCAACAAGGGAAATCACTCAAGTAAAGAAAACAATCACAAGTATATGAATATTTAACTCATTCCTGACTAAAACAAAAGCTATTAGGTCAGAATCTAAAATATCAAAAAAGAAATTAACACATAAATTAGCTAATTAAAATGAACTCAACAAGGAAACAACAACTAACACGAGCCAAAATAATAATAAATAAATCTCATACAAGAGACTAAAGCAACTTAATAAATGCACATTGCAAATTTTCCATTTCAAATAAATATATGCTGATTTGAGATGCTACATGAACAACATATACTCTTGATAATTGAAACATTTACTACCACGACCAATAAATAAATATGCTGATTTGAAATGCTAAGAAGACTGAGCTAGGCCATTGCAAATTTTCCATCCCAAAAGAAAACCAAAAGTAATACTACAAAATCTTAATCAAACTCAAAGAATTTAAGGCATGAGATATGAATAAACTTCATTCAGTATAGAGAAATCATAAATCATCGAGGTCTTAGCAATCATATTTTTATGAAGAATAGCAATTAGATTGGAAAGAAATGCTTACCAAACTTAGGATAACTATATAATAAAACATGAGAGATAGTAAAGGAACTCAAACAAGTAGACTACTTAGCACACGAAATAGGGTAAGATTTAGACATAGAAAAATATATGAACTTTAATAGATTTTGAGTAACACACAAATTGATCATGTAATCTCGTTCAAAATACAACGGCCATAAAATATAATGACCATTTCGATAGGAGATACCTCATACGGAGAACTTAGAATAGATTTATACAAAAAGTATAGAAATTTATAAGGCGTGTATATTACCTCTTGTGGGACAGTGACTGTGACTCGAGCTTCAGGACACGATCCTTCTATCACAAAAACTCAACCGCACAATAACTAAGAAATCGGGGAAAAAACATAAATCGGAACATCGAAACAATTTTCTTTTATGATTTCGAAGCGTATTGAGTGTGTATTTTAAGTTTCTACTTAAGCTCTCCTTTATATTCTTTTGCCTGATAAAAACCCAACCCCAATAGTGAATACGAAGAATATATAGATGGGGGATTAAGTTATTTAAACTAATCGTGAGTATTGCAGATATAGTACACACTTGTGAAAACAGGAGACTCCCAAGGAAAACAACACCAGACATATGAATTACTGAAGAATGCTAAAAACCTCCGAAAAGAGGGGCGAGGAACTCCAACAAGGAAAGGCAAAAAGATTAAGATCCTCGCAAAGAAAAGGATGGCTACAGAAACCTCTATTGATAGGGATGAAGTAGAGGATGATCAACTACTAATGCACATGCAAAATAGTTTTAGGAGCAGGCCTCAACCCTCAACTAGCAGAGCTTCAGCAGATGTTGCTAGCCTGACAAGAACAACTTCAGTCACAGCTCCTCCTTAGCCAACTCCAGCACCAACACCTCCACGTCCTGTTGTGCCCGAACATCATATGCTGCACAGGTTGAGGAAAGATGGGGTCCGAAAAATCATAAAGGAAAATCACTTATCGATTAAGAGATTGGACATAAACCCTGAGGTTACGACCACCCTCTACTTCCATCACATTGAGCAGTTAACTAGACCCCGAGGTCCATATATCCCTACTTGGGTTTAGGGAATTCTATCAAGCCTATAGAGAATTGGTGTTGAAAACATAAACAAATAGAAGATTAGACCAGTAAGGTGTGTTACTGTTAGAGGCACGGATGTAGATTGCTACAACGAGCATATCAATGTTGTATTGGGAAGGCCACTGGATTCTGTGATCCCTTATGAGGGATTGCCTATGGCTTTAACTCTAGATGAACAGAAGGAGTGGTTGTTACCTATGATCTCAGAAAACATCAATTGTTTGATTGAGGTTTGATCTTATATCTATAAGAGAGAACTGAATGTGGCTGCAAGATTGTGGTTTAGTTTCATCAGCAACAGTATTATGTCATTTGAGAACGAGTTTGTTCTGTGTCTTCCCAAGGCAGCCTGCATTGGAAGCATCAGGTATCACAAGATTCTATGATCTAGACTACTGATTTTACATAATATAGCCATGAGGTCCAAACACAAGAAGACTACCCTACCATTTGTTATTCTAGTGACTGAATAGTTTAGATGAGCTTGAGCGCGTTGGGACCTAGCACACCGTGAGGTCACCCCCTTAGCAGTCACTGACATCCATCAGTTTGAGAAAAAGTACAGTGGTGATGAATCTAATAGGTGAGGAGAAGCCCCAGCTGACACCATTCTTGAGATAAATATTGACATGCTACCATTAGTTGAAAAAGCGCCTACTCAAGAATCTAGGACCACAAGTACCTATGCTCCTTCTTCCTCTTCATAGGATCCAGGTGCTTCCACGTCCCACAAATCGATTCAATTTACTTAGGGTATGCTCCTGAAGATGGGGCGTCAAGCAAAATCAGTCGAGACACGGTCATCTAGACTGGAGAAGTAGGACCCAAGCATGATTGAGAGAGCCATAGAAGTTGCCTTTGCCCCCATCCATACTTATGTGGATGCTTCGATGTAATGACCCAAAGTACACCCTAGTTTTTACTAGCGTCGTCGTGATCGAAGAGGATTAAGTCAAGCCTCTTAGCATTCTTCATCACATATCATAGGTCAAAAGTGCAAAAAATATAAAACTTTTACTTATATAGTAATGAGGTTTACATAGACCTCTACATAGGAAGCATACATATGCTTCTCGCTTAGAAAACATAAAAATACATAAGAATTTAGTCTAAGTTTTTGTCTCATAACAAAACCATCAAAATGAAGTAGAATAAACGGGCATAGCCCTTATATAAATTCATAGTTTCCACTTAGGGATTACATTAACAACTTCAAAAATATGAGAGAAAAGAATGTCTTTAGAGAATACAAGTATGATTAAGGTAAAGTATGTAGTAGCATCGTCAAACTAGAGGACCTACCAAAACTTGGAGAGCCTAGTCCAAGCCTTCTTGCTTTAGCCTCAAGATACCTCAATGGCCCGAACCTACAATGTTTGGAAAAAAGGAGAGAAATGTGGGTTAGTACAAACCACATGTACTAAGTATGACTCCTACGCGGAAAATTATCAATGCATGAGAAAAGGACAATTTAGTCAAAACAATGCTTTCTATCAATTTAACTCAACATGCATATCTTAGAAACATAGTAAGTCAATTCAACATAATAGCAACCCAACATGTAGATCACGAAGCAATACTTAAGCAATGCCAAGATAGAACCCCATAATCCTATCCAAGGCTAAGTATCACATTAAGCAACCACTTCATACTTACAATATATTTTCATAACATGATTATACATCAATACATAATCATAGCTTATCAACACAACTATAATCATTAGGGGTGTCAATTGGTTGGATTGGATCGAATTTGAATGGATTAAATATGGATTGAGCAAAAATAGTTTGGATCACAATTCACCCAAATAGAATAGGAACAAATATGGATTTGGTCAAATATAGTTTGGGTAAAATGGTTATAACCCACGAAGAACCTCTCCATATTTCCTTGACTAAGTGCACTGGGAAACTTCCCAATGGAAAAAAACATTATCTCCTTCATGACATCAATTTATCTATTTCTTCTTGATAATAGAACATTACTATACAATTCTCTCAATTCCTCCGCACATAAAATCACCATCCCTCCATCTAACATTAACATACAAACAATAAGCCATCAAGAAGTGAAAATCAAATATTAACAACTAAAGATACATAACAAACAAATAGTACTCCAAATGATACTAAAAGGATAAAGATCAATATTCATTCTGTGGAAATCAAGTATTAACATCAAAATACAATAATCGAAGTACAAAAATACAAATATAATCACATAAGGGCAGTGTCATGGCTAAACAAGAGACTAAACAAAATAGTATAATATTTGAAGGGCGATCTGCAACAGCAAACAACGCATGAGGATGCTGAAATTTCATCTTCTTTGTTAAATAATCTTGAATTGCAGCCACTGAGTTGGACATTAGCTCTTGTGCATACTTACAGCATTAATACTAAAGCAACTATAGGAATGAATAGAAGGACTTCTCACTTCAATGTAAATGTAAATGCAGTATATTATTTTGATAAGCAATCTACAGAACACGAAGGAGAGAATAGACAAAATGTTCAAGATCTGCATAATCACTATGCAAAAATATTGGTACTCTATCGCAAAAGGTATTAGCTAAGCCACATTTTCCTTTGTACAAACAAGTGGGATATGATATCAATCCAACTGATCTTCCACAGATATGGATGCCAGCTCAAAGAAAGGTTTCGAACAAGAGATAAGCTTGTCAAAGCTTTGAACTTTGTTTTATTTCCTCATAATAGCTAGCCTTGAGAAACCAATTATGAGGTCAGAAAGATGGCAAATCTAGGAACCAAGCCAACTAATGCAGAAAACAGAGATGGAGAAGGTGCCAAGTTGGTTGGAGAATATCAACATTATCACTGGTGGAGTTTGGAAATAAAAATATAAAGGAAACTTCTGTTTAGTGGCATTCCAGCAAACACTGTGATATACTATTGTGCTTTCCACTCATTAATTGATTAGCTAGTTATATGCCCTTAGCCTGTGAATTGCACACATCACTATATAGGAAGTTTGATCAAAACTAATTAAGGTTCTAGTAAACATCTCATTAAGCGAATCAAGATTCACAGAAATCTATCACCCACAGAAAGCAACCTCATAGAAATTGACTTTTGTTGTTAAGTACTCCTATATAGAATGCTGGAATCTTTTGCATTTTTCCTTCTAAGTTCCAGATAACAGATTTATTCAAAATAACAACCTAAAGGTTTATCTATTGTGTCATTGTAACGACCTGTTTAGTCGTTTTGAGCAGCAGATTTTATTTCTGGAAAAACTGTGTGAGTCGACGGAACCCACGACGGACCGTCATGGGCACGACGGGCCGTCGAGGGGGTCTCGTTCCAAAAGACTTAGACTTCTGAAATTTGGGTACTGAAATCGACTCTCTGAACTT
>NC_028646.1:31971273-32040323 GCF_001406875.1 Solanum pennellii
GATGTTCTTGTGGTGATGACTTCCAGATTTTGGGGAAATAATAGATGTTGAATTTTAGAAGTTATTGAATTGTCTTTTATTAATGAGTTTAGGTCTTCCGCATTGCTTTATGTTGATATTAAAATGAAATGTTAAGGTTTAGATTGATTGGTTCGCTCACATAGGAGGGTAAATGTGGGTGCCAGTCGCGGCTCGGTTTTGGGTCGTGACAGTCATATACAAGTTTAGCTATATGTACTGACAGTATAATTGACGAGAGTTATGCATTTATATATGCAGGTTGATATTGTTATAGACTAGGTGATGTTGTCAAGATAAAAGGATTCCATAATAGCACTCCAGAGCTCCAGTTCGTGTGTTGAAGGATTCTTGTACTGAGCATTAACATAGACAAGAACACTGAGAAGATTTTTCAACTAGCTGTGGAAGCTACAAGCAAGAGTTCTGCAACTGTCTGGACAAATCGTTCCTCGATTCAGGCTACGTGAATAACAGGAATATGAATACAATTAGAGAACTTGAGCTGAAGATTGTGAAAAGAGAAACCTTTCATAAGATATTGGATCATTTCATTGGCTTAGGAGGCGCGATGAGCCAGTTCAGAACCCTTTAGCTGTGTTGGTCCAAAAAGTACCTCATTGATCCAAATACTGTCTAGTAATGTTGTTAAGAGATATTCCAGTACTGCTTTCTTTTAAATTTATGTATGTTGGGATTTCTTATATTACTAGTGTAATATATCTATGTTTTTTTGGGGCTAATATCTATATAAATAGAGAAAATTCCTAAAATGTGGCGAGCTAGAAAAGCTTTTGTTTCTTTATATGTTATACTTGCAAAAATAGGTGTGAATTTGGCTATTTGTAAACAAAGTTTGTATCATTTGACCATAAATAGTCAGACAGATTACACCGCCAAACACCACCTCAGGGCTCAGACATAGCCTAACCCAGAACAATCCAAGTTAAACAGAAAATTAAAATTAACAAAACAAATAAGAATAAGCCTATTCCACCTTTAATATTGTCCAGACCAATATATATTCAAGTGGGATTATATCATCTCTTATGTAACGTTTCCCTATATTTGAAATCCTCATTATCCTGTTTTTTTCTTCACAGTAGCTAGCCTTGAGAAACAAAATAATGACGTTAGAAAGATGGAAAATCCAGGTACCAAGCCAACTAATGTAGAAAACTGGGATGGAGAAGGTGCCAAGCCAACTAATGTAGAAAGCTGGGATGGAGAAGGTGCCAAGCCAACTAATGCAGAAATAAGAGATGGAGAAGGTGCCAAGCCAACTAATGCAGAAACCAAAAAGTTGTTCAGACATAATCGAAATTTACCTATCAATGCGAGCCATGTTTAGCAAGACACGATTGAAGTTCCACTGCATTTTCATCCTCATCGGTGTCTGATCCATCACAATCTAGAAAATAAGATGTTAAACTATAAAGTAAGGCTATTATAACATAACAAAATAAATCCCAATATGATGACTTACATTCTTGTCCGCAAAGCCAATTTTTAGCACACAATTTCGCTTCAGCATTTGAAGGTAAAATAGAACTTTGAAAATTTCCAATAATACGACTTCCAATGCCAAAGGTAGATTCAGAAGATCGTTGTAATTGGTATGCTCAAGATGTCTCGTGCCATCAATGAAAGCTCTGGATACCTTCCCTTATTTTCCTTTCAATATGCAAGTACATCTATATTTGGATTCCCTTGACGATCAAGTTTAGGCTCCTCTAAGTACAAATCCAATCGTGTTTTATCTCTACCAGAATCTAACTGATTCTCAAACACATCAAACTCTTCAAGATCATCCATCATTTCGTTGTTTCTTGTATGACAAACGTTCTCCCCTAAGAGAGAAATTGTTGTTGAAGGTATCAAGTATTATCTAAATAACAATTGTAAATGATCTACAACTTTTTCAACCTTAGCATTGGCGGTCATGGGATCTATCTTGGAGAAACAAAACCTCACAAACTTAAATTTATATGAAGAATCAAGGACAATGATAATTGACAAAATCATACTATACGACTTCCAATATTTCTTAAACTTTCCTAGCATCAAAGTAGCCATATCATTCATAACTCGGTCACTACTATTTTTTTCTTCCCTTAGCAACATTTGAATTTTCCATATAGTTGGAAGATACAAATTTGCAGTAGGATATTTTCTTCCAGAAAATAATGTAGTAATCTCATAAAATTGCTTCAAGAATTTAGCAATACTCTCTACCCTTTTCCATTCTTCATTGGAATGACTATATTTAAAATCAATATCAAGAAATTTATATTGGATATAAGCTTGTTGGTAAAGAAGAGCCTATCAAGCATTTGGTAAGTGGAATTTCAACGAGTACTTACATCTTGACGAAGATTCTTTGAACATGGAAACCCATGATTTTTAATGCATTCCACAAACTTGAATATTCTTCCTTCTGAATTTTATTGTGCTTAACACCTTCTCTTACTTTTTCAATGGCTTCATCTGCTTTTTCCAAACCAGCCTTCACTATTAAGTTCAAGATATTATTACCACAACGAATATGGAAGAACTTTCCATTACAAACTAGAGAACGCATCAGAGATAAATGATCTTTTAAATGATGTACTACACTATTATTTCAACTAGAATTGTCTAAAGTAAGAGTGAAAATCTTCTTTTCAATGCCCCATTCCTTCATAAACTCGATAAGCAAAGGACCCAAAATTGTACCGGAATGTGGAGGCGGAACATGACGATAAATTAAGACTCTTTTTTGAAGATTCCAATTCAAATCAACATAATGAGCAGTTAAACACATATAGCCATTTGACGCTACATAAGTCAACATGTCTGAAGTCAGAGAGATTCTACTAGGAATCATTGCAAGCTCACACTTCAAAAAAAATTCTCCCGATCATATAACTTCAATATATAAGCCTTAGCTATATTTCTTGAGATAGTATTCACAGATGCATTCAAGTATGAATGTATATCTCTATTTCCTCGATGTTCAACAAAGCTAAAATGATAATTATGCTTTAGAATAGCAACAGAGACTTTTTCACGATAAATTAATTGATCAATTTGTGCATACCCGTGTTCTTGTGTGTTATCAAAGTGCTTATCTAAATGATGTTTCATAGCTGTAGTGCCAACATCGGCTACAAATACTTCGTTACATACCTGACATTGTGCTTTTAACCTTTCACTGTCACTAGTATGAGGCAATTTCGATAAAGTATTCCAAACAATTGAAGTGTTTCTTTTTTGTCGTTTTCTCGAGATAGATGAACTGATCTCACAAGAAGCCTCATTAGCCTCCATATATATCTCTGTCAAAGAAAAAAAGGTAGAGTGTTGTTGACATAGAAACATTCTTTGCAATTTGATGATGAGAACGAATTTTCTTTTCAACTTGATTAAGAAACTCAAGGAAATACATACCTTAACAATGGATTTTTTCATTAGAGAGTTGCAATTTGATGATGAGAACGAATTTTCTTTCCAACTTGATTAAGAAACTCAAGAAAATACACACCTTAACAATGGAGTTTTTCAGTAGAGAGTCGAGAAATGGAGAAAAATTTGAGCCATCGGTCTTGCTGATTTGACTGATTTCTGCGCAGATGTATTAGGGATTTTCCCTAAAATAATTAATCTGTTATGGGTAAAAAATGGGCACCCACTATTAACCCATATTGACCATATTTCAGTGGGCTTTTAAAATAAGTTGAAATCCATATTTAACCATTTAGAAAGTGAGTGATCCATCTTATTTAATTTGGACAAAGTGGGTTAATTTTATAAAATGGGCTGAAATTGCCACCTCTAATAATCATAATCATAATCATAAAAGAATACTACAAGAACCATCCTTTAGGATCCCACATGTGTAATGAGTAAGAGAAGTCTCATACCCTCCCTTACGCTATTGTAGTAGCCTTTAAGACAAACCTAATAAGAGTTCACATACTTAACTTATTCATTTACTTTTACATTACGGCAAAAAAGTGCAATAACCTACATGAGACCATGTGAGCTACATGGAATTTGGTGTTCTAATCCCACACCTAAAAGAGAGGGTTAACACTTGCCTAAGGTGTAACCTTTCGTGCATAGCTATCTACGTGGATCCACTAAGCTAGAGTCTAATGTTGGCACATGGTTAAGGGTCAAAGACATTGTTGCTATAAACATTGACTTACTAACGTGGAGGTTTCCATCTCATGAGACAATACATAACTTGGGAATCCATACTTATACGTGAGGAAACCCATTTGGGAAGCTGGACTTACTAACGTGAGACCTCCATCTCGTTTACATTCCCTTTTGGTGCTAAGTAATTATTCCCTTTAGTAATCATATTATTTCATCATACAAGTTGACATTAGTCTCTTCTAGACCCTATGTAAATATCTTATCATCTATAGCTCATAGGTTATCAAAAGTGAGAATAATCCTTTCGCTTCAAAAACCACCTCATAAATGAGAAAACCTTTCACTTAAGACTTTAGTATTATTATGAGAAACTACTTTCAATCATATAATAATTATACCATAACATACTTCATAGTTCATTACCAATTCAGTAGTCTCGGGTAAAGGATGAGGGATGCTTAGCATCAACATCACAACCACACCTTAGTCCTAGAAGCATTACTATCTTGGTAACTCATGGTTCATAATTGAATCGAAGAAGAACCCATTAAAATACCTCATTCTCTTACAAGAACATTCATACTTCCATTACCAACAATACATAACCAATTAAATAAACAAGGTAAATTCAAGAAGCAATTACATATTTAAACAAGGTAAATCCACATGTTCATAATCTTCACAATTCACCAAATCAATTCAGGGTTTTCATGAAATTGGGGGAAAGACCTGGTTATAGGGAAATCTAATAGGAAATCATTAATTAACCATAAACATATAATTAAATAAAACTAATTCATCATAATTTATAACAATTGATTCATAATTTCGTTTTTCAAATAAGACCCTTGTGTAGAAGAAAAACCTAGATTTGGGGAATTTAGAAACAATCTTTTTGAGGGACATCTTGGAAAAAGGAATCCCAAGAGTGAAATGAACTATACCTTAGATATTATAAAGCCACGAAATTGTGTTAGAAAGTTGAAGGATTGATCTTCTTCTTGGATCTCTATTGGTGTTCAATGGAGTTTTGGAGGAAGAGAGAATTTGGGAGAGATGAAAGTGATTTTTGATTTCAAATTTTGGGACTTGATTTCGTTGTTAAAATTGACCTAAAACTAACCCTAAGGCCTTATATAGTCACCCATTAAATTACCCAAAAGACCTCCTACTTAAATGGGTCTTTTTGTGAAGTCAAAATGCTTAAAATGCGACTTTTACGAATCTAGGAAGTGGCTGCGCGTCCCAGGTTGATTTCACGATTTATATTTGAAATAAGGGTTGAGGAAGTGAGCCTCGTGTAGTAACCTCATCGCGGGTCGAAGTTCAAATCTCCCCGTAATGGCTTCACGTAGTGCAGCAGCCACATAAAATCCTGCTGCACACAGGCTGCTTTGGCAGCCTGCTCACTCAAGTTCGTGTCCTCGCCGAGGACCCTTCCGATCTGGGGTGTCGTGACTGTACATTTTGACCCTATATACTACATTATATCCGTTCAAAGTCATTTTACTTTTTTGGGACTTAATATGACCCTCCGAAACCTTCACCAAGCATAGGGACGTCAACTAGTTTAATTTAGCTAGTTTATGGACGTCAAGACCTTTCTTTAATGTTATGGCTCCCATACTTCTCAAACAAGTTATTTACACTATTTTAGGTCTAAAATAATTATTATAAAACACATGAGTATCTAGTATAGGTCATGGAAAATACAGGGTGTAACAATATCCCCTCTTTAGGAACATTCGTCCGGAATGACACCTTAAACCTTCTATTGGGGAAAAGGAATAGACTCAAGAATAGCAGCCAACCAACCAACAATATTATAATGAGTCACATCTAATAGGAGGAATTTCAAATCCTTTCAACATATAATCATAGCATTAGCACAGAGGAACTTAATCCACAACTCGTGACACATAACAGCTCATCATTTACATCACATAAGGAGGAACTACCTTCTCCAATTCAATATGAGCTCGACATGAAAAATTTCAAAGAGTTGACATACTAATTTATTATCAATACAACACCAAAACATGCAAAAAACACTTTTCATAAAAGCAATATAACACACTACATATTTAAGTGCAAGTTAACCATGAGTGTCATATTTCACAAAAACTATATTTAGGCATGAATTTCTACAGGAATATGTACATACTAGATAAACATGATACGTTCAACATTATTCGTATACCAACCTTAAATTTATATAGGAGTAGGGGGAAAGAGATAAGGTTAACGAGTCTTGATGTCGGCCTCAGCCTCCCATGTTCCATCCTCAACAAGGTGATTTCTCCAGAGAACATTCACGGAGGCAACCTCCTTGTTCCTAAATATCTTATCTTGGTGATCCAAAATTTCAACCGGGACCTCTTCATAAGAAAGGTCCTCTCTTACCCCTAAACCTTCTAGAGAAAAAATTGAAACCGGATCACCTACATACTTCTTGAGCATAGACATATGGAACACCGGATGAACCCAGGTCAATTCGATTTGCAACTCTAACTCATATGCCACTTCCCCTACCCTTTTAAAATCTTAGAAGGCCCCAAATAACAGGGAACGATCTTTCCCTTCTTTTCAAACCTCATCATCCCTTTCATGGGTGAAATTTTAAAATAGACCCAATCTCCTACTTTGAATTCAAGGTCCCTCTTTCTATTATCGGCATAGGATTTTTACCGACTATAAGCCGTCTTCAACCTCTCTCTTTTGAGTCGAACCTTATCCGTGTAATTATACACTATTCCGGGATTAAGAAGAGAAAATTCACCTACTTCAAACCATCCAATTGGATACCGATACCTTCTACCATAAATTGCTTCAAAAAGTGCCATACCAATACTCACATGGTAGCTATTGTTCTAGGAGAATTTGATCAATGTAAGGTGATCATCCCAATTCCCTTTGAAATCCATCAGACAAGCCCTCAATATGTCTTCAAGAGTTTTGATGGTTCTCTCCGCTTGTCCATCTGTTCTGGGGTGGAAAGAGGTGTTAAGATTGACTTGAGTACCAAGTCCACTTTGGAAAGATGTCCAAAAATGTGAAGTCAATTAAGCTTCTCTATCCGAAATGATCGACATGGGCCCCATGTGACTTTGCAATCTCCTTAACATAAAATTTAGCATACTCCTCCACCGATTAATAAACTTTTTTGCGAAGAAAGTGGTCTAACTTAGTCAACCTATCCACTATTACCCAAGTGGAGTCATGTTGTCTACGCATTCGAGGCAAACCTATCATGAAGTCCATGTTGACATCTTCCAACTTCCAAGAATGGATATCAATATCTTGGGTTAGACCACTCGGGCCTTGATGCTCGTCATTGACTTGTTGAAAATTTGTGAACCTCAAAATAACTTAGCTACCTCTCTTTTCAATCCATTCGACCAGTAGATACCACGCAAGTCACGAGATATCTTGGTGTCCCCCAGATAGATGGAGTATGGGTAGCCATAAGCCTCATCCATGATATTCTGCCTTAGACCATCCACATCCGGTACAGATAATCTTTCGTGGTACCTAAGTTCCCCATTCTCCCCTTGGGAGAAATATTCATTATTCTTGTTAAGGACCGATTCTTTAAACTCCATCAATAGAGGATCAAGATGTTGCTTGGACTTCACATCAACCACTAGAGATGACTCAAAGTTATGAAGGATCATGAAACCACCCTTTGAAGATTCTTCTAATCGTACACCTAACTGACCAACCTATGAACCTCTTTCACCAATTATTTTTTATCATCACCTACATGAGCCACACTACCCATGAACACTCGGCTTAGTGCATCCGCTACCACATTGACTTTACCTTGATGGTAAAGGAAACTCATGTCATAATCCTTTAAAAGTTTTAACCATTTCTTTGTCTTAGGTTCAAATCTTTTTCAGTGATGCATATTCACGAATCTTGTGAGCGGTGAACACATCAACATGTACCCCATAAAGATCATCTCCAAATTTTCAATGCTAAAACCATGGCCGCAAGTTCAAGGTCATGAGTAGGATAATTCTTCTCATGAGTTTTGAGTTTCCTAGAGGCATACACTATTACTTTTCCATGTTTCATAAGAACATACCCTAGACCCACTCCGGAGGCATCATAATAAATCACAAACCTTTTGGTACCCTCCGATAAAGTCAATACCGGAGAAGAGGTGAGTCTATCCTTCAATAATTGGTAACTCTTTTAACGTGATTCATACCATTCAAACTTGGACCTATTTTAGGTTAAGTCCCTTAGTGGAGATGGGATAGACTAAAATACCTCAACAAACCTCCTATAATAACCTGCCAACCCTAGAAAACATCGGATGTTGGTAGGATTTAAAGGTCTAGGCCAACCCTTGACAACTTTCGTCTTCCTTGGATCAACCTATACCCCTTCACTAGAAATAATATGACCGAGAAATGGAACCGATCTTAATAAAAACTCACACTTGCTAAACTTAGCAAAAAAAGTTTGTTATCCTTCAGAACTTTCAAAACTATCCTCAAGTGTCTCATATGATCGTTCTCACTCCTAGAGTATATCAAAATGTCATCAAATGAAGAGAATCACAAACAAATGAAGATACTTTTTAAAAGCTCGATTCATAAGGTCCATGAACACTGCCAGACATTTATTAGACCAAATGACATAATTAGGAACTCAAAGTGACCATATCTTGTTCCGAATTCCATTTTAGAAATATCAACCTCCCTCACTCTAAGTTGATGATAACCCGATATCAATTCAACCTTTTAAAAGTAACTCACTCCTTGGATTTGATCAAACAAGTCATCAATCCTAGGGATCAGGTACTTATTCTTCATAGTGACTTTGTTCAATTAACGATATTTGATACACATTCCCAAAGACCCATCATTCTTCTTCCCAAACAATACTGGTACACCCCATGAGTATATGTTGGTTGACTAAAACCCTTATCTAGCAAATCCTTGAGTTGAGCCTTTAGTTCTTTAAACTTGGACGGGGCCATCCGATAAAGAGGGATTGAAATAGGTTGTGTGACGAAGTCAGTCTCCCATTCGGGAGGAATTCCAGGATGTCATTAGGAAAGACCACCGGGAATTCCCTTACTACGGGTACCGACTATTAGGCAGGGACTTCTGATTTATTATCCCTAACTCTTACTATGTGGTAAATGAAACCCTTTGTAACCAATTTTCAAGCTTTTTGACATGAAATGATCTTGCCCCTAGGATTTGAGTTCCCTCCCTTCCACTCAAAAACGGGTTCATTTGGGAATTGAAATTTGACTACCACAGTCCTACAACCAGTAGAAGCAAAGCAAGCACGCAACCAATTCATCCCCAAAAAGATATCAAAATCTAGCATATCAAGTTCTATCAAGTCTAATAATGTAACTCTATTGGGCAACGAAATAGTAAAACCTTTATGGACTCGATGAACCACCACATAAGCACTCACCATGGTAGAAACTAAAAAAGGTTCGTCTAATATGTGGGGTAGTATATCAAATTTCATGGCTACAAGAGGGGTCACAAATGACAATGTTGCTACCTGATACAACTAAGCATATACATCAAAAGAAAAAACTTTTAACATATCGGTGACCACATCCGGTGAGATCTCTTGATCACATCAGGATTAGAGAGCACAGAAGCATTTTTTCTTAGGAGCATCCGCATTTGGGGCACTAGATTGTGATTGACCTTTTTCCCTTTCTTAGGCCTTCATCATAGGGCAATCTCTCTTCATGTGATCACTACTTCCACAATCATAGCAATTACTTGGGCCAACTAGGCACTTACCATCATGTCTCTTATCACATTTTGCACAAACAGGCTTCTCAACATAAGATCTTCCACCTTTTTCCTCTTGGGGCTTGGGAGTAGGCACCTTACTTCTATTGAGCCTTGGAGAATTAGAACAGCCTTGATTGAAAAACATCTTCTTGAATCTTGGATTTTCTTGCACCTCAAATTTAGTCATGGAAGAATTCCCATCATCGATTCTTATGTTCTTCAACTCCCTACCAACTTGCATAAGCTTTTGCTTCTCAATTTGTTCCGCATGAACCATAAGACGAGAGATGTCCATACTATAAATCTACATATCCAACCTACATTCATTAACCACAAGGTCGGATATCCCCATAACAAATTTGTTCATCTTAGCTTTAGAATCCTCAACCATAGTAGGAGCATATCTGGATAGTTGAGTGAACTTGATGCTATACTCCTTCATGCTCATACCCCCCTTGAAGAAGATTGATGAATTCTTGCATTTTCCTGTCCCTTAGTTCCAAGGGAAAGAAATTATCAAGGAAAGCCATCTTGAAAGCTCCCCAAGTAATCCGGCTTTCTATAACAGGCCTCTCATTCTACCATTGATCATACCAAACTTGAGCTACGCCTTCGAGTTGGTAGGCGGCTAGTTTCTCCTTTTCTTTAGAAGAAACCCCCCATAGCATCAAGAATTTTGAACACTTCATCAATGAACCCTTATGGGTCCTCCTCCTCCTTAGAACCAAATAAAGTAGGGGGATTCATATTTGTGAAATCTCTAATCATTGAAGCGGTAGTGCTAGCATTGGGATTCACTTGCACCCCAGTATCCCTAAAAACTTAGGTAGTCAGCACTTGAGTCAAACTATGAATGCCGACCTAATCTTAACATTAGACAAAACCCCTTCTTCAATAGGAACTTGAGGGTGTTGAGGAGCTTGAGGGGGAACCGCCTCATTCAAATTTTCCTCTCAGGCCCTTCAAGCGTTGTATATTTATTGCCTATGAGCACAATAAAAGGATTAGCAGAAAAGGACTAAATAGAGCTAATACTCTTAGGCACGACTAAGGAATAAAAAGATAGTGAAATTTCCTAAGCATCACATAATCTCTTATTCATAAGTGTGGTGAGCTTCACAATTATGAATAAGACCCTACATAGACGTGGTTTAGTGAGACATCAATCCTAATATTTACTTTTACCTAATGCTCTGATACCAAGTTTGTAACAAACCAAACTACACCCTAGACGTTACCTACATCGTCGTCCTCGAAGAGGATTAAGGCAAGCCTCTAAGCATTCGTCATCACATATCATAGGTCAAAAGGTTGAAAAAATTAGAACTTTTACATATATAGTAATGATGTTTACATTGACCTCTACATAGGAAGCATACATAAACTTCTCACTTAGTCAACATAATAATACATAAGAATTTAGTCTATGTCTTTATCTCATAAAAAAACAATCTAAATAAAGTAAAACATCCGGGCATAGCCCTTATGCAAATTCATAGTTTCCACTTAGGGCTTACATTAACAACTTCAACAATATGAGAGAAAATAATGTCTTTAGACAATACAAGTACGAATAAGGTAGAATATGTAGTAGCATCATCGAACTAGAGGACCTAACAAAACTTGGAGAGTCTAGTCCAAGGCTTCTTGCTTTAGCCTCAGGATACCTTAATGTCCCGAACCTACAATGTTCGGGAAGAAGGGAAGAAATATGGGTTAGTACTAACCATATGTACTAAGTATGGCTTATGTACACAAAACTCATCAATGCATGAGAAAAGGACAATTTTGTTAAAAACATGCTTTTTATCAATGTAACTCAACATGCTTATATAATAAGAATAATAAGTCATAAAACATAATAGCAACCCAACATGTATATCATCCAAGCAATACTTGTGCAATGCCAAGACAGAAACCCATAATCCTATCCAAGACTAAGTATCACATTAAGCAATCCATTTCATACGTACATCATATTTTCATAACATGCTTATACATCAATACTTACTCATAGCATATCAACATAACCATAATCATAATCATAAAAGAACACTAATAGTACCATTCCTTAGGATCCCACATGTGTAATGAGTAAAAGAAGTCTCATATCCTCTCTTACCCTATTTAGTAGCCTTTAAGACAACCCTAATAAGAGTCCACATACTTAAATTATTCATTTACTTTTACATTAGGGTAAAAAAGTGCAATAACTTACACGAGACCATGTGATATACATGGAATCCGATGTTCTACTCTCACACCGAAAATAGATGGGTAACACTTGCCTAAGGTGTAACCATTCATACGTAGCTATCTAGGAAGATCCACTAAGTTAGAGTCCTATATGAGCACATAGATAACGGTCAAGGAGATTGTTTCTATAAACCTTGATTTACTAACGCGGAGGTTCCCTTCTCATCAAACAACACATAACTTGGGAATTTGGACTTACTAACGTGAGGAAAACTATGTGGGAAGTCGGACTTACTAACGTGAGACCTCCATCTAATTTACATGCCCTTTTGGTGCTAAACAATTGTTCCCTTTAGTAATAGTATTATTTCATCATACAAGTTCACATTAGTCTCTTCTATACCCCTATGTAAACATCTTATCATATCTAGCTCATAGTCCATCACAAGTGAGAACAATCCTTTCACTTTAGACACCACCTCATTAGTGAGAAAACCTTTCACTTAACACTGTATTATAATCATGAGAAACTACTTTCAATCATATAATAAACATACCATAACATACTTGCTTAGTTCATTACAAATTCAATAGTCTAAGGTAAAGGATGTGGAATGTTTAGCATCAACATCACAACAACACCTTAGTCCTAGAAGCATTACTATCTAAGTAACTCATAATTTCTAATTGAATCCAACAAGAACCAATCAACATAGCTCATTTCCCTTCGAAGAACCATCATACTTACATTACGAAGAATACATAACCAATTACATAAACAAGGTAAATTCTAGAATCAATTACATAATTAACAACAATGTAGTCAATCTACATGTTCATAATCTTCACAAGTAACCATGTCAATTCAGGTTTTCATTAAATCGGGGGAAAGAAATGGGTCTAGGGAAATATCATAGGAAATCATCAATTAACCTTCAACATATACTTGAAGAACACTAATTCATCATAATTTATCACAATTGATTCATAATTTTGTTTTTCAAAGAAAACCCATGTGTAGAAGAAAAAACTAGATTTGGGGGATTTATAAATCATCTTTAGGAGGGACCTCTTGGGGAAAGGAATCCCAATAGTTAAAGAAACCATACCTTATATATGATAAATCCACGAATTTGGGTTCGATACTTGAAATCTTGATCTTCTTCTTGGAGCTTTATTAGTCTTTAATGGATTTTTGGAGGAAGAGAGAATTACGGAGAGATGGGAGTTATTTTTGATTTCAACTTTTAATACTTGATTGGGTGTTAAAATTTACCTAATACTAAACCTAATACCTCATATAGTCATCCATAAAATTACCCAAAAGACCCCTCAGTTAAATGGGTCTTTTTGTAATGTCAAAATGTTCAAAATACGACTTTTACTAATCTGGGAAATGGTTGCGCGTCGCGGGTTGATTTCATGATTTATTTTTGAAATCCAGGTTGAAGAAGTGAGCCTCCTGTAGGCCCCACATCGCGAGGCCAAGTTCAAATCTACCAGTGATGGCTGCAGGTTGCGCAGCAGCCACCAAAATCCTGATGCACGCAGGCTGCTTCGGTAGCCTTCTCGCCCAAGTTTGGGTCCTCCCCAAGGACCTTCTTGGTGGTCCTTGGGGTGTATTAACTGTTCGTTTTGACCCTATATACTACATTATACCTATTCAAAGTCTTTTTACAAGTTTTTTACTTCATATGACCCTCCGAAACCTTCACCAATCATAGGAACGTCAACTAGCTCAATTTAGCTAGTTGTCGGATGAATGGCCTTTCTTTAATTCTATGGCTACAATACTTGTCAAAAAAGTTATTTAAATTATTTTAGGTCTAAAATCATCATTACACAACATACGAGGCTCTAGTGTAGGTCATGGAAATCATGGAGTGTTACATTTGACCCTGGGGGTTACAACATGTGAGCGAGATGGGAGAGACCATATGAGATACTAGCTTTACAGGCTGACGTTGTAAATCTGCTGGATTACGTAAATTAAATGAAGTTTATGTACTTCAATGACTTGAATGTGAGGATACTATGAGAACATACGAAGTTACATAGACAATATGTGAACTCTTTGCATCTTGCTGTGATTATCCATTTATCGAATTTATTCGTTTTTTAATGACCGTTGCACACTAGCTAAAGTGAGTAGTTTTGTTTTACTTAAGTTTCAATGCCTTGTGTGATGAGCTTACCTTGAAATTTTTATGAATAAAACTAGAATTTTCCCGGTTAATCTGATTGATTTAGAAAGGTGTCCTCTTGAGATTATATTAGGAAATTTTAAAGAGTGTTAGCCAACTTTGACATATACCTCTTTTGTTGCCTACCCGTGAGTGTATGAAACTCTCTTTTAAAACCCTTTGAGTCTTACCCTTCTTTGGAACAACTTTGATAAACCCGAAATCTTACGTGATCCACCACCTATAATCCTCTTGATTTCTGGTTTAAATTGAATAGCCAACTTTGGCCAAAAGCCTAAGTTGGGGGGGTGGTGAAAAGGAGAAGCAAAAGTCAAGAAGTGTAAGAAAAGTCTTCCTTAACTCGTGGTGGTGCGTAAAAATGAAAACCCTCCATATAAAAAAATAAGTATAAAGGAATGAAAAAGAAAAGAAAAGAATGAAAAAGAAAAAGTTGTTGAATAAAAGCACGAAAGCAATTGAATTTCCACGCAATCCATGAAGTTGAAGTCTGAGAATCAACAAGCATGCTTGGCGATCCACCAAATAGAGACAGTTCACCCTTTGTTCCAAAAAGCGAAGTCTCAAAGAAAATTTATTCAACAGGCGATGGAAATTCAAAGACAAAACTACCCATGTCATTTCGGCTTTCTCGAGAGAGAGGTCGTGAAAGCAAGACAAGTAGATTGATGCCCTTACGAGTGGGTCGACATGAGGCTCATCTTGAGGGGGTGATCCCTAGTCCCATATCCAAGAACTCTTCATCGAAAGAATGAGAATGGATAAGGCTTAGGATGTTATTCATTAGACAAGTGCGTGCCCAAGAAGAATCCATTTGAAATTGGGTAAGTTTCCTGAGAGGGAATTTAATTTCACTTAAAGCTTAGCCTAGTTACCGTTATTTTGCAAATTTTCCTATCAAAAGCATATATCCATTCATTTACATTAATATATATTGCGGTCATACCCCAAGAACGTCTCCCCATTCTTGATTTCCCTTTATTTTTTACTGTTTTTACTGCACTTATGTCAAACCCTCTTGAAATTTGACACTTTTGTGTCACAGATTCAAATATTTGAAAATTTCTCAAACTATTACTAACTATAACGTAAATTCTAGTTTAGCTACCATTTTCACTACCGATCTCTTGGGACACGACCCCATTCCTTGGTTGGATCACTATATTTGTTTTGATTCCTAGACACTCAGACTATAGGCCACTGTTGTTGATCACGATCATAGAAGAAGCATCAATGTGTACGAAGGAAGTAATTGTGATATCCAATTTCACCAAATTACTGAAGTATTTGAGGAAATTATTTTTTAATTATATCACCAACTTATAGAGATTAGAAAAAATATTTTAGGTCTTCCATTCTGTCATTTTTAATAGTAAAAACGAATTCAAAAAATATTGTTATTTGATTAATTTATCTAACATTAAAATTTCCATTAATTGTTAAACCAACTTATCTTAGTTATAAAATTTGTTTATAACATAGTGATAATGGCAAAATAATATGATATTACATAATCAGGAAAGAACATGTATGAATCTTCCTTCTTAATGTATGTGGTGTTTGATAAAATAATTCCCTTTCTTTTGATCCATTTCTATTGTGTCAATATATTATGCTAATTGTTTTTCTTTGTTATTAATAAAATGAAAATAGGAATATATTTCCTTTCAATGGATTAGAAAAACATTTTCCCCTTAAATTTTTATACCATTATATATCTTAGTATTTATGTTATATTATTTTTAATAAACAAAATTCATCATCTGTAACTCCTCGGTATTTGAAAGAGCTAAAAATTAGAAAGGACTAATTTGGAAAGAGCCAAATCTGAAAACATTCAAGTTATGCTTAAGTTGGCGGTTTTGAGTCAACTTCGAATGATCATAACTTTTAGTATAGGATAAATTAGGCAGCCCGTAAGATGTAAAATGAAAGGACTTGGAACCCTCTTTCCAACGCCACCGAGTTCGCTAATGTTTGAGCTCATATGAGGGAGATATGCCCATTTGAAGTCGGATTTTCCCGTTAAGGAAAGCTACCCGAAAATATGAGGGGTATTTTGCTCTTTTCCTTACCCTTTCAGAATTAAGCGTTTTTACTAAATACTTAGGGGTCTAAGCTGATTTATTTCAGTTTTAGAAATCCTAATTTACAATAGGGTTTTGAGAGGAATTCAAGAAAAGGAGAAAAAGAGAAAAGTCAAGGTGTTCATCAAGTTTTCTTGCAATTCGAGGATTGTTTTGCCAAGGATTTGATCCCTAAGAGGTACATGATATTTCTCATAGTGATTTATATGATAATACTCATGCAAAACATGCATTCGTTACAGAAAAATCATATATGAAGTCATGATGGATAGGTTCTTGAAAAATTGTCAAGGTTTTACTTCATTCTTTATCAATAAAGGCATGTTGGATTGTTAAAGTGAGGATCTTGCAAATGAGTATTGTTCTTGGTGTAAATTGAGGGAGATTTCATTGATTTTGTTCGGTTTATGAATCTAAATGAGTTTTGCAATGAATCATTTGATTCCAAGTGATCGATAGTCCATAAATTTATCAATAAAAGCTCATCAAATTTTGAGGTTTGGGAGGGGCATCGTCCCACCAACGCGCAGTAGGATGCCAAATCTGACCTCCAGTAAAAGGGGCTTTGGCGCGACGTGCCAATAGGATGCAAAATCACACCCCTGTATATGGCGGATTTTGTGCGACGTGCCAATAGGACACCTAATCAGACCAATAAATGATTCCTTCTTTGTTCTTGTTCCTACTTGTTACTTTGAGTTTGATTGTCATTCTATTATTATTATCAATTATGTAAACCTCCATTAATCGTTGAAGTATGTTATGTAAATCCTAATCATCTTTCTCAAACTCGTATTTTCAAGTCAAGGTAATGTTAAAAGGGAACTTCAAAAGTTTTATTTCATATAAACATAAAAGTTTTCAAATGCTATTTATATAACTAAATGTATACTTATATATATATGTTGATTATTGAACTTGAAAGATTATTTTACAAATACATATTTAAAGCATGTAAACACATGTAATGACTGAAAAGTATTTCAATCAAGTAAAAAATTCATTCCTTGTTAGGTGAATTAAGAATACTATTATATCTATTATTTTGGGAGTAGTATCGAGAACCGAGTTGGGTTAGAGTATTTTATGATTCAGAAGTCCTGTAGAACTACGTAGCCAACACAGGATAGGATAGAATTGATTGTTCATGCAACTCCTCATTTCCTATAAGAAGGTCAATTAGATGGATTAATAGTCACAATATCATTTTATACACCAACAATGTGTAGGGTGGCCCCTGCAACGTTAGGCGAAATATTGTAGCATTACTTGGCTCGTCGTAATGGTTGTCAGTTAGAGAAACTTCCTACAAGTATAGTATATTATTTCATGTTGCTTTTATTGAATATTATATTGTAAAGCGTAAATGTTTTTTTTTACTTCCTAATCATGTAATAAATCTAGTTATGTTGTTTCAGTCCTCCAAAGCGAGATTATTGTTTACTCTAACCTTTTCATGTACTTGTACATTCAACGTGCTGACGTCACACAACCTGCATCATTTCATGATGTAGATACATGTATTCAGGATCATGAACAAGAAAATCGTTGATATCATTAACCATTCACAGACAACATTGGTAAGGCCTCCTTGATATTGGGTGACTCCATTTAATTTAAGTTAGTAGCTTTGGGCGGTGTGGTGGGTCATGTCCTGAAAACCATCACACATTGTTAGAGGTTTCGTAGTCAAACTTAGTAGATGTTTTCCATTCTTTTCTCAGGATGTTCTGTGTAACTCATGGTTCATGTTAAATATTGGAATAAAGTATTTTAAGACTTCTTAAATGTTCAATTGTTTACCTATTTAAGTTTTCACATATTGTTTAATGTCATGTTAGTCATGTAGCTAGACTAACAGTTCTCTTGGAGATCAGAAATACTCCTCAAGTAGTGGTCACGTCTAGGGTGTAGGCTAGGGGTGTGACAAACTTTGTATCATCGCCTAGAGTTAAAGATTCCTTGGGTTTCTATGCAGTTGCTGTAAAGTCCTAGTTATCGGTGTAAAGAGCGACACATCTATAAATAGGAGGCTACAAAATTTAGGAGAATACTTTATTGTCTTCTAGTCCTATTCATGAGATAGAATTTAACTCTATGAAGGTTTCTTCTAACCCGTGCTCATGCGTATCTTTAAAATTACGCCTCGACAATGAGTTGCTCGAAGATGTCCTTCTACAACAATGTTAACCCTCAAGATCAAGGGGTTCCTAATCCACCAAAAGTGTGACCACCCCAGAGAGATGTCACAAATGTTGAATTCAGGAATACAATTAAAATATTTACTCAAATGACGATAGTTGATCAACATTTCAAGCACCCCTCATCCAATTCTAGGTACAAATGATCGTTAAACAGTATAAGCCCAAGAAAGAGTTAGGGTAGAACCCACTGGGATCAATACTTGTTCAAATTCAATTACGAAGTACAAATGTGGTCTAACCAGCTATACAAATAGAAATTATCGAAAAAGACATGTAAAAAGTCAAAAAGGGTAACAACAAATGTCAGATAGGGGGGTAGTTGGTTTTCAATTATCAGCTACAACGCAGTCATACAAAACTAAAATAAAAATATAAAGGGTAATTCTCAGCATCTGATCGATTGTAGGCAAATTCACTATATAGGTAACTTAAACTACTAATAGATAGCTAAACATTAGTGGGTAGGCTTGGCTATGAGTGAAATAGGTCTCTCGAACAACTACTTCGATTCAAGTAATTTATCTCGAACATCAACAATTTCAATAAATAAGAAAAACCCAGGGCCTTGAGACATCCTCCCTATCTCGAGAAAGATGGGTAGTATTTGGTTTGAGATTCACTCTTTCGAGTTTAACCCGAATCAACACAATACTTACAAACCATTAATCACAAGATTTTGTTCAAAAATTCTTTCTCAAGCAAGCTAACCACTCAAAATTAGAACTGAATTGGAAACTACAATCTGTAAATAAAAACACAATTAATTATTAAACCAACTTTAAAATAGCATTTAAAACTAGTATTAAGAAATACCAAAAAACTAATTCATCCCATAATCACATAATCACACCCCCAAGAATTGTTTTTAGACACACATCATAAACACAAAAAAAGATTACCAAATGCATTAAACATGGTATAGGTAAGAGTCTCCAAGCTTTACAATGATTTCCAATAATGAAATCCAAAAAATCACTTTCCAAATCTTCCAAAATTATATAATTCAAACTCCAAAAATCAAGAGAAAAAATTTTAAGCCAAAATTGGACCTGTAATATCACGGAGAGAACTCCTAAAATTATATTTAAAATCCAATTTATAGTTTCCAAAATTAAGCCAGAAAGATTGTTCAGTGGATTAAGTCTAACCTCAATGAAATTCTCAGCGATCCACCTAGTATCCTACTCAATCACTATTTTCTTGTCCTTCACCATCTTAGGTCTTGTAACTTTGGGCGATACAATTTTTTAATGGAACCGATCGACGATTCGCCGACTGCCCCTTTTTGTTGTTGTCGCCAATTTGGTTTCTTCCGACAGGCTTCCAAACTAGAACTTTGGGCGGTCTAAAGAGCCACTTAGAGGTTGGTCGAGTGGTCTTGGCAATCACCAAGATTTCTTTTCACCACCTTTTCACCTTGTTTTCTTCCTATTTGCCTGTTATCGTCCTTGCTTTGCTCCTTAGTCCACATGCCTGATGATCAAGAATTTAACATCACTTTTAAACATTAATTAGGCATTTAAGGACACTAAAACTATCAAAATAAACTGCTAAATGAGTCCAAATCTCGAACTCATCAACACCCCTGACATAATGTTTTGCTTGTCCTCAAGTAAGACTCAAGAAGAGAAGCTCAATAAGTATGTATACAAATAGCGTTGCATAAGACTTATCATAAATGCACACAAGAAGGTTCAAATTACTAAAACAATGATAACTTGTGCACTCAAAAATTCATATTGTGATTCAATATTATCAAAGATGCTCATGTTCAGAATACTTTCTTCAAATGCAAGTTCAATGTCAACAAAGGTGCTCAAATACCCTCACAACAAAGTTGAGTCCATATCAACACAAAATTTCTCTATAATTTAAAATCCTAGAATCACATACAACTCTCACACTCATAAAGATGAACATATGCATGCTTAACTGATAGGTTTACCCTTATTTTCCAATCAACATTCATGTCAACTCACTCGAGATCCGAAAGGTCTTTTCAAAGCTTTTAACGGGGTTGAGTGTAATAGTATGTGTATCAATCTGAAAACGAGTATGCTAAGTAAGACCTATACGCAACTAGAATGCATAGGTTAGACGGGTTCACACGGATTGATATGCGTGGAACTAGACCTCTGAACCTATGCACCAGCCAAGCCAACAAACTTGGTGAGTTAGTTGAGCTAGGCAGGTTGGTTCCAGCCATGTTGCGTACGCGAATACTAGGATTCACCGGAATGAGTCTTAGAGGGGGTAATCCTACATTTTAAGGGTTCTAGGGCTAAAAAGGTAATTTCGGGGCTAGGGGTAGTAGGTTAATTATCCTAGGATGATATTTTATTAATTAAATAATGTTTTAATTATTCAAAATGGGTCAAATCTTTGTGGTCAAACGCGAGTTTGACCAGTCACCCAACTTAGGTTCAAGCCGAGTTGGAGGCACAAAATGGGGCGATTTAAATGATTTAAATTAGACAAAAATCAAGAGTGGCATTACAGTCAATTAATGTCGATTATAATCTAATTTTATCATTGAAATAATGTTGAATAAGTCAACAATTAACTCCCCAAAAAGGGGCTCACGACACCCACTACAAGTGTGCTTCATGCCCGCTCTTAATTCTTTATATTACTCCTAAAAACATTTTCATCTTTACCTCACCATTCAAAAATAGAAAATAAACGTAAACTCACTGTTCTAAAAACATTCTTGGCTATACCCATCAAAAAAACAAAATGAAGAATTCGTACACCTAAGTGTTTTAAGTAATAAATTTCACTTGGGAATAAGAATCATAGCTCGGATGAAAGGTTTGTGTGTGGGTGGGGACTTGTTGTTGTGGCTGGTTGTCAAGACTGAAAAGTTATGTGTTTTCTTCTCTCTTGGTACCTTTCCCAAGAGTCCTCTGAGGTTCAGTTTAAATCCAATCTAAAAACTAAGGTTGTTCCCATTGCATGCCCCTGTCATTAGATTCTATGAACGATTTATGCATGCGTTGGTATGACTTCTGGTAGATAATTTTAAGAATTATTGTGATTGTGTGCAATGTGTGTTCTGGACTGATTATGATGTTGTTATGTACGTCCTAATATTAAAGATTACATGTGCACAAGTATGTTTTTTCCCGTGATTATGTTGTTACGGACTACTTGAAGAAAATGTGAATTATGTGTTACATAATGATTTCTGTTTGACATGCAAGAAGAAATCGTGATGTTCATGAATAAGAAAATAAAGTTATGGTCTCTTAATAAAATATTAGACTGCCGAGTCTTTGGAGTCTAATACTCTCGGCCATGGTCTCAATTACACAAAGGACTTTCGACGTCAATTCCACAAGGACTAAATATTAATCTAAGTCCCTAATGAACCCGAATGCTTCACTATAGAAACTAACAAAATCGTTACACAACAAAGGTTAATACATACGAAATCGTGAGTTACTGTGATTACGAAGTTGGGTTAAAGTGTCATGCCTTAGAACTGGAGAGGTGCTACGGGTAGATGGATATAATTTTAGAACAAAATATTGGTTAAAAGTTCATAAAAACTCTAAGCTAAACGTCTAGGCTAAATTCAAGAAATGAACTAATGGCCTATACTAATTGATTAAGTCTTTGTTAACCACTTGTAAAAAAAAATGCTGCCATTGAGGGTGGAACCCGAAACCTCTAGGTCCTAACACTAAGAGAAGAGGCCTTGAATTAAAAGAAAAAGAAATAGTGTGAGAGAAGGGAATCGAACCCGGCTCCACGGCCAAATGTGTGGGATACATAAGTCTCACATATAATCAAAAATTATATACTGCCCAAGGGATTATAACACTGGTCCTCTTGACCGAAATTGTGAGGCTTATAAGTTTTACAAGTAATAAAACAAAATGCAGCCACTAGGGATCGAACACGGGTCCCCTTTGCCGAATGTACAAGATGCATAAGTCTTGCACAGTATACACTTAAATGATCATGAAACACTTAACTAGATATGAGTAATCCAAAAGGGGTACTACCATGAGTGTAAAGTACACTAAATGCCATGAGCATCTCATATGATGTAAGTTAAGGGCAAGATGAAGAACTGAACATTCACGTAATGAGGTGAGTGATTATGTTAAACTATGATGCTAATGAAAAGGGTGTCAACATGATAAGAGGCTAAGATGAATGCTGAGACAAGTCTCAACCAAGCCTAAGTAAAGATCGTTAAAAGTACTCACCTAAGAGAGTGATGAATATTAGTAGTAGGTTTGAACTAGTGGGGTATGTTCCTCTAGTGTTTATTTTCTATTTTATTCAGAAGCTTGTAATGATGCCGTTTTGGCAAGTATTACTTATGATATCAAATTCCATTTCTTTCAAGTTGCATGATCTTATAATTAGATGGTTGATGTATGAGCAATGAACTTCCTTACAAATATGTGTTTATATGAAGTTTATATATATACTTCAACTATAAACAAAAAGTTTAAAATTTTTCGCTAAAATTAACCGTATGAATGTGATAAATGAAAGAAGAGGCTTGTCTGCAACCTCTGAGAGGTCAACGACGCCGGTTGCGATTCGGATTCCAGAATCCGGGTCGTGACAATATGCTTATTTAGGCTTAGTCGTTTATACATTCATGTATTGTTTGAGAATCATTTTATTTCTCGTCTTTATTATTTCAATCATTTTCAAAATCCACCCTATTATTCAACATCATATGAACCACCCGATATCCTATTTCTTTTGTAATAATTACTAGTTTATTTTGCAACTTCCTTTGTAATTTTGCTTTCTTTTTTTTTTTGTACATGGAGGTGTTCTATCATTTTCAATATAGGGGTTCTAAAATTTTCAAAATTATTACTCAATGGGGTTTTCTTACACTTATTGACTTTCCTTCTTCTTTCACCACATCACCAACTTAGGCCAAAGGTCTATGTTTGCTATTCAAACAAGTCACACTTCATGAATGTGATGGGTGAATCGATAAAGAGAGGTCACAATTTCTCAAATATCTTCCAAGAAAAGGGGAAGTCTCAAAATGTGCCAAGAAAGGATCACACATCTCACAAGGTTGGACACAAAAGACGTATATTGTCAAATGGTTTCACTCTTCAAAATTCTTTGCTTAGATCATTTCAAGTGATTGCATCACTCAATCCATTAGAATAATAGGGCAAATTCTAGGTGTCATCACACACAATGTTCAAACTAATCTCATCAAACAAGGCATTGGTACCAATATCAAACAAGATTCCAAACTTTTTAGCAAGCATGCAATGTTCATCACAAGAGACTCATTTGACAACCGGCTAGTCACAATGACATGCTAAAAGATCACATGTTGCCTATGTAACTTCGTTTTCCTCATTGTAGCCATACATTCATTTCATTCAATTAGGAGCACTATTCAAGTCATTGGTATTGACCACAAAATAGGTGGAAATTTTTTAAAATTTGGTTCAAACAAATTTTCATTCAAAACCATGGGCTACAAGCTAAAATATCCACAAGATCAAGATATATAAATGATCCACAATGTTCAAAGCCCAATGTTGAAAAAACAAGTCAACATCACAATAGGTAGGTATAGAAATACTGCACCTCACCCAAAAAAAAGAAAACGATGTCCTCAAATGCAACTAAATAAAGAACAAAGTATCACAAAATAATAGAGAGGAAGCAGAAAATAATCCTGCAAGGCTAATCCTAAGTGATTTTTGCATCTCAATCGCTCCATCTGTCGAGACCTCAATTGCCGAAGTGTCACAAAACCTTAGATCCACTGGATCCTGGCATAGAAGTATCCCTCAAGAAGGTCTTAATAGTAGAATTTACCATCACTCCATATAAGTCAGGCCCTCAAACACAGACTCCTCTTGAACACCAAGATGCATCTCATAAGTCTCAACTTCGGACTCTACAACTACATCATCATCTCCAACCGCTTCGGTGGTAGTCAGAGTCTCATCACAATAGGCCAAAATATCTTTGCTCAGGTCATCTAGGATATGCAGACTTCAAAAATATCAGAGACATATCAGTAGACTTTAGCTGGACCACATCTTTCCACAACTCATTAATCGCGGGCTTTAAGGTTGTCATCTCTTGAGTAACTTCATAACCTCTCTTACCCACCTTTATCCTCGTCGTGAGGGCATCAATAGAATCTTTGAGAGGTTTCAATGCAACAGCGAGAGATTTATCAATCATCCTGAGAACTGAGGCCTCTAATCTTGAGGCACACACATCCATAAAATGGGCGAGGTGACTCTTCCTTGAAAGCATGGCCATGGTGAGAAACGTCGGGATGCACTAGTGTTTACAGAAGATCTAGGAGGTAAGGGAGAAATAGGGAGCTAAAAGTCATGATATGTTCAAATTACACCTCCCTAAAGAAGTAGAACTGACCGTTGTCAAATGAAGAACCCAACTTGTAGGTTGGGGTCGATCCCACGAGGAGTAAGAAAGTAACATATTGTTGAATAACAAGTAAGCAAGACTCAAACTTTAAGTTATCAATATGAGAGAGAAATTAGGGTATGTGTATTCCCCATAGGCTCTTAAAGTAGTAACCCAAATAATATTAATCCTCTGCTAGTGATATACATTCATAGTTTGTAAGTTAGGTATCCCTAAGTGATTGGTCCCCCATGTAGGAAATTTCACCTTGCACCTTGGTCCATCTACGGGTGTATGCTTTACTAACCTTTACCTTTACCCAAGATTAGTCATCACATCAATGTATGACTTAGTTTTCACCCTTTCTCCAGTTGACTTTAGACAATTAGATAGCATCGACTAAATCTCTGTTTTTAATTATGTCCTCATTAAATACCTCCTTGGTCCAACAAGTAGCAATGAGGTGATTTCGAACGGATGCACTCGTTAAAAAGACTTCAAAGTGAAAGAATTAACAGTACATACTAAAAACTATTCCAAAATTACTTAATTATTATTCATACCTTTTAATTGCTCATGGTTCTAATAACCCTAGATGTGGATTTAGCTACTCCTGCTTGAGAGTTCATAATTCATAATTAAGAAGAAAGAGTTCATGAACTAAGAATTAAAATAGATGAAACACAAAATCTATTATTGAAATGCAAAGAGAAAATTGTATAAAATAAATTCGGGAAATCAAATTGACAAGGTTTATATGTTAATTCGTAGAAAAGTAAAAATGAAAAGTTTACTATAATCTCTAACCCCCAAAAATGTGGTTTATGAATCCTATTTTTAGGAAACAAGTCCTAAATAATAAGGAAACAAAATAAGGAAATAAGCTTTCTAGACATATCTTCTATCGACGACATGACCTACAGATCGTGGGTCGACCTACAAATCACACCTCTGTAACACCCCGAATCAAGATAGACCAGAAATTAGATTTTCAGAAAAATATTGAAAGTGCAATTGACTGTCACCATCTAAGGACCGTCGTCTGATATAGGACTCGTACTTTTGTTCAGTGGTTTGGCACTGTAGCCCTGCTAAACACAACTCATAAAAGTTGGTTATGTATTGACCCAAGGACATACCTATGGTCCGTAGGTCAGACCACGGTCTATGGTCTGTGTCCGTGTATCAAGACTCATATTACCCAATCTCTCACATGAACTACGGACGACTAGCACAGAACGTCATTCAATAAACGGTTCGTAGGTCTAACAGTAGGTGAAGGTTAATAGTCAGTTAGGGGGAAAAAGTTACTACCCGAGAGCACACACTAGAGGTTAGGGCATACTAACATAATATATCTCAAAGGGTTAGTTAATAATAGAAATAATCATAAGAGAATAAGACATAAACATATCATGAATATCATAAGCATATTAAATCATACTAAAACATATAAGAGTTCTTACTTAAACCTTTTGTCCTTCTTACCCAAATGAACCATATCACAAGCCACCTTCAAGTATACTTGTGCAAGGTTAAGGTAGCATCCCATACTACTACCAAAGTTAAGTAACTCTTTTTGGCATTCTTGATCATGATTAACTTCCATAATTAATACCTAAGTTCATCATAACATATGAGAACTATGCCCCTAGGTCACCTCAAATCACACTTCGTAAATGTGTGTGAAGCATCCCGTACTACCTCAAACACTAAGTATATCTTAAAGTCACCCTATCCTATTTCAGGTCATTTAGAAGTCTTTATTTGACAAATTTCATCTTGTCAAGGACCATCATCTTAATTCAACCATGTCATGGAATGAAACTATAGTCACTATAAAAGCTAAGCATACATCGCGTAGGAGTCATGTCATAGCTAGCTTAAACTCATACTTGTGCCATGTATAGTTGACATCCCATTCTACCATCCATACTAAGTACTACTCAGGACTAACCTAATCCAAGATAACTTATCTTGTAACCTTGTCTATTAAGCTTAACATACTACCATAATAGACCCACTACCATGGAAAGCACCTCAACATACTAACCAAGCTTCTAAAAGAAGGATACAACCATCCTAACCACCATGCAATCTATCATGTAGATGTAGGCTAATCATAGGGGAGAATGAATTCAGAACCCTAAGCAAGCATGAAAATCTAATCTCAAATTATTCCATGTAAGCTAATCATACGAGAGAATGAATCCCAAACCCTAAGATACCATGAAAAACTAATCTCAAATTATTCCATGAAATACACCTTAAATGTAAATGAAGTTTCCATTAGGAGAGTATATGCCTTTCTCCTAAAGCTACCATGAAATGGTCTTGGACAAACAAAGTCAAGCTACCATGAAGTTCAACACCTCAAGATACACTGAGTAATCTAACCCAAGCTCCCAAGACATTACAACATCTCAAGCTACAATGAGTATTTCAACTCAAGCCTCCTTGAGATTTACTATCTCAAGCTACCCTTGAGATCTTGCCATCTCAAGCTATCATGAGTATTTTAACTCAAGCTACCATGCCGTTGGTGTTGTCTCACCAAGTCTACTACACATGAAGTGACCATTAAACCCATTTTCAAGATAATCTTAGTTTATCATGATTAATACTCAATTTCATGTTTATCTATTCAATTAGATCATTATAAGATAATTCTAGTGATGTTTGATCATATACGTTCATTTCTAACTTCCTAGGTCAAGATCATCCTAAATATATTAGACCTAGTTCAATTAATATCTACGTGATTCCATATTGATTAATAGTATTGGATATACTTGAATTAAGAAGATCAACATAAAATCTAAATCAAGCCTCTATTTGGCCTAACATCACCATGATCACCTTCCACATCAATTACTATAATTCAGCATTAAAACATCATAAAAGCAACACATAATCATCATATAAGCATAATAAAATGCTACCCACTAGATTGGGATCACAATCATGCCTTACCACTATGCAATCAACCCTCTCTAGATTGGTATTCTTTGGATTCACTATTGAAGGAAACAAGGGGGACTTCATGGATGGAAGAATCCAAGAATTAATAATTTTCAAATACCTTAGATTAGAACCTTAATCCCATCTTTAACCCTTTGTTAAATCGTCCTAAGCCGCTGCCCCAACTTCTGTTCTTCGTCTATGGTGTTCTTGAGAGTTCTAATGTGAGAGAGAAATTTTGATTTGGAGTCTAGGGTCTAATTGGATTTCTTATTGTTTTCAATATTCGTATAATACCTAAAACTACCTAAAATAATCTCCCATGCATTTATTTGGACGTGGAGTTAATTTTCCATTCACCTCTTCACTTGGCCGAAAGTTTGCAGGAAAATTGCAGACCCATCGACGAGAGCCACCTACGAGGCGTTGACCAGACGATGTGCCGTATTGGAAACCGTCCTTCTGGTCAGAGAACCCTCATTTGGGGCATCTAAGGACCTACGGTCAATTGAGGCCTCTCGTTGGTTGGGACTGGTTTTTGACAGCTTTTCTCACACGTTGGGTCCTCTTCAAAGACCCTTAGGTTTGTCCTTGGAGAGTTTTCCCCGGACATTTCCACCTACATACGTTCGTCTAAATGTTAGAAACCCTCCCTATTTATTTGATTTCCAAACATTACATAAAACTTCATAAAACATACTAAGGCATGCTAGCACGTCTCAAGGCTAACTCTCTAACGTCACCGGACGTTCTTGGGCGTTTCACTTCAACACTCTCCCGAACTCTATATACTTACTCTTAACATCATTCTTGATCATTTTTTTACCTGAAAACCTCATGACACACGTGTTAGGATCCAGTTTCACCAAATTCATTTTGAGGGTGTTACAATACTGACCCACTTGGGAACATACATCCTCGAATGACACCTTCTTAAACACTTCTTTAAAGGACCTATTCTTGACTAGAAGCCCATCGTATACGCATTATACCTAAATGAACATGCCCAAATCAATGAAACAATAAAATTTCAATCTAAACATAACTAAACCTAACCATATAAAGACCTCATAAAATGCTATTTATCCCCTATTTGGGAATAAGCTACACATGTTTTTCTAACATCAATTCCTTATTATAAGGAAACATCAAAATCTGCAAAGAAAACCATAATCATTGAAATTCTGGAAATTTTCATAAATCATTAAAGAAACAAATACAGGAAAGGGACATAAGTAGTTCACTCTTCATCACCCTCAGATTGGAGAGCATAGAACCTACCCTTTGCTTTAGGAACACCTTCTTCATTATTTGTAGCAACTTGCTTGCCTTACCTAACATTATCATTTTACTTAGTGCAATCCTTCAGTATGTGGCCACTCTCACCAAATCCATAACAACCATCCCTACCTATCAAACACCTACCCTCATGTTTCTTACCACACCTAGGGAAAGTAGGTCGCGAATACTTATTCTTTACTTGAGGTCTAGGGTTAGACAACTTTAATACTCGTACTTAGAAGTAGTAGAATAACCTTGTCCATAAAACTTTTTTTGATTCTTAGAACATCTATGTCCATCGGACCCTCCTTGTCCATCCTAATTTTCCTTTTCTCCTTCCTAAGCTTCATGTCTTCTATTTTTTGAGGAAACACCATCATTTGGGAGATATACATATCATTAACAACCATTGCGATACGACACTCTTCTTCTACTAGTTCGAACAACCCCGTCATGAACCTATTCATCAAGTCTCTAGGATTTTCCACTAATCTTGGAATATACTTAGACAAAAGAGTGAACTTCAAGGCATACTCCTTGACACTCAAACTCCTTTGCTTGAGGTTTATGATATCCTCCAACTTATCCTCCCTCAATTCACTACGAAAGAACATATCAACGAAGCCAAATTAATTGTCTCCCACTCTATAGGGACCGCTCTTAAAGGTCTACTATCTTTCCATTGTTCATTCCATTGTTGGGAAACACCTTTCAATTGATAGGGAGACAACTCTGTCTTTTCAATGGAATACACTCCCATGATTTCAAGAACTTATACACCTTATCAATAAACCCATTCGGATCTTCATCAATTTTGGAGCCATAGTACTCCGGTGGATTCATTCTCAAGAGCTCCCTTACTCTAGTAGCACTCGTTCCTCCTGTAGGATTTGCTAGAGCCATCTCTCCTCTATTAGCTTAGGTCGTTAAGTCTTGGACCAACAAAGTCATAGAATTCCTTAATTCTTCAAAAATAGTATTCCCTATTGGAGGATGATTAGGGACTTGAGGAGGCACTTTCCTTTACACTTGGGGAGGCACTTGTTGTTGCACTTAGGGAGGAATCTACTGCTCCCAACTCACAACTTCTTCCCTTATAGTATTATCCCTAGTGTTAGACATAAGGTAAAAAATCATAGGCAAGCATTAAAAGACGTCCTACTAAAGCCAAACTCTATTGAAAAACTTGAAGAAATAAGAAGTGGAACTTTTCTAAGCTTCTCATAGCCTCCTACTCATAGGTGTGTCGCGACTCACACTGATGATTAAGACTCTACTAGACGTGGTTTTAAGACATCATAAGACCATTTCATAACCTTATGCTTTGATACCAAGTTTTTCAGAACTCGAGAGTACACCCTAGAATTTAGGGCATTCCTCTAGTAATGGCACAACGTAGTTGACATCTAGGAGGTCTTGTAAAAGCCCTCAGACATCAATCTTGTATTAATACTTTTTCTTCAAAAACACAATGCAAAAATTATTTCATAAAACGTCTAACATATGTATCAAAGTCTAGGGAAGAATCCAACAAAGTGTAAACATAAAGAGAACATAAAGGTTCGTCCTCGAAGCTATGAGGACTCACCACTTCTTCTCTTTTCGAAAGACTTAGCCCTTCAATAAAATCAATCTTCTCAAGAACCTACATGGACAACATGTAGAAAATATGCGTTAGAATGGTATGTACTAAGTATGGAAACTATCATACCAAACATAAAATATCTCAATGGGTTAGTCAATAATTGACATAATCATAAGAGAATAAGACATAAACATATCATGAATACCATAAGTATATTAAAGCATCATAAAACATATAAGAGTTCATACTTAACCCTTTTGTCCTTCTAACTCAAATGAACCATATGACAAGCAACCTCCAAGTATACTTGTGCAAGTGTAGGGTAGCATCCCATACTATTACCACAATTAAGTACATCTCTTTGGTCATTCTTTATCATGATTCACATTCATAATTAAGACCTAAGTTCATCATAACATATGATCACGATGCCCCTAGGTCACCTTAAAGTACACTTGTACAATACATGTGAAGCATCCCATACTACCTCACACACTAAGCATATCTCGAAGTCAATGTATGTTGTTTCATGTCATATAAGAGTCTCCAGTAGACCTACTTCATATTGTGAATGACCATCATCTTAAGTCAAACATTTCATGTAATGAAACTATAGTAACTATCCAAAATAGGCATACATCATGTAAGAGTCATGTCACAGGTAGCTTCAAGTCACACTTGCACCATGTATAGATGACATCCCATAATATCATCCATACTAAGTATTTCTTTAGACTAACCTAATCCAAGCTAACTTATCTTGTAACCTTGTCTATTAAGTTTAACATACTATTATAATAGACCTACTACCATTGGAAAGCACCTCAACAGAGTAACCAAGCTTCTAAAGAAAGGATGCAACCATCCTAACCACCATGCAACCAATCATGTAGATCCAAGCTAATTATAGGGGATCATGAATCTTCAAACCAAATCTACCATGAGAAACTAATCTCAATCTATTCTACAAAATACACCTTACATCTAAATGAAGTTACCATTAGGAGAGTAAAGGTCTTTCACCTAAAGCTGCCATGAAATGATTTTGGACAAACCAAGTGAAGCTACCATGAAGTTCAAAACCTCAAGCTACAATGATTAATCTAACACAATCTCCCATGAGATTTCAACATATCAAGCTACTATAAGTATTTCAATTCAAGCCTCATTGAAATTTACTATCTCAAGATACCCTTCATATCTTTCCATCTCAAGCTATCATGAGTAATTCAACTCAAGCTACCATGCCCTTGGTGTTGTCTCACCAAGTTTACTACAGAAAAATGACTATCCAACCCATCTTCAAGATAATCTTAGTCTATCATGATTCATACTTAATTTCATGTTAATCTATTCAATTAGATCATTATAAGGTAATTCTAGTCATGCTTGGTCACATAGGTTCAATTCCAACTTCCTAGGTCAAGATCATACTAAATCTATTAGACCTAGTTAAATTCATACTCAAGGTGATTCCATCATGAAGCAATTGAATAGAATACACTTGAACTAAGAAGATCAACATAAAAGCTTCATCTAGCCTCTAATGTCCTAACATCACCATGATCACCTTCAACAAAAAATACTATAATTCACCATGAAAAAATCATAAGACAGCATATATCATAATATAATAATCGTTTAATTCTACCCACTAGATTGTGATCATAATTATGTCTTACCCGCAATGCAATCACAACCCTCTCTAGATTGGGGTTCTTTGGATTCACAACCGAAGAAAACTAGGGGGACTTCATGGATGGAAGAATACATGAATTAATAAGCTTCACGTACCTTAAATTATAGACTTAATCCAATATTGACCACTTGGTTAAATCTTCCTAAGCTGCTGCCCCCAACTTCTCTTCTTCTTCTATGGTTTTTATGAAAGTTTTAATGTGAGAGAGAGGTTTTGATTTGGAGTCTAGGGTCTAATTGGCTTTCTTATTGCTTTCAATACTCATATAAAACCTGAAATACCTAAAATAACCTCCAATTCATTTATTTGGACGTGAGGTGAAATTCCATTCACCCCTTCACTTGGCCGAAAGATTGTAGGAAAATTGCAGACACATCGACAAGGGCCGCCTACGGGGCGTCGAGCAGACGACTGGCCGTACTGGAAAACATCATTCTGTTCAGAAAGCCCTAATTTGGGGATTCAGTTCAAGAATATAAGTATCAACCAACTCCCCCATTGATGGGGTGTCGATGGAACTACGATCCGTTGATGCCCCTCGTTGGGTGGGACTGGTTTTTGACAATTTTTCTCACACGTTGGGTCCTCTTCAAACACCACTAGGATGGTCCTTGGGGAGTTTTGACAACACGTTTCAACCCTACATACGCCCATCAAGATTTTAGGAACCCTCCCTATTTATTTGAGATCCAAACACTACACAAAATATCATGAAACATACTGAGGCACGCTAACACGTCTCAAGGCTAACTATCAAACGTCACCAGACGTTCTTGGGCTTTTCTCCTCCAAAATATCCCAAACTCTATATACATAATCTTATTACCATTATTTTAATAATTTTAGGACCTTAAAACCTCATGACACATGTTTTAGCCTCTAGTTTAACCTAATTCATTTTGAGGGTGTAATAGAAAATATTGTTAGGTCAACTTCAAATGGTCATAACTTCTAGCACAAAATGAAGTAGGTGTCCTATGACCTATGATATGATAGATAATTGATTACTCTTTCAAGGGCCACCTAATTTTCTATAATCCGACATGCGAATAAAACTATTTAAGTTAAGGCCTGTCGAGCAGACTCAAATGACGGACCCAAACGATGAAACGTCGATTAAACAATGGCCTGTTAGTCCGACACCAATTACATCAAGGGTTTTTTAGTCTCTTTCTATTTTTGTAACCCTAATATACATCGTTCAAACCCTATATTATTAGATTTTAGTTAATATAAACCTAGAAACATAACTAAAACTACCTAAGTCAAAATGTTTAATCAAAACTTAGGAAATTATAAGCAAAAAAGGAGAAAAAGGTCAAGAACCCTAGTTCAAGAACAAAACAAGGTTCTATCAGTTCCACCCCCGTAATCTAAAGATTTTTTTGTGGAATTCATCACAAGGTACGTGAAATTTCACTGGTGGGTTCCTTTCACCTATTGGATTCCTAGTTTTCAGTCAGATTCTTGATATTTTTTTATCATGATTAGACTTAGAGTTTCTAAAACATTAGAAAATTATCATGAATTAGTTATTTATATGTTCCAAATCAGATTACAATTTTATTACTCAGTTTATCACATTTATTTCAGAACCCTAGCTATGTATTTTTGTAGTTCTTGAATCACATATGTTAGGTCAGGTATTTCAGTTACTTCATATATACATGCCTCAGTTATTATTGCATTATTATCATATTAATTGTTGCATTCATAGTTGACATGTTCAGTTTTGATCGATCCAGTATTTGCAGAAATTCACTAATAATATTTTAATCACTTAATTCATTGGGATTAACATAATTTTGAGGTTGACTAGGGTTCAACGTACCCAAATAGTCCCAAAACTACTGGCCAAGTAGGTTGTAAGTCCCCTTTGTGGCATCAGTTTAGTGATCACGCTAACATGCATTTACACCTTTGGTAGGGTATATTGGGTTGTCTTGATGGGGCGTATACATTGGACTGCACATTTAGCTCATGTGGGTTTATTATCTATTATTAGTAGCTCCCACAGTTCAGTCAAACTCTATTGCTTTGACCATATTTTGATAGTTTAGTTAGTATTCAGTCTAAGCATGTTATAAATTTGGTCATTGCATCCAGTTAGCTAAGAATTCAGTATACCATGTTCAGACATTATACTTGCTTTTGTGCTTGTTCAGTTATGTTTTATTTCAACTTTACTCTAACATACAAGCTCAATACCTTTCAAATACTAACGCACGTGCGCTACATCTTCTCGTGATGTAGGTTCAGGTTCTCAACATCATGATTGCACTTAGATCGATTTCCAATCTTTAGTTCAGCAAAATCTGTGGTGAGTCCTCATTCTCCGAGGAAAATAGTCATGAGTTTACTTTTAGTACTTTATTCCTTTAGTTTAAGTTTTTTCTAGACATAGTTGGGGTCTGTTCCAGCATTTCTAGTTAGTTAGAGGCTATTTTCATACATAGTTAGTTTCAACTTAGTATTATGTTAATATTTTCTTTTTATTAAACTCATCAATTTTCAAATATCTTAGTTATAGTATATGGGTATTCCCCATCTTTTGACTTTAATTATGATTTATCTTCCGCATCAGCTTATTATCTTTTGTATGCCCATGATCATGACAATAGGGTTAGCTTGGGATCACTTGTAGTCCTAGGTGTCGTGTCTGCGTCTCGGGGGTAGCTCTGGGCATGAAAAGGTCACCGTCCGTGGTTCAACATTTAGAAACTTTTAATCATTTACTGGAACGTTCACTTAAAGGTCATCAATGACGAATGCACAGGACGGACCGTGGGTAGACCTGCAGTCCGTCATCTTATTCTGGGGTTCCACGCATTAGACATTCCAAATGCTCCACCTACGATGCATCACCAACGGTACGTAGACTAGTCTGGGGTCCTGCCCAACACTCTGTAGTATTGAGTACTAAAACTCAATATACCAGATCAGGACTTAAGACTGACAACCCACGGCCCGTTGATTGACCTACTGTCCGTGGGTCGCTCCGTTGGTGGGTACTTCTGCACTTTTAAGCTCCAAATCTTGATCAACCATCTTGAAGCCTAATTCATGCAAACATAATAAATTAAACATTATTTTCAATACAATATAGCCCTAGAGACACACAATTTCTAAGTGAAATGCACCAAAATTACCGTAAACTAATTGATATCAAAACCCTCAACTTAAACTTGTTGTTTGTCTGAAGCAACACACTAACACTCTAAATGACACTTAGATAGAAATAAACATCAAAACTTAATCAATCAGATGGTTTCGTAACTCAATTCCATCACATTGTGCAAATTTTTTCATCCAGACTCAACAAGATAATTTATATGGATCAAAAAATGACATAGATTTACCAATAGACATCACAACATACACTTTTCACAATTACCAAGGCACCAACTCTCGGACAATATAACTAGTGCCCTCACTTTAAAAGAATCACCTTTATCACACGATATGTATTTTTTGTTTTAGGTTTCATGCAACACTTACAGTCAAAAGTGACATCAAGACAGTTAATGTTTAATTGCATAGGTCTGCCCCCTATTTTCACTGCATGGACTCTCCAAACAAGTCACTAGGATCTGTACAGGACATTGTGAGCTTGTAACGTAGGATCAGGGTCAATTAGGATATATTTGGGTACTTTATAGTGACTTTATGCTCTCCTGGACACTACATTGGCTTTTTACCCTTTTTCTCAACCAAGTCTTAACATCTTTTTATTTTCAATTCTTTCCCTTTACTCTTTTGAACACAGATGTAACTCCTGACTTTATAAATCATATTTTTCACTTTTCTTCTTCTTCTTTTACTTCATTTTTTTTGGTTTCTTTAGGCACTTTTGTCATTCACTTTTTGAATAAAGTCACATCTTTTTTTATCTTTTCTTTTCTGTTTGTCTCTTCCACAGAAAACTCCTTTCCTACATTTTTTCTTTCTGTTTCCTTTTGCATATCCTCCATCAACTTATGTATTTTGCAAGAATAGAGGTACACAATATCAATTGTCTTACCATCTCTAATATCAAGGTAACTTTTTGAATTAGCCACCCTCAATATCGACTTTTGGCCTTAGTCAAAGTGCATATGTCCAAGAAAGGACCAGGGACAAAATAATTATTTTAGGGAAGGTACGATAGGTGTATTGAGATAAGTGGTCTACATTAGCCTCAAACATTTGGATCAAAGGGAACATTTATTTCATTTATTGGATCAATTTAGGCGTTAGTAGAATTATTCGAACAAGGGTCTATGATCATTTCACAGCTTATTGCCTAGATTATCTTATTAGGACCAATGGGGAAATTTGAAGATTGGTACATACTATAAGAACATTCAAACTTTCCTTACACAGACTTGGCACATTGTTTCATTGTAAGACTATTAGGTTACCCAATTCAAGTTTATGCTTGAGTCATTGGGTCAAACCTATTCCTTATCATTTTATATTGAGATCCAACACATTCAACTTATCAATACTATAGATTTATCACATTTAAAAACTTTTGGATGGGTATCATTTTCATTCTTTTTTTATGACATCTTGCTTTCATTCTTTTACATACTTCTACACATACATTCCTAAACATGCCGGTCCAAAATAAAAGTAAATAATCCTTTGAGGAAAAAGACTACAGACAATAAAATCCCAAATGAGGTTTGTGAGTTCGGTTTCTTAGGATTCCCCCTATCACAAACAATTCATTTACCCCACCCGAAACAAAATAAGGTGTAATTTCCCGCAATGCACAAAAATCAGAAGTAAAGCATAGGGTGAAGAACACCTGTGGTGCAAATGCGCTGAAGACCTCTCAAGAAGTTGATGGTTCAGTTTCCCGAAGCCCGCTGGATCAACATTAGGGACGCTATCAGTGGCCCCTCACCTTCACTAGTAGAACCCTCAGTAGTGCTCAATCTACTAGATGGACACTTATCTCTCGGTCTCGTAACTATCTCATCTCCTCATCAAGTAACGGTGCCCTCGTAGTCTCCTCCAAATGTTAGTCTCTTTATTTTTCAAGGAGTTTGGTGGTTGCATGGAATCTCCAAATAGGGAATACATTACAATGGTATCAGCCTCCTATGTATGTGCAACCTTTGGTATAGATTTAGGAGGGGCTACAAGAGTAGAAACATCATAAGAAAGGCTGGCCAACTCCGTCTGGATGGTTTCCAAAATAATAGTCGGGGTCGTCCTCTAAAGACTCTCAACTCTAATGCATCAAGGCTCTTACGAATGGCCTAAATCTTCTAGTCCATCATTGTCTCCCACTTCATAAGTTGATCTAGTGGAATGGCAGTAGATCCAGAAGAAAGGGTGGATGGGGAGGATCTAAGGGCCGAAAAGGTTGTCAATGATGCTTGTGATTTGGCATCTGCTATTCGGAGTGGAATTGGTGTCTCATCATCCTGCATCTACTCTACATCCACAACAAGATCATCATCCAAAGGAGGTACCTCTACCTGTGGCTCCCTCCGAGGTGCAGCTAAGTTGGCATCATTCTAAATGAGGCCGGTATCTAGAGTCTTGGTTGTATCAAGAAACGTCACAATGCCAAACCGTAACAGAAGAATCCGAACAGCCACATGAGTTAAGAGGCATTGCATAAAAACCATACTTGGAAACTAGTGGATGTACCTAATCGGAAGAAAGTCATAGGGTGCAGGTAGGAGTACAAGGTGAAACATAAGATGGATGGCACTAGTGCCGGAAAAATTAGCCCATATTTTTGTAACTTGACCATATTTTCATGAGTTAGGTGATTTATTTTTACATGTGTAAAATATTGGTCGATATCGATATTCAACCCATTAAAATATAGGTAAAATATGGATAAACTATAGTAAAATATGAATTAGCCAAATGGGTTAAGCTTCTAACGTATATTCACTCAAAATTTATGATATCACTAAAAACATTGTATTCTTCTATAGAACTAACTATATATCTATACAATTGAAAATGGTGAAGTTTTTAGCCCTCCAACAATATATATTTTAAAATGTACATTAATTTTGTAGTAAAAGCTTATACTAAATAAGATAGATTTATTACACAAAAACCTTCTCACTATTGATTAAGATTAAAATATGAGGGCCTTATTAGTCAAAACTATAATTAAGGGCTGGAGCATCTTCTGATTTGATGTAAACAATGTATTGTCCATGGTGAGTTGCATGAAGAGGTTTATATGAAGATACTACTAGGTTTGGTTGTACATGAACTAGGAATGGTGTTTAAGTTAAAGAAATACCTATATGGTCTAAATAAATCCAGTAATCAATAGTATGCCAAGTTGGCAAAGGCCTTGTACTCCAAAGGTTATACTCACTCATTGAATAACTACTCACTTTTCCATTAGAAGACATGAAAAATCCATCATCTTTGTGGTTATATCTGTAGATGGTGGTATTCGAACTGCCACAATTTGTTTTTGCCATTAACAAACTCAAAATCGTCTTGCATGATTAGTTCAACATCAAAGACATGGGAAAGTTGCACTACTTTCTTGGATGAAGGTACTCAATAAAGGGGATGTACTTATCATTTACAAAGGATGTTTGTTCATTACATGTTAAGAGCTTACAATGTTGCAAGCATGAGATCTTTGGGTTCTTCACCAAACCTGCAGCCATGTCAAAGAAGGAACTCCCTTGTTAGAACCTCTATTTTACATTAATTCATTAGGAAGATAAACTTTCTAACTGACACTAGAATAGATATATAATAAAATGTGCAACACCTTAGCTGATTCATGCAAGATCGCAGAGAACCACACTTGCAAGAAGCATTACACTAATTAGGAAATCTCAAGATAGATCCCTTTTTAGAAATTTTCATGTCACATGACCAATCATACATGTGACGGCCAAACCCACTGGGCCGTGCGCGCACCCACTCTAACACCTAAGCAAGAGAACTATAATGGCCCAAATATTTAAACATGTAGAAAATTAATGAAATACAAATATAATAGATATAAAAATCATAATAAACAAACACTTTTTTACATACTAGTTCAGACTTGTAAAGTAAAACAACCCTAAGGATTAGTCTAAGAAGTACAAGAGATAGATAGGGTAAAATTTGGACAAATTAATAAAAGACACAACTCCCACCATGTAGAAAGAATAATAGAAGCTGTTGGAGAGTTTCTTCGTCTTTACCCAATGAAACATCACCAATCCTGCATCAAGCTTATGTCAGAAGACAGAGCAAGAGTAGTATCAGTACGACCACACTTATTGGTAGTCATCATCAGTCAACACAATTTCAACCTCATAAGATAAGAAATAATTAGTAAGATCGTGCATTTAACAACTCGCTTCTCCACCATTGTACTCTCTTAAAACCTTCAATTCACAGTAGTGTTTTGAATACCACACACCTTCCACACAAATAGCACTTCTTGTTTTATTAGATCATTTCCTAAACATTCTAGCCCCATTGAATATTCCCATGTACTACCACCTTTCTTTCCTACTAGTCGATAGTATCGTACTATTAATTTTTTTGTCACCAAGCCTAACTAAGACCAAAAAATTTCATCTAACAATAGTACACTCTCGTTTGGTACTTACCCAACCGAAAAACCCTCGCTATATACCACTCGTCCCAAGAACAACTTGACCTTTCACTATTGCGCAAAAAGTATGCATAATATAATAGATTCACGTCAGCACCTATTCACATGCATACACATAAATCCACCTACACCCGATCATCATGGATTTTACACACGCCTAATATGGAGTATAACATGCTTCATAACACACATTTATCGCGAAAAGTTAATCCTCTCACGGAACCTAATTCAACGGTCCTCTCATGGAATCCATACCCAAACTATTAGATTATCACAACGTGACAATCCGATCAATATTTATGGCGAAATGTGGCAACTCAATCCTAGATAGCTTACCAAAATGTGGCAATCCGATCCCCATTCACTCACAACAATCACAATTAAAATCAAAACGTTAAGATCACAGAATAGAGATGATTCATGACATAGAGTTCTTGAATTATCCACATTTATGATTAGGGTGATCAATAATGCAACATCTGCATACATATATTTATCATAACGAAGCAATTACAAACATATATCACAAATTAAAAACAATCACCTACGAGTGACTCCTCAATTGCTAACATGTTATAGGCCAAGTTTATCCTAGCTCTTCATTAGGATTGGTTAGTAGGGTTTAATCGTAATATAATAAAATTAATCAATTTACGACTTCACTTGATCGAATATAACGTACAACCATAATCTTGTTAGACCTTACAAGATACCATTATTTTTGACAAAAATCTATTCAATAAAATAGTTCTAAAAACCTTGATTGGTCATCCAAATGTCTACTAAAGTACTCACCCAATCACATTGAAGGATAACAATTCAGTCAGTGCACAAGGTCAAAATATAATCATATTATTGATTTCATACACTACAAGGTAAGCAAAAATTTATGACAACGCATAAAACCTAACCTACATAGACTCCAAGCAGTTGCACAGAGTTGTACCTTTGTTCCAGGTTTTCTGGATTCAAGATGATGAATTTGACAAATAATTTGCAAGATTCCACAATTCCAATAATAGAAAACTCATTCTCCTTCTTTCCCCGGCTTAGAACATCTTTTCTAAGATTTCTAGGGTAATTTATGACTTCTCTAGGTATTATATGAAGATGGAGAAAGTACAATGTCCCGTAATTATGTTCTATCTCGCCTATTCCGCTGTAATGACAACTTAACCCACTGTAGTGCCGCCTTGCCAGCAGCATCCAACTCGCTGTTGCGGGACAACTTCTAAAATTTTTGTGGGTCTTTCATCTTCCAAAATAAACGGTAGTTTGGGTCATTATAATAGATACCCATTTACCCCTCGTTTGTCTCCGAACGACAAGCGACACTTCATCATACGTTCTCATTTTAAAAAATCTTGACTATGAAAAATCATGACCTTTTAATTAGTTCAAATTAACGAGAAGGTAAAATATACTCCAATTTAGGAGAGGTTAATATATAATACACGAAAGAGGTACTATGCTCCTAAGATAGGTGTATTCCACGAGAAACACACGAAGATTGAATCAAACCTCAAATTTCCAAGACCTTGCCAGCTAGAGCAGTAGACCTCCCATTGTAGTAGGGTCGTTGTTGTGGGAGATATTCCTTCGTAGCGGGATATTGGGCAACAGTAAAGTGGGAAATGAGGAATATTTTTCCTCGTTACCTCTTTCCTCCCTTACCATATATTATCAAAACTCTCTCAATCATTCTTCTCGAGTATACATATCTTACCTTATATCTCATTCTCTTTCATTACATACTTTATTGTTTAGATTATTATGATTGCATGCTACATAACTGATTAAAATTAAAATTGTTTTTGCTTAGTTATTTGAAAATATTACTAGGTGGATAAATGTTTTAGAAAACATAGCACGGTTACTTCCCTAATGTCCTTAACATTTACACAACGTTTCGGGTTTAAGGATTCCGTAAAAACACGGGCAAATTGGTACAAAACAAATGGACGAAGTTGAAAACCAATTTGACAAAAATACAAAATTTGACAGTGATTAAGAGTTTTTTGGTTGAAATAATGGTTTTTTATGTTTTAGGATAGTTTATATACTATGACCTTCTGAAAAATTGATAAAAACAGGGGATTTTGGGACGAGAAGATGACATTTTTATGTCTAGTTTTCATCCCATATGAAGGCCCTTGTAGCGGGCTGCATCCCGCTGTAGGAGCCTAGGATATCCCGTTGTAGCGAGATATTGGCCCCTTAAGTGAAATGTCACAGACCTGTAGCCCACCACTTAAAATAAGAACTTCTCTCTTTTCGTCTTGCCTTCCCGACTAGTCTACACAACTCTGAATCATTGCAGGAATTGTCAATGGCTGAAATCAATGACACAAACTTTTCATTTGTCCAATTTCATGATGCCACTAGTTGGGAGAGACATCACGACTACTACAACATCGATTTCTGCAACGAGTGCTTGTTCGAGCTACATAAGGTGGAAAAAAGGATCCTACTTTCTATGCTCGCCTGGTCGAGTTGTGATGGATACCATAGACTGACTCTCCCACAGATGATTGCTCTACTTGGGTGAGGGAATTCTATACCATCCTGTCTTTTCTATGCTAGGATGACCCTTATCGAGTCATTCGCTTTTGGGGATTCGACATTCCTTTCAACTCTACTACTATTTAGAGATACCAGAGGTTCTAGAGGTCTCGAACGTAGAGTACGAGCTAAAACATAGGATGATGGCTCTGGAGTAGATGAGGGACACTATAGGGGAGCCTGCGAGATGGGAAAAAGTTTACTGGGCTATGACATATAGCAATACTTGTGTTGACTGATCACCGGATTCTAAGAGGTGGCATCACTTGGTTTCTAGGGAATCATCCCATCGATTATCTTTTCCAAAGTGACGTTTCCTAGGCCTTGGTAGGGGCGTGTGCTATACAGGAAATCCAGCTGAATGTTGGGGAGTAGAGTATCTTTAAGTGGAAGATGTTCTACTGGGGCCAAAAGAAGGCGTTCTTCCATTTTGGTCTTATCACTTCCCTTTTCACGTAGGCAAGAGTGTCTTTACTTAATACTAACAAAATTATTCCTATGGATCCCCCTTTACCCTTTTTTGGTAAGGTCTTATTCTACTTCTAGGAGTAAGTGGAGGAGGAATGACAGGGCTAGAAGCAGTATGGCGACCGCGCGTTCAAACGGTGAGGACCCCCTCAAAGGTTCACAGGTCGAGGTGGCTCTGGAGATGGTTAGAAAGAAGATAGGGACTGCATATGTTTACTGTAACGACCCTAATATGAACTAGGCTTATCTAGAGCTTCACTAGTGATCTAAGGGTTGTTAAATATCATAATAAGTGTGTATGTGAGTTTTGTTGTCAATTCGGTTAAGTTTGAAGTCAAACGTTAGGGAATGACCAAGACATTCATTGACTAGTTCTTATGTGCTTGCATATGATTATATGTGTATCCTGAGTTTATAAGGTCTTTAAATGATGAATTATGGTGTTAGAAGTCAGTGTGTTGAGTTCGGAAGTCAAACGTCCAAGAACGTCTGAGACGTTTGAAAGTTAGCCTTTGGACGTGCTTGCGTGTTTTTGTGTGCCCTAAAATATTTCTTAATTTATTTGATGTTGAATTTGATAGCGGGGTTCCTAAGACATATACTTGCAAGTTTAGCGGTTTAACATTTGGGTACGACTCCACCTACGAACCAGAAGGGGCTCTGGAGGGCTAGTCGATCAAACGACAGCTCGTCGACTTGGGAAATTGGTGGAGCCTTAAGGAATGCCAATTGGGGAGTTTCAGACCCAACCAAAGGACCCTAATCAATGGAGAGTAGACTAGGTGGCGGTCTGTCGATGGGTGGAAGTCGATGGGCACCTGTACTTTTTGAATTTTCCTGTCAAGAATGGGGTGTTTTAGGATATTCACCCCAAGTATAATAAATTATGGGTACGGTTTATTTAGGTGTATAAATTTTATTTTAAGAGTAATTAAGGGATTAAACTCTCATTTATACCCTAGCACCTAAGTCAAAACCTTTTTCCCTCCCAAATTCTCTCCAAAAACCACGATGAAAGCTCAAGGTGAAGATGGAGCTTGGATGATGGATTTCAGTGGAGTTATTCTGCAAATTTCTTTGGATTAGTTCTAAAAAGGTATGTGAGTTCTTCATATATGTTTTTCTATCCCCTTAGAGTCAATTTTAAAGTGATTTTAAAGATCTTCAAGTTTATTTTAAAAAATTCAATTTCTACTCTAAGTAATGGGTTCTTGCAGGAAACGTTTTCTAATATTAAGATAGGATGTTATTGATGTATAATTGATGTTTTCCAATAAAAATATCCATAAACCCTTGACCTTCAGAAATCTCTAAATTTGACTATAATGTGGGTGAACTTATTAAAGCTTGATAGTAGTGAATTCATGTGAAGATTGCTTTGGGTTATTGATTTATGTATAGATTATGAATGCATGGTTTAATGGCTTCCTTAATTTTATTATATTCATATTTTATATTCTCGGATTGTTGGCTTGTAATTTTGTTGATGGTGTAAGAGCCTTTGTGAGATGAATTGATTGAAATGGCTTAGGATTGTTGATGATGATGACGAAATGGTGGTACGATAACCTAATATCTATATATCATGTAAAATTGCTATTGAATTTTATGGTCCTCTTATGGTGGCGGTATTTATGTGCTGAACATGGTCTTGTTGGTATTAATTATGTACATTGTAGTAATGTCATGCTAGGGCTTATATAAATGTATAATGTGAAGACGTTTATGTGAAGTAATGTGATCATGTATAATGTGTTATGGCTAGTATGAATATGTAAGGTGATGCTATGTTGTTCTACATGTGCAATCTTGTATGATGTGAAGATATGAAGTGAAGTGCTCTAGTAATTCTTATGTGATTTTGTATGAATTATTATGTTATGATTCTTCCTAATTGATGGTATATCATGATGTTGTATATGTATGTGTGAGGTTAAAGAATGTTGCCTTTTAGATGACTATATGTGACTATGGTAGACTATGAAGAGTCTTTATATGTGTTGATGTGGTATCTTGTGTGATAGACTTAGTGTCCCTACTTGGTAGTTGAATGATATTGTATGAGTGATATGATGAATGGTCTGTCATGATTTTGTAAACCTAATTCCCTCTTCTTAATGCATGAAGGTTATGTGAATATGTTATTCCTTGACTTGGTAGGCTAAAGCACCGTTGTCTTGTATGTGACCTTGAAATGAGTAATTAAGTTTATGATATCCTTGACGTTGACAACCATAATGGTATCCTTATCGTGTGCATGATGAACTTAGGGATAGGTTAGCTGGAATGACATGAAACCATCTCTAAGACATTCATTGAGCTATTCTTATTTACCATTTAGTGGCAGCCCTAGTGGACCCATCATTTGTAGAGGCATTATGGGAAGGTAAGACTAGAAGTTTGGCCTTTCATATGTCTAGTGATTAAACTTACTCTATGAAAACAAAGACTAGCACCGAGTGAGTATGCTTGGGGAGTGTCTCTACTTAAGTTGAGAGTAGAGTACAAAGAAAGCCTTTCTATTCCTTATTTATGTGCCTAAATGGGATGTGTCCTAGTTCTACCCTTGGAAAGTGGAACACCCTTCATCGAAGTAGAGAAGACTCTGGATTCCATGCCTCTCTAGTATAGTCTATGCCGGTTAATGCTTATTCTGTGGGATACATTCTATTGTTGGAGAAGTTCTACAATGTTTTGGTAGTGGAGTGAGACGCTATCTAGACATGGCACGAATAGACTTTGAAGATGTTAGGATGCAGGTTCCCTAGGTCCTTTCCATGAAAATTATATGAAGTCTTCTGAATGTATGATTTTCTCTCAAAATAGTTTTAATGAAAATATGGCTTCTTAATGAAATATTTATTATTAGAAAGGTTACTTATCTAGGGTAGGTTTGAGGATTGCTTAGGTAGGATTGAGTAGGGTGTATGGGCAGTCTCTTCATGTTTTACTTTGGTGAGTCTTAGAGTATCCTTAGGTAGGGAGTCTAAATGATGTAAAGTCTTGTCTTATTGGATATGAACTATGTGATGGGTGAGTATTGGAATACGTTTACTATAGGTAGTTTTAAGGCCCGTCTAGGTGTGTGTGTAGGAGTTGTATGGGCGGCCTCTTCATATCTTACATAGGTGGGTCTTAGGATAACCTTTGGTAGAGGAGTCAATGTGAATATTCTTATGTGATGTATGCTACTTGAATATGTCTTATTTGTGATTGATGACATCTTATATGTCTCTTAAACTCTTTTATGAAGGTTTTTATCGAAATATCATGAAAGCATGCTTATACCATAAATGTCTTTTTTTCGTGGTTTTTGCATGACTTCCATACTTAGTGCATCCAATGTTCTAACCCCTTGTTTTCCCTTTTTGGCTAAAGTAGGGAATTGGAAGTCTTGATATGCCATGGAGGATTGGTAGGTTTCTTAGGGTTCAAGATGAAGTATTGGTGAGTCCTCATCGATTCGAGGACAAAACCCACATGTTCCTTATGTCTTTATTTTCATTTTAAGTCTTCCTTGGGATTAGTCCCAATGTTGTTCATTAAAAGTATTAGATGGTTTAAAGAGACATTATAAAGGTAGATTGTTTTAAAGAAGTCTTACGCTTGCCTATTAATGGAAGTATTCTTCATGTGTAAGGAAAGTTTTAAATTCTTACTTATTTTAGATAACATATTATGCGATGATTGATATGAGTCGATTGTATAGGACTTCTCGGGGTCCCATTTGCAATGTGGCGACTAAAGGATACCATTTTTCTAGGGTATACCTTTAGATCGTTACATTGGCTTGAATCTTGTTCCTCCCAGCACTGCCCTCGACGAAGAGATGCTCCGACGCTAGCTGCGCTAGGAAAGGAGTAAAGGTTTGTAGAGGGATTGCGTGATGACCCAGATCTGCAAGACTATTAAGACCATGTTCACTTTTATTGCCCCGGGGAAGGAGATTTCCCAGCTTGACCCAAAGGACTTTTCACAGTTTTAAATGTTGAACGAGACTTGGGCTGGCTTGGAACACAAGAGGACAATAGACTCCAAAGTGGACACCACCCAATTTGAGGGTTCTAGATTGGTCATTTTTTCGGTCCTTTTTATCTTTTATTTGTGAGTTTTAACAATGTAGCTTTATGTTTACCTTTCAACAATTTCTACATGATTTAGTTATCTGATGCATCCCCTTTTTAAATCTTAAGTTATAATTCTCTACTACAATTGTTGAACACTATTTTGTGGTCACAACGATTCTTTGAGTCCCTTACAAGTTGTCATTTTGGAAATAGGGAAAGCAGGGAAAAACTTGTGAGGTTCTTCCACTTTTCGTCCCGCTGCAGCGGCACGCTCTAGCAGGAATAATCCTATTGTAGCGTCTCAGATAGGACCAGAACCTAGGACAAAACTTCTTTGGTTTTCTTAACCTTCCAAGATTTTCTAGGAATCCACTTCACCATTCCACCAATTTTCTCAATTTTTTGAACTATGGTACATAATACTCAAATAATTACACTAGCATACTCCAGTGATTAACTCATCCATTTACACCACATCGATTGCATACACACAACACGATGCCCTTGTCGTTCCACATGCATTCTTCATAACACCTCCATATACTCACTCATTTCACACCATAAGGGGTTCACATTCACAGCTAATTCAAATAACAAAATTTCACTTTGATAACATAATTTAGACATAGGGTCACACATTCACAAGCATAAACTGAACACCATAACAATCCCACTTTATAAGTTAGTTTGCCCCATGGATGACCCCTAAGGGACATATATGCCTCATATGACACTTATTGTTAAATACCAATTGGTACATAAGGCTGGCACCTCAGGGGAGAAAGCCTATCGTGGTCCGTTCCCTATTGGTATAGATGGGTGGTAGCTCAGGGGCGAAATCCTAGCATGGGCCGATCCCAAATTGTGTAAATATGAGGACCGCATCCTAGGGGTTAATATGACTAGCATGGGTCATCCTCTTCAACCACTGATCAGATGGTCACTTGTATCACATTACCTATAAAGATTATAACGTATAGAAAAGTAATGAAAATAATGTAAGTTACATGATCTCACAAGAGTAAGCAAAGGTGGTCTTCTCTCCTGATCTATGCACTCATATGTTGATACTTGATTTCATTCGAGCCCTCGTATTACATATGTTATATTACCTTACATATTCAGTACATTTTTTTTGTACTGACTTCTCTCTCTTGGGACGTTGCATTTCATGCTGCAGGCACAAGTACTCCAGCTAGTAGACCTCCTCAGTAGGAGCATACGACACTCAGATACTTTTGGTGAGCTCCAGGTTGATTCAAATCTTAATGAGTCCTTTGGTAGATTCATTTTGGTATTGTATCATTGTTAACGGTAAGGCGGGGTTTGTCCCGACCTACTCTGGTCTTCTATCCTTTAGAGCCTTTGTAGATGTATGTACATGGCTCAATTGTGTCTTAAGGAGTTGTGGCCTCAACGACCAACTCTTGTATATAACTTTTAGATCTACTTTTGTTGGTTTTTATCGCTGCGTCCTAGGTGAACTCTTCACAATTGTTATAGTTATATCCATAGTAAGAAAAGGTTACAAATTGATTCTCTCGGGCCTTTAAGGCATTGGATGTTTGTCCGTCTTAATGGGTTTTGAGGCGTGACAAATTGTATTACTGGGTCATATTAAATAAAGACCACAAGTGGTAATGTGTTTACACTTGGTCTAGGGGAAATCTCTTAGAAATCGTCCAAATAGACATGTATGCTCGCTCCATAATGGAATCTGAATTCATTGGAATAGATAAGGCCGGTGAATTCGTGAAGAAGTTGAATGACTTCAGAATTTCTTAGAGGATATTTCATTTTGTCCGAAACCAATGGGACCTATATGCACACATTGTCATAGTCAAGCAATAATAGATAGGAAAGGCGACGTCATGTACAATGGGAAATCTCGTCAAAAACGACAGAGATATAATATTGTAAAGCTAGTTCTTTCAAGTGCAATCATCACAATTGACTATGTGAAGTCAAGCGACAATGTGTTAGATCCACTAGCGAAAGGCCTAGTGATAGAGGAAGTTTAAAGATCATCTAACAAACTGGATTTCGGTATTAGGACAAGTCATCATGACGCCAACTCTATCTAGCAGACTGGAGATCCCAAGACTAGATTTACGAAAAAATGAAGTTGTGACTGACAATTCTACATTGTCAATCAACTCAATCCATTTTCATGATGAAGATAATATTCAATAACAAGGTTAATATTTGACCAAATAGTGTATCTAAGAAATGACACAATTATAAAAACAAGGTTAATATTTGACCAAATAGTGTATCTAAGCAATGACATAATTATAAATCACCTACAAGAGTGTGAAGCTTAAGCCGATTCAAGTAGAATTTTTCATCAAAAGCCTATTCTCTATACACTCATGAAACCAAGAGGTGTTCATGGATGAAATGCACACAGCCGTACGAACCATAAACGGTAAAGGATTAATTTTGTAATGCACCAAAGTTTGACGGTTCAAAGATATCACATTCAACAATTGACCGATATATTTGACATATGTTAACTACACAAATTCCAAGGGAGAAACCTACTTATCAAGATGCAATTTATCCTTGCGGGTAAAGTACACACTCATTCATGCATTGCTATATGTTATGAGAATTCCCCATTAATTTGGGGGATTGTTGGGTATAGCATGATTTAATAGGAAATGGAGGGAAGATGAAAAGAGGAATTGAAAAGGTTCTCTTATGTTTTAAGAAAAGACATTTCTCCCTCATTGTGTAACTCTCCGGAAGTTCCGTGACTTAGAGTAGCATACCAATTAAAGAATGGTTAAAGTTACGTTTACAGACCTAGACTAATGTAATAAACTCGGTTTAGAAGTATTAGATCCTACAAGTCAAGGGACGACCATAACGTCCAGAAACTAGTGCAGTTGAACTGCTAAACATCCTTAGGTCTTGTAAAGGTTTTGGAGTGTTAGATGAAGTCGAAAACCTGTGAAAATACTTTAAATAGGTAATTGTTTGTGGTGGAGCAATAAAATCATATGCCCACAGATCAAATTCTTCGATGAAAATTATTTTGTTCTTCACCCTAAACCGATTGTCATTGAAGAACCTTGTTTACTTGATGCATACATGTAAAATAAACTCATCTCATACCAAATTTTATTTGGAAGATTTATTCTCATAATCATTGCTCTAGCTATAATTGGAGGCATACAATTAATGCTAAATCAACAAATATTATCATCATAATTTAACAATTTGGAATTGTGTTCTTAATTTAACAACTCAAACAATCAACCTTTACAAAAACAAATTTGTAAATTGATACAAATGCACATGTCACCATATCATAGATGCATCTATTAAATCGTAATAGTGAACGGTCCACATGACAACTGAACGACCCAAATTCACCTTGTTATATGTTCCAAATTATCTCAACCTTAGTTGATACAATTATAATTTTTTCATGAGAACGAGCAACAAAAGTGAATCTTGAAGAATTTTTTATTTTTTCGAACATATAGAAATGTGAATTCTCAATTTATTTTGCATCAAATTTAAAGGAAAATGACCAATCAGTGATGCCAATATATATTTATTCTAGTAATCTTCTAGTTTAATTTTGCATGTGATTCCTTCATCATGCCCATATTTTTAGTCAACAAAAAAGAGAAAACGGGTAAACTTTATGTAAATTTTCATAGCCCACTTTCATTGTAATAAACAAAAGTTAGATAATCTTTCAATAATTTGCAGTCTTAATATAGTAATTTTTTTGATTCCTCTGAAACTTAGAAGTTTCTTTTGAGACTTACTACAATCCCAATATTATGAATAATTTCATTCTGGGTAGTAACAGAGTGGATCTTCGAAACTCTCAATTTATTTTGTGTACTACCACAAATTTCATAACACCATTCTCATGGTGACCATCTCAATTAAGGAGAATACGTGCAAGACTTATTTCTTGACAACCAATGACAAGTTTGTGTTGCCAAACAATAACATTTATTTTTTTCATGGCCACAACCTTTATAAGAAAGAATTATTTCATTCTTTTGTTAACAATAGTTCATGAGAGCATCAAGTATTGACTAAATAATCATTTATGTCAAAATATTTCTTTTCAATCTCTCAAACCTTTCGTAGAGGTGAGATGTGACATTTATAAAACAATACATGAAAATTTTCTTATCCATGCGAACACTAGTCACATTTTCATCAAGAAACGGACCACAACCATTTGTACATGCTCCATAAGTTTTTATTAGAAACTCATTGTCATGCTTTGAAATTTTTAAATTTATGTGACTCGCCTCAACATCACTTTAAGAGGTTAAATGGACCAAATGTACCATCACTATGTATTCCTTTATTTTGATGCCAGATTTACACAACTTCTCAAATTATAGTTGCACCACCAACAATGTGCCCAGTAACTTCTTATATCACTTTGATGTATGAAAATTACCTTAAAAATGAAAGAGCATCTTAAAAAAAATGTGGAAAATATCCTTTCATACCTCTTTAATGGACAAATTACCTTCACAATTTAAGGATCCTTTAAGAACCCATAAAGTTCTTCATTTTAATTACCACAATGATGAACATTAAATTTTACCACGCCCAAATTCATACATTCAACTACTTGTCATTTTTCAGGCATATTGTGCAATGTTATACCACATCCACATAAGAGAATGGAGCAAATAAATTGGGTAAATTTCATGAATTTAAGACAAAGTTATACAATTTTATATTAGTCATCATCATATCATCACTATAGTGCATTAGGACTAAAAACCAATGTATTACCCATATAGAAACGTCTTTGGTTATATCAATGAGACTTGAAGCCAACTTCTTATTATCATGGTGTACCTAGACTTTAACTATGTGTATTACCCACTTGGTTCGATAAAACTTGAATATACCGTCTTACACTCAATTAATATCTTAAAAAGCAAATAAGTTACCAAAAAATTCATTATCAACAACCATAAATATAATATGAATTCTACATAAATTACATGAAAATGAACAAAATCAATTAATTCGAACAACATGTTGGAATCATATAAAAGCAATAAGTCAAAATGAATTAAAACCTTTTAATATCCTTTTAAATTTTTTACCAAGATTAACATAATTTAATAACCATTATAAAATAACCACAATTATTCAACAATAAATGCTTAGATAAAGAAAAAATAAAGAGGTGAAAGAGTAACCAATAATGATAATCCAATCAATATGTATATGTCACATAACTCAACAACTTATGTTTTAGTAAAACAAGATTTCAGATCTATCTTAGAGAAATATGTGTCACCCTGAAGTTGATTGAAAAGATCATCAATTTTGAGGAGAGGATATATGTTCTTGGTGGTAACATTGTTCATCGGACTGTAATCTATACACATCCTAAAGAACCATCGTTCTTCTTCAAAAATATAATTAAAGTTCCCCAAGGTGAGACACTTTGTCGAATAAAGACCTTATGAAGAAGATCTTTCAACTGTTCTTTAAGCTCTTTCAACTCTTCTGGTGCTACCACTGACAACCTATGGCGATGCCTCTTGCTCTTGGAGAGTTATGATCGCATATAAGCGGTTTGTACCCCCATCAGTACCAAAAAGAGATCCTCTAGGTGCAGCCTTGTATAGTAAAGAAATTGATCAATATTGGGACCTATTGCTCACTAATCTTGGGCATATATGTATGCCTATAATGCTAATTATGCCCATACTTATGCATAGTTTGGAGTATTTAAGTCTAGGTTTAAGAGTCATATTCAGCGAATTCTATGTTTGTGAACTAACCAACATGATTAGTTGTGTAGGTAGGCGATGTGAAAGAAACATGCACAAAAACGAGTAAATGGAGCAACATGGAAATCTAAGGAGGATATAAAGATGGATTAAGCTGAACAAATGCCTCAAAGGAATTTACGTTGTGTCTTCATGTCGCTCTGAGTAAAGCTAAATATCATGTTGCAAATTTATTTTGAGGCAGAACAACTCGTGAAGCCTCTGCTTCATGCAAAAGAATCCTCTGTTTGATCCAAGAAGTTGAATGCTGCTCCGCGCCGCGCTCTTGAAGCCCAGAAGTTTTAAATTCGACTTTAGTATAAATAGGGTTTTAATTTAAGTTATTAGATATTCTTTTTCTAATTTTCGAGAGGGGAGAAAGAAGATCGATATTTGGAAGCTTGTAAGGTATTTTTCTCTCTTGTTCATCTCAAAATTCTTAGAATGATATACTTGAATGTGAATATTGTTCTGAAGATTATGAGTAGGTAAATACCCTAGTTCTAGGGTTGTGGCTACAGGATGAATGAAACTTGTTTAAATTGTTAGGGGTTTTACTATGAGTTATCGATGCTTGTTCTTACATTGTTGCTCTTTGTATTTCACGGCCACCATAGAAATAAATTAATTAACCAAATTGAACTCGAGAGAGAAATAAGAGGATAGAACATGGAATGTAGGAATTTCGGTTACTCTAAGTAGCTAGAGTTGACTCTTTCTAGGATAGATATTTACCTAGAAACCTTACTTAGATCACCATACAGGAAGATAACTTAATGCTCCACTCTTATGCGCCTTATCCCCACTCAACGAATTAGTTAGGGTGGTAATGCTTGTAGGCAATTAGAGGTTGAGAGACCATAATCGTTTACCTAACCCTATGTTTCAATAAAGAGATAATTCAAGCAAACTGTTAGTAAAGGATAACAATTTCGTGATTCCTAATAAAAACCGCAGTCCTAGATCTTTCCCATTTTACTCTTGAAACTTAAGAAATTGAATCACCGTAGTTACTTTTAGTTTCATATAATTAGCAGTTAATACTCTTTCTAAAATCTGGAAATTGCATATGTGGCGACTAAGAGTTAGAAGAGTTAATAGAGTCTAGTCTGATGTCCCTGTGGGTACGATTACGACTCCTTAATAAAAGCCGTTATATTGCTTGTACGATCACGTGCACTTGTGTGTACGATTTGACTGCAACATGTTTTTTGGTGCGTTTGACGGGGATTTTAGTAGTAAGAATGTATTTAATTTTTCTAGTTCTGAATTTATACATAAGTGTTGACAACTTGATCTTAGCATTCTATTGTTGTCACTGTCAAGATATTCCAAACTGGACTACGATCGTGAATTATTCTCGCCTCTCTGAGAACTTGAAAGATTCATACGTAGGAAATTGAGGCAAGAAAAATATTTAATTCCTTTGTACTTTGGGTAATCATCATCTCCAATTAACAAAACAAAGGAACTAGAATTGACACCTGAAGTAATGGAAGTTAATGAAATGAGAGTTAGAGATGTGTCAATCCCACGACCAACCTATGTTACTTCATGCTTTCAGAAACCTGAGGCTGGTGGTAGATTTGAGCTGAAACAGAGCGTGGTGCAAATATTGCATTACGGTTCACATTCAGAACTTTTTGGAGATTAGTGATATGTACACTTTAACTGGAGTAAATAAAGATTATGTGAGACTCACTTTATTTCCCTTTTCTCTATTGGGGGAATCCAAAATATGGTTAAATTCAAAGCCTGAAAACTCAATCACCACTTGGAACAATTTAGCACAGAAATTCCTCATCATATTCTTTCCATATGGGGAGGCTGCCAAATTGAGGAGTGACATTTTAAGATTTAGGAAGAAAGGTGGTGAAAACTTGAACCAATCTTGGGACACGTTTAAATCGATGTGGATGAATTGCCCTCATCATCATCAAGCTAATGAAGTGCTGGTCCATACTTTTATTGAAGGTCTGGAGCCGAACACCGAGATCTTGCTTGACTCAACTGACAGTGGAAAACCCTTAGAAAAAATTTATGCAGAGTTATACACCTTGTTGAATCGGATCTCCTAAGGTAATACAGAGTGGAATGGTAGTGGACTAAAACAAGTGGTGCAGAAAATCGCAGATGTACTGGAGATGGATGCGTGATGCTTTAACTGCTCAAATTTCAACCATGAAGAATATGATGAATACACACTTCAGTAATATGGCTTTGGGACAACAGACTTCTCAAGATAATGCAGTCCAACAACCTTGGGATGAGATTTGAGGTGGAAAGAGACTATAGTGCGGAGATTTGTGGTGCAAACCCAGACTTCTTAAATTTTATAGGTAATGCATAGAGAGGAGGAGGCCAGCGGAACTATGGGAATTCTAACAACCCAAGTTGGCGAACCACCAAAAATTTTCATGGGGTGGAAATCAAAATCAAGTCCAAGCACATAATAAGCATAGATCTCAGTGTAATACACAAAGTTACCAAGGACAGATGTAGAGGGAGCAACCTAAACCTCAAGCGGGGAGTATGAGTATTGAAGAGATGCTAAAGAAAATTATGGCAGACCAGGCTCAGCTAGCTGCTTAGGTGAGAAATAATAAGCTAGCCGCTCAGAATTCGGAGAAGCAATTTGGGAAACTCGCTAGTGCCCAAAATTTTATACCACAAGGAGGATTGCCTGGTAACACTGACCGGAATCCAAACAAGGTAAATGCGGTGAGTACTTGTAGTGGTCTACAATTGGAGGAATTATCTCCAAAGAAAATAATCACTGAGTTAGGGATAAGAGAAAGTGAACAAAAAAAGGCTGACAGCAATTTAAATGAAGAAATTGCACCTACTTAAAAGGTGCAACCAATAGTAAGACCACCTCATCCATTTTCTCAGAAGTTCAAGAAACACAAGGAGGATGAATGTTTTTGTAAGTTTCTCTCTTTGGTGAAACAGGTTCATGTTAACTTTCCTTTGGTAGATGTTTTGCAGGGTATATCCAGGTATGTGAAGTATATCAAATGAATCGTGCCAAATAACAGAATGATGACAGAATATGTAGCTCCACGATTCGTAACTAGTTACCCATTAAACTAAAATATCTGGGCATCTTTATTTTATAGATTACAATAGGATAGAGTATCCATGCTCGAGCTCTGTATGATTTGGGGCAAACATAAACCTGATACCAACCTCGATGTAGAAGAACTGATTTTACCTGTGGATTTTGTGGTATTGAACTTTGAGCCCGATCCTGAGATTCCATTCATCTTAGGATGACCATTCTTAGCCACCGGGAGGATAATGATTGATGTAGTTGCTAGGCAGCTCACTATGAGAGCTCATGATAAGGTATATGTTTTTGATATATACAAAGCTTTGAAGATACCACTAGTATATGAGGAGTTATCTGCCATTACTGTGGTAGACCTTGAGGCAGATGTCAAGCACATTGTAGCTAAAGACCCTTTTGAGTGAGTGATTAGGGGTGATGAGATTTATGGAGATGCTGAGGCACATGAAATTGTGCAAATTTTAGATGTGGCATTGATTGCAGAATCTAGAAGAACATGGGAGCTATTGAGCAGGGTGTTAGGACCTCCACCTTATCCCTCAATTGAAGAAGCATCCAAGCTGGATTTGAAAGATCTTCCGACACATCTCAGGTATGCTTTTTAGGTGAAGATAATACTTTACCGGTTATTTTGTCTGCAACATTATTGAAAGGACAGGCGGAAGCATCATTGTTAATCTTGAAGAAGAGGAAAGCAGCTTTAGATTGGAATATATAAGATAACCATAGGATGAGCCCGACTCTGTATATGCGCTAAATATACATAGAGGAAGGGTACATCTCCAGTGCACAGTATTAGCGAAGACTTAATCCTTTGATGAAGGATGTGGTACGTAAATGAAGTGATAAAGTTAGATGCTTGGATAAATTACCCAATATTGGATAGTAAATGGGTAAGTCCAATACAATGTGTGACTAAGAAGTGTGGAATCATAGTAATAACTAACGATAAGAATGAATTTATCCCAACAAGAATAGTAACTAGGTGGAGGATATGCATGGATTATAGAAAACTAAATGAAGCCACAAGAACGGATCACTATCTAGTACCTTTCGTTGTTCAGATGTTGAATAGATTGGCTGGCCAGGAATATTACTGCTTTCTTGATGGGTACTTTGGGTATAATCTTATTTTAATTGCAGTTAAAGATCAACAGAAGACAACATTCACATGCCCATATGGTACTTATCCATTCAAACGCATGCCCTTTTGGTTGTGCAATGTCCCAATAACTTTTCAAAGAGGCATAATGTCTATATTCCACGATATGGTTGAAGATTTTGTGGAAGTGTTTATGGTTGACATCTAAGACTTTGGGGAGTCTTTTGAGCTATGCTTAATAAATATCGACAGAGTCTTAGCAAGATGTGAGGAAACAAATTTAGTATTGAATTGGGAAAAGTGTCACTTCTTGGTAAGAGAAGGGATTGTGTTGGGCCACAAGGTATAAAAGATGGGACTGGAGGTTGATAAAGCCAAGATTGAAGTGATAGAGAAGTTACCTTCTCCAATATCGTTGAAAGGAGTTAGAATCTTCCTTAGCCATGCTTGTTTCTATAGGAGGTTGATTAAGGATTTCTCTACAACTGCAAGACCCACGTGCATTTTATTAGAGAAAGCGATGAAATTTATATTTGACAAGAAATGTCTGGAGGCACTAAAAATGTTGAAGCAAAAGTTGATTGAATCTACCATGCTCATTGTACAGAACTGGGAGCTCTTATTTGAATTGATGTGTGCTGCTAGATATATTATGGTTGGAGCAGTGTTGGGTAAAAAATGAAATAAAATGTTTAATACCATATATTATGCGAGTAAAACACTAGATGCAACTCAGGCAAACTACACTATGACTGTAAAAGAGATGTTGGCATTAGTTTATGCTTGATAAATTTAGGTCATATCTTGTGGGAAGAAAAGTGATAGTCTACACTGATCATGCAGATATCAAATATCTCTTAAATAAGAAGGATGAAAAACCCCAGCTGATCAGATAGGTCTTGCTTCTCCAAGAGTTTGATCTGGAAATAAGAGATTAGAAGGGTTCGGAAAACCAAATAGCTGATCATCTTTCAGATTGGAAGATTCATCTCATGTGGTGAATGAAGGTTAAGTCTGTGAAGAATTACGTAATGAACAACTTTTGGCACTGGACATTGCATAGTTACCGTGGTATGCTGATATAGTGAATTATTTGGTGAGTGGCGTATTACCACGTGGAGTATCAATAAATAAGAAGCAAAGGTTTAGTATGATGCTCAATTTTATATATGGGATGATCAATATTTGCTTAAACAGGGTCCGGATCAAATAACAATGAGATGCATAGCTGAAGAATAAGCACAACAAGTACTGGAGAGCTGCCACACTTAACTGTATAGTGGACATCATGTGGGTGAAAGAACAACACATAAGGTATTGTAGTATGGATTCTTTTGGCCTACGTTATTTAAAGATATTGTGTTGTTTGTCAATGAATGTGATCGGTGTCAACGAATGGGCACTATTTGAAGAAGGCATGTGATGACTTTGAATAACATTCTGGAGGTTGAGATCTTCGAGGTGTGGGGGATAGATTTTATATGAGAGCATTCCCATGGTCTAGAGGAAATCAATATATCCTAGTTGCAATGGTTTACGTGTCCAAGTGGGTTGAAGCAGCTACGTTTCCAGTGAATGATTCCAAAGTGGTTTTGAAGTTTATTAGAAATAACATTTTAGCCTGGTTTAAACCCCCAGGGCTATTATCAGTGATGGAGGTACACATTTCATTAATAATTCCATTATAATTTATTAGCTAAATATAGAGTGAGGCATAAAGTAGCAACTGCGTACGATCCTCAAACTACTGGACAGGTTGAAGTGTCTCACAAGGAGATTAAGTAGATCCTGGAAAAGACTGTGAATGCCCAAAGAAAGGATTGGTCTGACAATCTAGATGAGGCTTTATGGGCATATAGGATTACGTATAAGACACTAATACGGACTTCTCTATCTCAAATGGTGTTTGGAAAAGCATTTTATTTGCCGGTTGAGTTGAAACATATAGAATATTGGGTGATAAAGAAGCTGAATCTGGATGCAGAGTTGGATGGAAGAAAAAGAGTCACACAGTTGCATCAAACTAGAGGAGTTTAGGCTTTATTCCTATGAGAATAATAAGATGTTAAAGGAGAAAAACAAAAGGTGGCATGACAAACCTATAGTGTCTCGCACCTTTGAGCCTGGTCAATTCGTGTTGTTGTTCAACTCTAGGTTGAAGTTGTTCCCAGGATAGCTCCATTCGAAATGGAGTGGTCCTTTTGAGGTTGTCAGAATGACTCAGCATGGTGCAGTTGAGTTAACCCATATTGAGTCATTTTGCCAACGTGTCTAAAGCAAACCAACTACAATTTCCATATTAATGTCTTCCCACTTCCGAGTCGAAACTTGCATTGCTTGAGTTAAACCACCCGAATTTTAATCCTCAGCTTTGACTTGTTTTCAAAGAGGCACCTATCCATAAATTCCGCTATGTCCCTTTTCAAACCTTTCCACCAATAGACCTCTTGAAGATCATGGTACATTTTGGTGGCACCTGGATTAATAGAATATCGAGAACCATGAGCTTCCTCCAAGATTCGCTTCCTCAAATCATCAACATCCGACATACACAACCTACATTGGTACTTAAGCACACCATCCCCCCGGGAGAATAACTCATTAATCTTACCAAGAACCGATTCCTTCAACTCAATCAACAACGGATCAAGGAGTTGCTTAAACTTCACCTCAAACACTAAAGACGATTCAACGTTATGTTGGACCATAAAACCACCATTAGGAGAATCTTAAAACCGAAAACCCAGTCGAGCAAACCTATGAACATCCTTCACTAGGTATTTCTTGGATTTTTCCACATGAGACACACTACGCATAGCCATACGACTTAGATCATCCGCAACACCATTAGCCTTGCGGGGGTGGTAGAGAACACTCATGTCGTAATCCTTCTATAATCACAACCATCTTCTTGTCAGATATTCAACTCCTTTATATTGAAGACTCTTGTGGTCTGTAAATAAATTCACATGTACCCCATAGATATAATGCCTCGATATTTTCAAGGCAAACACCACGGCCGCTAATTCAAGATCTTGAGTTGGGTAGTTCTTCTCATGCACCTTGAGTTGCCTTAAGGAATAACCTATCACCTAACCTTGTTGCATAAGGATAGAACACAAACCTACTCGGGAAGCGTCATAATTCACTACAAAACCCTTGGTACCCTCGAGTAAGGTCAATACCGGAGCAGAGGTAAGCCTATCTTTCAACTCTTTGAATCTTCTTTCACAAGCCTCCGACCACTCAAACTTCACCTTCTTTTGAGTTAATGTTATTAAAGTATATGCAAAAGACGCAAACCCATCGACAAACCTTCTATAATACCCATCTACACCCAAGAAACATCTAATATATGTACGTTCCAAAAAATATAGGCTAATTGTTAACTACTTTCGTCTTTCTCGGATCGACCTCTATAGCCTCACCAGAGATGACATGACAAAGAAATGCAACCGATCTCAACAAAAATTCACACTTGTTATACTTAGCAAGTAGTTGATATTCCTTAAGGACTTGCAATACCACCCTTAAATGACCCATATGCTCATCCGCACTCTTAAGACATACAAAGATGTCATCAACAAAGACAATCACAAAGGCATCAAGGTAATTTTGAACACTATATTCATTAGGTCTATAAAAGTTGTCGGGACATTTGTTGACCCAAATGACATAAATAGGAACTCATAGTGACCATACGTAGTTCTGATAACCGTTTTGGGAATATCTTCACCATTTTCCCTAAGTTTGTCATATCCCGATGTCAAATCAATTTTAGAAAAGTATCTTTCCCCTTGGAGTTGATCAAATAAATTATCAATCCTAGGGAGAGGATACTTGTTCTTTATACTGACCTTATTGAGTTGTTGGTAATCCATGCACATCCTAAGGTACCCATCCTTCTTCTTCATAAACAACACCGGAGCACCCCATTGATAAATACTAGGTCGAATAAAGTCTTTTTCTAGTAAGTGTTTGAGAAAAGCCTTCAACCATTTTGTTTCGGCTGGAGCCATCCTATGAGGAGGAATTGAAATTGGGTTCGTATTTGGTAATAAGTCAATACCAAAATCAATTTCCTTTTCAGGAGGAATTCCGACAAAGTCATCGGGAAAGACATCCGGAAAGTCCTTCACTACGGGGACAGACTCTAGAAGAGGAGTTTTAGTATCTAGGTCCTTGACCCTTACAATATGGTATAGACACCGTTTAGAGATCATCTATCAAGCTTTTAAATAAGAAATGATACGACCTCTGGAAATTGAATTCCCCCCTTCCACTCTAAAACAGGTTCATTTGGAATATTGAACTTAACCACCTTTGTATAACAATCTACGGAATCAAAACAAACATGCAACCAATCCATTCCTGAGATGACATCAAAATCAACCATATCAAGTTCTACCAAGTATACCATAGTAACTCTATTGGGCAACATTATAGGACAATTTCTATTGACTCTTGTTGCAATATCTGAGTCACCCACTGGGTAGTAATAAAAAATGGTTCAATTACGATATCGGGCAATATATCAAAATTCATGGCTAAAGACTTGTAACATACCGGTGAAAACATTGGGAGATTCTTCTTGATCACCCCTAGAATGGAGAGCATAAAAGAGGTTCTTTTAGGAACATCAGAATTATAACTAATTGCTTGAGCTTTACTACTCCCCTTCTCTTGACCCCTTACATTTGGACAATCCTTCATACTTGTGGCCACTCTTATCAAAACAAAAGCAATTTCCCGTTCCCACCAAACATTCACCCAATGTGTCTTACCACACTCGTACAAGTAGGTTTTTCACTTGGTGAGTTTCCACTTCTTTCCTTTTGGGACTAAGGGTTAGACACCCTATTATCACGATCCTTGGTAAACTTAGAAGGAACCTTTTTGGAAAATATCTTCTTTAATCTAGGATTGTCTTGAATTTCCAACCTACCCTTGGAAGAACCACCTTCATATGACTTGGCCGTTTTAGCATCCTTTTTCTTCTTAAGCCTAATCTCTTCTACTTGTTGATCATGCACCATCAAACGATAAATATACATGTTTTCATGTAGTATCACCGAATGACACTCTTCAACCAAATTATCAGACACTACCGTCACAAAGTGGTTCATCTCATCCCTGGGGTTTGCAACAAAAGAAGAGGCATACTTAGAAAATTTAGTGAACTTCAAAGAATACTCAACAACACTCATACCTCAATGACGAAGGTTGATGAAGTATTCAATTTTATCTTCATTTCTCCCTTGGGAAGAACCTATAAAGAAAAGCTCTATTAAACACCTACCAACTAATGAGACCCGCTCTCAAATACCTATTGTCCCTCCATTGAGCATAAAAAGTCTTAGCCACTCAAAAACATCATACAATAGTAATCTATACAAGAACTAAGTTAATTGTATCATCACTTATCAAATCAACCTCAATTCATAACCTAGGGTTAAGGGGAAAGCATTTATATGAAAGATCAATTACGAAATTGAAAGAAAACCCAACTTTTTGACATTATTTGAACCAATTTTGAAAAGCCTCTTGTGAAAAGAGATCCCAACAGTAAATATCTACCTTACCTTTGGATTCCTTGGGAATTGATGGATAAAAGATGACGTATTAAATCCCAAGTTCCCCTTGAAGCTTGGTCTTCAATAGGGTCTTGAATAGAGAGAGAAAGTAAAGCAAGGTGGAGAGAATTGGGATTGGGAAATATGGGGTGTTAAGTTAGTTAATTGAGGTTTAGTAGTTGTATAATCCCCCAAATGACTTAATTAACCACCCCTTAACCCTTAATTAATCACCTAACTAATTAAAAAAATTAAATCACTAACTTAAAATAGTTGGCAGTCAACTAGGTGCCAAACGATGAGACCCCGACCTAAACCCTATTGTCTCATCGCCGGCCCATCCTGCACGGGCGTCATTTGGGGCAAAGAGTGGTTGTTTTAAAAATTTTGGAAAATTGACAAATTGTCAACCTACGAAGCCATCGATGGAGCATCGATCAAATGACAGCTCGTTGTTTGGCTCGTGGATGCACAATGTCAACTTGAAATTTTGGGGTCAAATGGAAGGGTCCTATCCAAGGACCCTTAGGGTGGTCCTTGGGAAGTCGTACCCAGAAGTTTAGACCCTAAAGACATTCTTATATGTATTTAACACCTTTTTACCCATTTTAACTAAATTACAACTCCTAAAACCCCATGAAATATGCCAAGGCACGGTAGCCTCAATTTCATTAGTCTCCGGATTTCATGGTTGTTTCTTAAAATTTTGACTCGAACACTTTCTAATTAGGTTAAATACTTTATTTTAGGCTTAAAACAGTGTTTCTAGTCTTTTCTTCATCATGTGAGGCTCTAGATTAAGTCACAGACTTTCAAACTTTTAGTTGTTCTATCTTTTTCAAAATCATCACTCATAGTGGATTTTCTTACACTTCTTGATTTTCCTTATCCTTTCACCACACCCCCAACATAGGCCAAAGGTCTAAGTTGCTGTTCAAACAAGTCATACTTCATAAAAGTTGTGGGTGAATGGATAAAGAGAGGTCACAACTGCTCAAATTTGTTCCAAAAAAAGGGTAAGTCTCAAAATGTGTCAAGCAAGGTTCACACATCTCTGAAAGTTGGACATAAAAGAGGTATATTGTCAAATAGTTTCACTCTTCAAAATTATTGCCTAAGATCATTTCAACAGATTGTATCACTAAATAAACCGGAAAAACAGGTTAAATTCTAGGTGTCATCACACACAATGTTCACAGTAATCTCATCAGACAAGGCATTCGTACCAATATCAAACAAGACTCTACACTTTTTAGCTAGCATTTAATGTTCATCACAACATACTCATTCGACAACCGTCTAGCAATAACGAGATGCTAAAAGTTAACATATGGCCTATGTAACTTCGTTTGCTTCATAGTAATCATACATTCATTTCATTCAACTAGGAGAACTATTCAAGCAATCGGTATTAACCACAACCGACACTAAAATTTGCACAAGAAAAACCAATCACATGCAACAGATGTGGCATATTTTTAAAAATTTGGTGCAACACCATGGGACACAAGCTAAAACATCCACAAGATCAAGATATATAAATGAATCACGATGTTCATAACCCAATATTAAAAAAAAAAGATAAAATCACGAGAGGTAGGTATGGAAATACCTCACCTCATCAAACTAAAAGAAGCAGTCGTCCTCAAATGAAACTAACAGAAGAACAAAGTATCACAAAATAGTAGACAAGGAGGGGAAAAATCATATGTCTTGGCTATCACTGGGTGAAGTTTGCATCTCAGTCGCTCCATCTGTCAGGGCATCAGTTCCTAGGGTCTCACCAACCTTAGCTCCACTAGAGCCTTCTATAGAAGTATCCCTCAAGAAGGTCTTAACAATAGAGTTTACCATAACCCCATCTAAATTAGTCAGGCCCTCAAACACCGAATCCTCATGTACACCAAGCTGCTTCTCATCAGTCTTAGCTTCAAACTCCGCAACTGCATCATCATATCGAACCTTACCTATGGTGGTAGATGGAGGCACATAAAAATAGGCTGGAATATCTGTGCTCATGTCATCAAGGATATGCAAAGTCCCAAAAATAAGGGACATATAAGTTGAACTTAGTTGGTCCACATCTTTCCTCAACTCCATATTTGCGGCCTTTAAGGACGAAATCTCTTCAGTAGCTCCCTGACCTCTCTCACCCACCTATATCCTCGGTATAAGGAAATCAATAAAATCTCTAAGATGTGTCAATGAAAAAGTGAGATCTCTGTCAATCATCCCAAGAACTGCGTCCTCTAGACTTGAGGCCCACACATAAGCAGAATTGGCTATGTGCCCATCCTTAGAAACATGGCCTAGGTTAGCAAGGGTCAAGATGGAGTAGTGCTAGCAGCAGATCTAGGAGGTGAAGAAAAATAGAGAACCCAGAGTCGTGATATGCTAAAATTACACCCCCCTAGAGAAGTATAAGTGACCATTGTCAAAAAAAATACCCAACCTGTAGGTTGGGGTTGATCCCACAAGGAATATGGTTCAGACTTAAATTAAACTCGCTATTATATCTGATTAGGCCAACTATTTCCGCGACAATCAAATAAACGGTGGCTTTTTGTAAGTAAGTAACAAATGTCGATTAAGTAACAAGTAAGCAAGACTCAAACTTTAAGTTATCAATATGTTAGAGAAACTAGGATATATGTGTTCCCCACAAGCTCTTAACGCGATAACCCTAATAATAGTAATCCTTTCCTAGTAATATGCATGCAAAGTTTGTAAGTTACGTATTCCTAAGTGATTGGTCTTCCAAGTAGGGAATTTTACCTCGCACCTTGGTCCGGCTGCGAGTGTATGCTTTACTAACCCTTACCTTTACCCAAGATTAGATATCACATAAATGTATGAGTTAGTTTTCACCCTCTCTCCAATTGACATTAGACTATTAGAATGAATCTACTCAATATTTTTTGTTTGTTATTTTCTCATTAAATACCTCCTTGGTCCGACAAGTAGCAATGAGGCGAGTTCTAACGCGTACACTCGTTAAAAAAACTTCAAAGTGAAATAACTAAAAATACATGCATAAACACTATTCCAGAATTACTTAATTATTGTTCATATATACTTTGTTAATTGCTCATGCTTCCAACAACCCTAGTTGATTTAGCTAGTCATGCTTGAGAATTCACAATTCATAATTAAGAAGAAAGAATTCATGAACTAACAATGAGAATAGATGAAACCGGAAATCTCAAATTGAAATTCAAAGATAAATTGTATAAAATGAATTTTGGAATCATAAGATGGATGGGACTAGTGTCGGCAAAATGTGTCATATATTTGTAACTCTACTATATTTAAATAGGTTAGGTGAGTTATTTTTACATGTGCAAATCTTGTATTACTATTCACATTGCTTAAAGTGCATTAAACTTGTTTTAGTCCTATAATGTGAATATTCATTTTCTTATATATTAAATATATTTTCCCCTCATTATACATAAAATTTAGTTTATATTGAAAACTTATTGGATTTTTTTTTACTTTTATGATAAAATAAAAGTAAATGACGCATTCTCACATTTTTTCATCTAAAAAAGTCTAAAATATTTTATCCATGTTGATTCTTAAGTAGAGTACTATTTACTCAATCCATTTTTATCCATATTAGATATGGGGGGGGGTTGATTTATTACCCATTTTATGTTGATCCATTTTCAATGATCCCAAATTTTACACAACCTGCTCATTTGCCACTACTAGATAAGACTATTGGAAGGTTCAAGGTAAGGTTTACTATGAAAGCTTATACTCAACAAGATGGATTAATTACACGGAAACCTTCTCACTATTGATTAGAATAATAAATGTGAGGTCCTTCTTAGCCAAAACAATAATGAAGGGCTGGAGCATCTTCCAATTTGATCTAACCAATGCATTTGTCCATGGTGAGTTGCATGAGGAGGTGTATATGAAAATACCTATAGGTTTGGTGGTACATAAACCCGGTATGGTGTATAAGTTGAAGAAATCTCTATATAGTGTAAAGAAAGCAAGTAAACAATGGTATGCCAAGTTGGAAAAGGCTTTGTACTCCAAAGGTTATACTCTCTCATTGAATGACTACTCATTTTTCCATTAGCCTTGAAAATCCACTATATTTGTTGTTATATCTATAGATGATAGTATTCTAATTGGAACAATTTCTTTTTTCCATTAACGAACTCAAAATCTTCTTGCATGATTAGTGCAAAATCAAAGACTTCGGAAAGTTGCACTACTTTCTTGGATGGAGGTACTCAATAAATGGGATGGACGTATCATTTCACAAAGGAAGTTTGTTCTTTACATGTTAGAAGCTTACTATGCTGCAAGCATAAGCATTTGGGGTTCTCCACCAGACTTGTAGTGAAACTTAATGCAAAATAAGTAAATCCCTTGTTAGAACCTCGATTTTACAGATATCCATTAGGAAGATGATCTTCCTAACTTACACTAGAAAATACATATCATACAACGTGCAACACCTTAGCTGATTCATGCAGGATCGCAAACAACCACACTTGCAAGCAACATTACACATATTAAGTAATCTCAAGAAAGATCCGTTTCAAGGAATTTTCATGTCAAATGACAAATCATAGATGTCAGGATCCAAAGCATTGGGCTGCGTGCACCCACTCTAACACCTATGTACGAGAACCTTCGTAACCCAAAGATTTTAACATGTGGAAAATTAACGAAATAAAGAGGCCATAATATAAATGCCCAACATGGACGAAGGACGTGTGGTGAGTGTGGTTGTTCGCATGGAGGTGAATGCATGGCAATGTCTAAAAGCCTTTTATGAGTATTGATTAGGAGGAGAAGGATAAGTTTGATACATACCAACTCAAGAATATTTCTTAGACATGAATTTGATTCATAAGTGTTATGCTATAATTGAGTATAGAAACAGGGTAGTAAGGCTTCAGTTTCCAAATAAGATGGGCTAAAATCAGAAGGACGTGGTTCGAATCCAACAGGCCAATGCAGATGCTCAGCCTTGACCAAATGTTGTAGCCGAATCCCCAAGACAAACCGGTTCTATGCGTTGAAAGGAAGAGAGGAACAACAGAAGTCAGTGGATGTGGATAATGGTAATTTGCTTGTCTTCTCCTTTCCTGTTTATGCATTATTTGATTCAGGCTCTCCCTTGTCTATGGTAACTCCTTTTGTGGATAATAAATTTGACTTACTTCCTGAGATCTTACATGAACCGTTTCTAGTTAGTAATCTCATAAGAGATAGTGTTAAGGCCGAAGGGGTATGTAGAGAAATAGATGGCATAGTGGCAAGTCCCTTTGAAATTAAGTTGGGCGTCATTAGTTTCAAATCTTAAGGCCAACAAGATGTTATCTAAGAGGTTAGATATACTCTTCCTAAGTCTTCTTTATGTTAAGAAACTCTAACTTTTAGTGCATTAGTAGACTTGGTGTTGTAAGTCCATAATCGTATATGTAATAATTGCACTATGTGAGTTAAAATGAATTCACGTTGCATTTTATGTTGCTGTTTTTGTATAGCTTATTACGTGATTTTGTGTTGCATGAGTGTGATCTGCATTAAGTAAAAGTAGAATTGAGAAGTAAGTTCCTCGATTTTTCTTCAATAAGAAGCTTCAGATAAGCTTAGAGTCGGTGCATTATTCAGAGTAAGTCTTGAATTAGACATCCACGAAGATAAAGTTCAAGCATGCTTAAGAGATTTTCAAAAATTTCCCTCTTAAGTTTAAAATGATAAGAAGTGTCATTCGAGGACGAATGTTCCTAAGGGGGGCATAATGTAACATTCTGGAAAATTACATGCCTAGTGAACAACCAATAGGTCTTTAGGAATGCGTATTGGGGATACATAGGCGTCCCGATTCCCAATATTAAAAATATTTGTCATTGTATATAAAATTGGCTAAGGGCTGTGAGCCAATTCTATATTTACCCAAGTACGCATAACATGATCCAAGCTTGTTTAGAATTGTACCTGAAATGAAGACCCTACGCTAAAAGTATAAATTCTTTTGACTCACAATACAATTAATTAGGTACTAGGCATCTAAGAGTAAAGCCTAGCACCATAGCACATAACCATTTAAAATGATTAAGTAGATTAAGCAGTGCCCAAGGACATAGTGAGGATCCTTGGGACAGTAAGTAAATATTCCCAAATGAATCATAAATAAGTTAGTTAGGTAAGTACAACCAACCCATGTGGAAGAACATTGCAAGACATGTGAAGAAGTTGCTAAAGGAGGGGACCACCCTAACAAAATTCGGTTAGGGTAGTTGGGGGGGGGGGGGAC
>NC_028646.1:32040478-32045094 GCF_001406875.1 Solanum pennellii
GGGGGGGGGGGGAACGTGCACAGGGGACCACTCCATGTGGGGCCTAACCTCCCTACCAGTTTTAGAATCTAACCTACTGCCCTAAATAACTAAATAACCTAGGACTAACCGAATTGGACCCATTAGTGCACCCAGGACCAAAACCGGGTTGACAATAACCTAGTATAGTTAAAGAGACAACCTAGTATATGGCCTTGGTTAGGAAAGGTGACGAGATATTAAGGGTATTACACAATGGACTGGTAGGAAAGGAAGGTGATAGTACTTGCAATATTCGATGGGTTTAGCATGTTTAGGATATGATCTAATAAAACTAGAAGTTCTAGTTGTTGGGGTGTGTGGTATTCAGAACACTGGTGAAAACTGAAGGTTTTAAGAGAAGGGAAAGGGTGGAGAAGCGAGTGGTTAAATGCACGATCTTAACATTTATTTCTTATCTTATGAGGTGGGCATCGGGTTGACTGATTATGCTTACCAGTACATGTGGTTGTTGATACGCTCAAATTACACCTCAATAAAGAAGCATAAGCGATCGTTATCAAGTAAAGAACCCAACTAGTAGGTTGGGGTCGATCCCACGAGGAATATGGTTTAGACGTAACTTTAATCCACGATTATATCTTTTTAGTCAAGGTATTTCCAAAACAATTAAGTAAATGATGGGGTTTTGTGAAAAAAAATCCTTCAATTGTATGATAAGCAGGAGAACAAGAGTAAACTTTGGTTGTTATCAATATGAGAAAGTAATTAGGTGTGTGTGTTTTCCACAAGTTCATAACACAGTATTCCTAGTAATAACAATCTTTTCCTAGTGTATTACATGCAAAGTGATAAGTTAGGCATCTCTTAATTCTTGGTCCGACATCTAGAGAATTTGACCCAGCACCTTGATCCGACTACATATGTATAAGTTACTAACCCTTATCAGTACCTCATATTAGACAACATATCAATATATGGCTTAGTTTTCACCCTCGCACCAATCGACACGAGCCTATTAGATAGTATTACACTAAATTTGTGTTGATAATACCCCTTGGTCTATTAAGTACCAACAAGGTGAGCTCTAACACATGCACTCATTAAAAAGACTTCTAAACGAAAGAATTATCAATGCATGCAAAAACACTATTTATGAATTGCTTAATTACTATTCATACTTTATTAATCCCTCATAGTTCCCACAACCGTAGTTGTGGATTTAGTTAACCATATTAGCAAGAACACACTTTATGTTTATAGATGAAGAAATCATGAACTTATGTAATAAGAATAATAAACCAAGAAATTGCACTTGAATTGCAAACAAAAAGCTCCAAAACCAAATCCAGAAATCAATTGTTTGCCAAGGATGCAAAAACTACTCTCTAAAAAATAAACTAGAACAATGGTAGTTGTAGCATACTTAAAAAATGAGGTTTTATGCCATATTTATAGAAAGCAAATGTAACACTTTGAAAATTCAATATGAGTCTTAAGGCCTAACACAGGTTCCATGGGGTATAAAAACTATTTTAAGACTTATTTTAATTGATATAAGTCATTTATGAGGTTTAGAAACCAAAACGTCCAAGAACGTCCATGACATTTGGAAATTTGGTTCAAGGATGTACTAGCGTGCCTTAGCCTATTTGACAAGCTTTTAGGAGTCAAAAATTCATGAAATTAGGTGGAAGGGTGAATAACATGTGTTTAAGGTGATTCATGGTCGAAACGTCTGGGTACAAATCCCCAAGGACCAACTAGGGGCCTTTGAGGAGGACCATAGCACGCTGGAGGCAACAGTGTGTGGGCAGTGTGCATCAACGAGACTCAAATGACGGCTCGTGTGTGGATCGATGAGGCATCGAATGCCAAACGTTGTCCCACACATAGCCAAAATGGGAAATCCCTCGTCTGCACAAGTCTCTGACCAAGATAACGGTTGTGCATGACGGAGGGGGGACCAACCGTCGACTCACAGACGGCCTGTCGACGGGGTTCCGTCGGTGAGGGTCCAAGTTCCTGCACATTTTAATTTCATTTCATTTAAAATAATTAAAGGGTTTAGGGGTTATTTAGGTATTAAATTATGATTAATTCACTAATTTAACCCCTCATATAACAACCCCAACCCTCATTAGATTAAACACAACTCTAAAATTAAATCCTCTTCCTTCTTTCTTCTTTCTCTCTCTTTGGAAGCCACCATTGAAGACAAGCTAGGGGGAGATTTTGAGGGCTGGAAAGGGACGAATTCACCATCAATTCTTTATCAATTAACAAGTTATGAGATCTAATTCACATTTGAGACTCTTTCCTCAAAAGGTTCCTTAAAAATGGATTTCTAAAGTTGGGTTTTCAAGTGGGTTTCACTCAATTTGGAATTTGATGTTATGAATTGAGTTCTTTATGTTTTATTTAGTGTATAATGGATATATGAACATGTATTTTACTTGATTGTTGTAATTTGTGATGGTTTGACTTAAATTGAAGAGCATGGTCCTTAACCCTTAACCCTAGGTTTGATCTTGATGTAAATTTGGTTGTGATTTATTCAATTGTATTGATTATGGGTTAAATCACTATTAGATGAATTTGTTGCACCAATCATTAACAAATTGGAATGAATTGTTGTCTTTCATCCTAATCTTGAGAAGTGATCTAGGTTATGGAAATTGGCCTAAGTAATCTTGTTTTAAGTATTGATTTGGTATTGAATTATGATGTAGTGACTCTTCTAGTATTATTATCATGTTGATTTTTTAATTACGATGTGGAACACATAAATTGGATTGAATTGAGGGCTTATGGTAAGGCCTAAATTGTGAACTATAAAGGAGACTTTGTAAGTCTTAGAATCTCTATCTTTACTTCCAGATGTGATTAAATGTGGTTAAGTCATGATGTTATATTGGAGTATGCCATGTATTACGATTGATAGGGTGGTATGATTTTGAATTGAACTGTTATGACTATGTTGTGAGGTTGATTAATATGTATGTAATATAAGGATGGTGATGACTATCAATGTGCCTTGTTATGCTATGAAATGTTAATGTGTTAACTTCACTTATATGAATTATGATGAAAGGACTATACTCATTCAATTCTTATTGAGTTATTGATGATGATTATCATACAAGGGGTAGACCTTATGACCTAAACTCATTTATGATTGATAATTAAAGGCTTAAGGATATTTCAATAAAGGGACTTAGCTTAGCACTGAGTGAACATGACAATGGTAGGTGATGACTTCCCATAGAGGAAGATTTGCCTTATACTTCAACATTATTTTTTGACTTTCCAAAGAGGAATACTCATCCAATAGATTCCCATGAGAGGAAGCCGCAACTACCAAGTGGTATGAAGAGGGAATATACTATCTCTTAGTTCTTGAACTATGTTGACCCCATAGGAAGACTAGATAGTGGATCCACCTAGAAAAATATGTTTATGTTTGGTTTTACTTTTGCCGGTAGACCACCTTCCATCAGTCTAAGGTTTTACAACACCGGATTCCACACTTAGCTCATGTGGTCTATGTTGGTTAGGGCAAGTGTTCCCTAAATTAAAATGAAAAAATGAAGATGAACTAACTAAAGTGACTTAAGAGGTTTGACTTAGCCTAGGTAGGGATATGTGACTCTACCTATGCCTTGCACTAGTTTGCCTTGATGGGAGCTTTAGAAATTTGATATTACATATTTATATGGTAATGAATGCAAACGATGATAATATGATGACTTTACATATAAATGATATTGTATGGTGATTGATAGTCTTATGAACATGTAAATGGTCTATGTTGTTAAAAGCATGATGTTGTATATCTTTAGAAAGGTTGTGTAGTGTGAAATTAAATATTAGCCATGGTTCTTGTTGGGTCACTTGATTGAGTAAGGTGATGGGGCTTTGCTTGATTATTGCTCTTTTTGGATTTATGAGGATTCATGGGTAGAAGTCTTGCTTTATTATGATATGATGAACCCTTATCCATGCTTGTGATATAATTACTTGATGGTAGGATTATATTGGGCTATGGGTCAAAGTATATTGACAAGTATGTTATTTTCTTTGACTTGATGAATATGCCTTGTTAATTTGTATGATTTTCCTTGACTATGCATAAGGCTTTTCAAAGAACAAAATGACATGTTTGATAAATATCCCTCTTTGTCGGCATGATTTCAAAGATTGTGTGCATATGGTCTCATACTTAGTACAAGTGTCGTACTAACTCCATTTTCTTCCTTTTTCACAAACAATTTAGGTTCGGGTCATTGAAGTGTTTTGGAAGGCGACTTGAAGAAGACTTGGATCCTTTATCATTCAAGTAGGGTAGGTCATCATTGTACGAGGGCGATGCCAATATCAAGCTTATCTTGTTGTTTTAGCTTTAAGACTCTTATATTCTATCTCCTTTCATTTGAGTACGGATTGTATAAAGCCTATATGTGGCTATCTTTACCTTGATGCATGGGATATTCCCAACTTGTTAATCGTGTTAGATCGTTATGAGATGAGACAATCTTTGAAGACTATTTTCTAGCTTATGTTTTCTAATGTGCAATAAAAGTAGAAGACTATGTAACCTTTCTATACGAAGGGTTTATGTATACTATATATATATA
>NC_028646.1:32045624-32129396 GCF_001406875.1 Solanum pennellii
TATATATATATATATATATATATACATATATATATGATATGTGTATGTAGAGGTCTATGTAAACCTCCAAGTAGAAGCAATAGTAAATTTTCCGCTAATTTTGACTTATGAATATAATGATGTAAGCTAAGAGGCTAGTCCTAGTCCTCAACGAGAACGACGACGCAAGTTGCGTCTAGGGGGGTAAAATCGGATGTCACAACGAAGTCCTACATTAAAAAATAATTCAAATAAGGAAAGCATATTAAGGCACACAACTTAAATGTACGGGACCAACTGACGGGCCGTCAATCGATCGACGGTTCGTAATTTTCTTCCTTCAGCCAGGACATAGAAAAATATTTCATCCTACGGATTGCATCTTCTCTGAATCAAACGACAGACCAACAACAGGGTCCATCTACCAATCAACGGCCCGCCGATGCTCATCCATGTCTCTACACTTAGAATTTTCAAGTATCAGGTATTGGAACCCTCACAGTTTCATACTACGGTCCACCAGTACAGTCCACCGATCGATCGATGGACCATCGATGGTAGCCATGGTTCCACACTTGGCCATAGTTCCCTGATTTCCTTCAATGCCTGGATTGCTCACTTCGATCCTCATCTACGGGGCTTCAACTAATCGACAGTATGATGATTGACTCCGTAGGTCACTTGTTATGCACTATCTTAGTTATCTCCTTCGATTTATGCCTGTACATCTTCCCTACAAAATAAGAGAAAAAACTTATAAAAACCAATATAAAAAGGCTCTAGCCACACACAACACTTAAGTGAAAAGCATTACAAAAAATACCATCAACTAACGGTACATTATTTGTACTAATGCTAATTTTTCTGTATCATTTAATATAGTGTCGATAAAGAATTAGTGATGTTTCACTGGGTGAAGACAAAGAAAATCTCTAGCAGCCTCTCTTCTTCTTTCTGCTACGTGTTGTGTGTATGGAATCGATGTGGTGTAAATGGTTGAGTAAATCACTAGAGTATGCTAGCGTAATTATTTGAATATCGTGTACCCAGTTCAAAAAATTGAGGAAATTGGTGAAATGGTAAAATGGGATCTTGGAAATCTTGGGAAGTGAAAAATAACCCAAGAAATTTTGCCCTGGGTTCTGGATTATTCCCGCCAAAGATTCCCCGTTGCTGCGTGATTTTTTCTCGCCAGAGTGGGATGAAAGGAGTAGAACCTCGCCAATTTTTCCCTACTTTCCCTATTTTCAAAATTTCAACTTGGAAGGGACTCGAACCAATCCCTGCGACACCCAAACTGTGTTTAACAATAGTAGTAGAGAATTATAACTTAAGATTTAAAACGGTGCTACATTAGACAACCAAAACAAGCATGCATGTGCGACAAAAATTTAGAAATTGTCTAAATGTAAACATAAAACAAATTGTCTTAAAATTCACAAGTAAGAGATAAAAAGGATCCAAACAACGAATAATCAGGAACTCTCAGACTGAGTGGTGTTCACTTTGGAGTTTATGTCCTCTGGGGAATCCCAGCCAGCCCAAGCCTCGTTCTGTATTGGAAACTGCAAAAAGTCCTTCGGGTCAAGCTGGGGAATCTTCTTACTCGTGGAAACACAAGTGAAAATGGCCTTACTAGTCTTGCACATCCGGTCCATCAACAAACCTATTCCACGCCTTTCCTTCTCTCCTGGCGCCAGAGCATATCCACCTCGGGGGCAATAGTGGAAGGAACGGTAGTGAAGTCAACATATGCACTCCTCACCTTCTTTCATACTATCTCCAGATCCACCTTGATTCGTTCACCTGATAGGGTGTCCTCACCGTCTGAATTGTGGATGTCTTTCTATTGCTAGCCCTATTATACCTCCTCCTCTTACTACTAGAAGTAGAGCCAGACTTGACCAAAAGAGGGTGAAGAGTGGATCTATAGGAAGTACCTCATCAATATTGAGCAAAGGCACTCCTGCCTGCTTGCAAAGGGTAGTAAAAAGACCAGGAAGGAAGAATGCCTTCTTGTTGCCTCGGTAAAGCATCTTCCACTCGTAGATAATCTGCACCCCTGCATTCAGCTGGATTCCTTGTATAGCACACGCCAACATCAAGGCCCGGGGAAAGGTCATGTATGTAAGGTTCCTCGATGGGCAGATCCTCCTAGATACCAAGTGCAACCCTTTTTAGCATCCGGTGACCAATAAACACTGGTAATGCCCTCTGTCGTAGCCCAGTAAACCTTCTCTCGGTAGGCTCCACTATAGTGTCTCTCAGCCACTCTAGATCAATCTATCTAAGTTTGGCCTCGTACTCTAGGTTAGGGACCTCTGTCACCTCTAGTGCCTCATTAATAATAGTGGCGTTAAAAGAAATGTCGAATCCCCAAATGCAAATGACTGGATATAGGTCTTCCCAACATACAGTAGGGAGAATGGCATAGAACTTCCTTACCCGAATAGAGCGAGCATATGGGGAGACTCAGCCAGCGATAGGTACCCAAACTCGACCAGGCGAGCATAAAATGCAAGATCTTTTTTTTTCATTTTATGAGCATGAACACTCGCTTGAAGCAGAATTCAGTGTTGCGGTAGTCGTAATGTCTCTCCAGACTAGTGGCATAAGAAAATCGGATAAAAGGCAAGTTTGCGTTGTTGATTTCAGCAATTTAGAAATCTTGCAATGATTTAACACAAGTTAGAACACTATAGACTAGTCAGGGAAGGCTAGAAAAAAAGAGAGAAATTTTGGATTTAAAGGGTGGGATACTACTTCGGGACATCCCGCTACAGCAACCAGAATCCCGCTACAGTAGGATGATGCAGGTCGCTAAAACGAGGTGATGCTTTCTGTTACAGCGGGATGCATCCGGCTACAACGACCGTTATGTGGGATGAACACCAAATGCCACCGCTACTGTGAGGTAAGTTGCATCTACATCAGGATTGATGAGACCGAACGTAATTACGGGAAATCCTATTTTTTCTATCTTTCTAAAATACCTAGAAAATTCATAAATTACCCTATAAATCTCAAAAAAGATGCTCGAAGATGGGAAAGAACAGGAAGGAGTATTCTAGCATAGAAATGGTGGAATCTTGCAAATTCTTGGTCAAATTCACCGTCTCAAATTTGGAAAAGCTGGGAACGAAGACAAAACGTTGTGCAACTGCTTGGTGTCTAGATAAGTTAGGTTTTATGCATTGAGTAGTTGTAAATCTTTGCTTACCAGGTAATGTATGAAATCAATAATATGGGTTATGTGTATACCTTCGTACACCGAGTGAATTATGTGGAAAATTGTTATGGTTCAACGTAATTGGATAGTACTTAAATAGAGATTTGAATGACCTATAAAGATTTTTAAAATTGTTTTCTTGAATAGATTTGCTTTAAAAATAAGGGTATCCTGTAAGGTGGGACAAGATTATAGATGTACACTATGTTCGATCTAGTGAAATCGTGAAATTGATGAATTTTGGTGAATTAGGATTAAACCCTAATAATGAACCCCAACGAAGATCTAGGACTGAACTTAGTCTATTGCATGGTAGGATTTGAGGAGTAACTGTTAGGTGTTGGTTTTCCTTTCATGTTTGTGTGATATATGTTTGCAATCTCTTTGTTATACACATGTATGTATGTGGATGTTGCATTATTGATCATCCTAATAGTAAATGTGGAAAATTGAATAATTGTATGTCATGAATCACCTCTATTGTATTAATTTTATGATGTACTTGTGATTGTTGTGTCTGAACGGGATCAAATAGACACGTTCTGGTAAGCTAAATGGGATCGAGTCTCCACATTCTGGCTCTACTATGGAATTGGTTGCCACGTTCTCGCATAAATATGGATCAGATTGACACGTTCGAGCAAGATAAGAGTGTAGGTATGGGTTTCATGATAGGACCAACTTTTTATGACGAATGTGTGTTGTGAAACATGTTATAATTCATATTGTGCTTGTGTTAAATTATTGAGGATCAGGTCTAGGTGAATTTATGTGTATATATGAGAATAGGTGGTGACGTGGATACATTTATTATGTATACCTGTAAGGGAATAGTAAAAGGTGAAGGTGTTCTTGGGAAGAGGGGTGAATAGTGAGGGGTGTACATTTAGATAAGTACAAAAGGACAGTGTACTAAGGTTAGAGTTGAGGTAACAGAATTATATTGCATTGGTTAGGCAAAGTGACGAGAAATTAAGGGTATAACACGATCGATTGCGAGGAAAGGAAGGTGGTAGTACTTGAGAATATTCTATTGGGTTAGCATGTTTAGGCTATGATATAATAAAATCAAAAAAGCTAGTCGTTAGGAAGGTGTGTGATATTCCAAACACTGGTGTAATTGAACGTGTTAAGAGAGGGCAAGGGTGGAGAAGTGAGTGGTTAAATGTGTGATCTTACTATTTATTTCTTATCTTATGAGGTAGGCATCATATGTTGATCAATGATGCCAACAAGTTAAGTGTTGTTGTATTGATACTACTCTTACTATGTCTTGTTGATGTAGTCTAGATGCAGGATTGGTGATGTTTCATTGGGTGAATATAGAGAAATTCTCCAAGAACTTCTATTCTTCTTTCTGCATGGTGCGAATTGTGTCCTTTATTAATTTGTAAAAAAATTTCTTTTAGTAGCTCTTGTAACTGTTAGACTAGATCCTTAGGGTTGTTAATTACTTTTAAAATCTTAAGTAGTTCATGAAAAAGAGTTTGTTTATAAATATTTTATCTCATGGCCATCCTAATTATTGTGTGTATTCTTCTATGCACTCACACAATAAGGAAGTTATATACTTATATTGACACAAAGTGTCAAATCTCTAGATAGCACAATAAAGAATAGAAGAAGGGAGAATTTCCTATCATCGCATAGTCCCTAAGTCATGATTGTTGTGCGCATCACAACCATAAGCTAGAACTACCTAACGTGGTTGTGTTGAGATTTAGTTCCTAGTTACTTTAACCTCATGCTCTGATACAAGGTTTGTCACGACTCGGATTTTGGAATCCGGATAGCAACCGGCGTCGTTGACCTCTCAGAGGTCGCAGACAAGGCTCATCTTGCATTCATCACATTCATATGTTTATTTTTAGCGGAAAATTTAAAACTTTTAAGTGTATGAAGTATACATAGACTTCATATAGTTATTTCATGAATTCCTCATATACTAAGCTCAACATAAATATAACAACCATCTATCATAAGAATCAATTTGAAATAGAATAAGAATATATCATAAATAAGTTTGTCAAACACCGTCTTATTACAAAAGCTTCGAAATGAAAGTACGAAAGAAACGCTAGGGACAACATACACTAGATTTTTCTAAAACTAAGGCTAGTCTAAAATTGTAGCATCCTCGAAATCAAGAGGACCTACCAAATGGTCTACCAGAGTGACCCGAACATGCTAGCGTATTAAGGTAGTCGAACCCAGCTAGATCCCTATATAGGCAGTATAGATTCAAAGACTAGGAGATATAAGGAGACCAATACCCGGCATGCCGGACAGTCTCATCTCAGGAGAGTTATGTAAACCTCCGCCCTTCCCGAAGGAAGGCATCACTGCTCATAGCTAGCCTATCGGTGCTCAGTATAAAGTTCCATTACATTCAACTAATACGTCATGGAAGTTGTCTTATAGTATGAGGACATCATAGCTCAATAGATGATTTCTCATCTCATCATTAGTATTAAGTATACATTAATCTCAATACTTTCGTTAGAGTGTTCATAGAGACTTGTCTCTTCTTTAGGTTTACACTCTCATAGGTGAGTACGTTTTGGTAACATTTACTTAGGATCATTTGAGATTACTCTGATCTTTCACATTAGCCTCTTATCATGTTTTCACCACATTCATTAACATTAGCACATTTTCTTTTCATAATTACTCACTCCTTTACGTGAATGTTCATTTCTTCTTTATCTTGTAGTGTTGACTTAAGAATTATGGAGGCTTGCTTCTAGCTTGAGATTTACTTACTCGATTGATAACAGGTCATCCTTACTTTAAATTGAAGAAATGTGAATTTTCCTTACATATCATCCTTTGGTGTTAATGATACTGGCTCAAACCTCTAACACCTTCATACGTGAGTATTCTTTAAACATAGAAGCTTAGGTGTAAGTGAGACTTGTCTCAGTTCCTTTAACACCCCATTTTGGTCACTTACTTACTTTATACCCCTTTAATTATGTTATAACTCACGTTACTTACTTTAGTGCAGTAGATTCATATCATCGTTTATGGACGATGAGCACTTCATTCAATGAGTTTCATTAGTTCATATGTCATTCTTTTAGAGCATGTTGGGAGTTGTCCCAAAGAGTGTCATGCCCGTGGTTATGGATTCATTGATATTACTTTAGAAGGTCTTATATTATTATTTGATACTCTAATTACACAAGATTTAGCATATGATTAGTATTGGCTCAAGATTTGGGATGTTAGACTAGCAAATTCATTCTTATTGGCATAAGCCAATTTTACTTACGCAAAAGGGTCTAAAATACGCTCAAAGTATTGGAAATGGTACAAAATTACCCTCCATCCACCTATTGTCTCTAAAATACCCTTACCACCCACCTATTGGGTCCAAAATACCCTTGTCATCCACCTTTTGGTTCAAAATTGACCACTTATTTAACGGTTTTATACTTAAACTATTTAAATATTTTTTAAATTACGTGGCGCTCAACTATTTGTTATAATTTATAAATAATTCCACTACCCATCCATTACTAATTAAACCCTCCAAATTAATAAATCACTCACATTATTAATGCAACAATAGAAAAGCTACTGCCAATTGATTGTTTTAAAAAATTTGAGACGAAAATATTTTGAGAAGTAAATTATCATACATTCAAGTGTCTAAATAAAAATTACCGATAAACTTAAACGTCTGACTATGTTCATCTTAATTATTCTTACGTCTCAATTATGTGATGTTACTTCATAGTAACCTTCTTTCAAAATAATATATTAAAAGTTTTAAAATAAATCATAAATATTTATAAAATTATATTTTAAAAAAGTGCATGAATTAATTCGGAATGTATTACTTCTTTACCTTTAATCATATTGAAAGAGAATCAAATTGAAAGTGTCCTCCTAAATAAGCGGCTCAACATAAATTTAATTGGGGCTTCGATTCGGACTCGAATAATTTTTGATGTCATTTTCATTAATCTATAATTTCATCGTGTTTTAGTAGTGTTCATGACGATTTTGATATTATAGTTGGATTATTAATTGGGTGGGGTTTAGTTAGTAATGGGTAGGTAGTGGGTTGGTTTATAAATAATACAAATAAATTAAATTATAACCAATAGTTGAACATCAAATATTTTAAAAATATTTAAATAGTTTAAATTTAAAATCATTAGATAAGTGGTCAATTTTGAACTCAAAGGTGGATGACAAGGGCATTTTGGAGCCAATAGGTGGATGAAAAGGGCATTTTGGAGCCAATAGGTAGATGAAGGGTAATTTTGTACCATTTTCAATACTTCAACGGTATTTTAGACCCTTTTTCGTTTTACTTATGTTCATATTTAAATTGCCGTATGTATGAAACCTTAGCCAATCTTTTAATCAATTACATAAGTTTCTAGCCATTAGCATATATTCATTTTGACAAATAGATTTAGCCAATTTTATTTGAACCAGATAGCCAATTCATTCAAGATATGATTTCATAGTGGCCTTGTTAAGGCAATCTTAGTTCATGACTTTAGAGTAACGTCTTTAAGTCGTAATGGACAGCATCATATTAACATTTGATGACTTTAACATCTTCATAACATCATATTAACAACAAGTATGCACAACAGACCGTAACATCTTCATACATAACATTTTCAGACATATCTTTATCATAGTATCATTCTTTTAATTCACATAATAACACTAAGCATCAAACGAGTCCAATTAATAGGTTCATTCAATCATTATTTAATAAAAAAAACTATACACATTAAGATCAGCCAGAACCACATACCAACAACATGATTTCTAACCTATTAAACATTGAAATCATAACAAGGATACTAGGGAAAGGAGTTCGACAAGAACGACGGGAAACAACCCTAGTTTTCAAGATATCTGAAAGAAATTTCTCTTGGAGAAAGAATTCCAGGAGAGAAACCATACCTTATGTATGATTTAATCTACGAAGATAACATTGAAGAAAACCTTTAATTCGCCTAAGACCTCTTCAACGCTCTTCGTTTTTCTTGCGGTGTGTCGCCTACTGTCTTAGTGTCGTGAGTCTCAATGTTTTGATTGTGATTTTTAGGCTTAGGAACTGATCTTGAATTATAAAACTTAGGTTTAATAGGTTAATTCAATATATTAATTAACCAATTACCAAAACACCCCTCCTAAGTTGACTAAACATTGGAGAACATAACACTTCGTCAAATTTTGAAATTGCTGTGGACTATGGTTTTGGTCAACATTTTGACTTTATATTAATTAATTAAATCCTTAATTTAATTAATTTAATGTCCTAGGTAAGTATTAAAGTTCCCCTAAGTCATTGGAACTATAATCAACCCTTTAGGACCATCCTAGGGTATGTACTAGGATGTTACTTGAATTATACTAGGTTAGTGTAAGGATTTCGTTTTGACCATTTAAACTAAATAATTAAATTGATAATTTACTTAATTAGGTTACCTAAGGTAATTACTAAATTACCCTTAAGTCGTTAGGGCCATAACCAATCCTTTGAACCATCCTAGGTTACGTACTAGGTTGTCTTTTTCTTGGTTTTACAAAAATCTGAAAATTGCTTTGTGATTTCGGTTTTTCCCCTTTAAATTAATTAATTAAGTTGATAAATTGATAAATTAAGTAGCCTAGTATAATTACTAAAGTATCCCTAGGTTATTAGGACCTTAACTAACTCTTTGGACAATCCTAGGTTATCCCTTTCTTGTCTTAACCGGAATCTGAAAATTTCCTTTTTTATTTTCGGTTTTAGCCCTTTTAAATTAATTAATTAATTTGATAAATTAATTAATTAGGTAACTTAGGGAATTACTAAAGTACCCTTATGTTGTTAGGACTATAACTACCCTTTTGGATCATCCTAGGTTAGGTACTAGGTTGTCTCTTCAACTAGTACTAGGTTAGTGTCAACCCGGTTCTGGTCCTAGGTAGTCGGGTGCAGTAATGGATCCAATTCGGTTAGTCCTAAGTTATTTAGTTACTGAGGTCAGTAGGTTAGAGTATAAAATTTGTAGGGAGGTTAGGCCCAACATGGAGTGGTCCGTTATGCATGTTTTCCCCCCCTAACTACCCTAACCGAATTCGGTTAGGGTGGTCCCTTCCTTTGGCAGCTTCTTCACTTGTCTTGCACATGTGCTTGCACATAGGTTGGTTGTAGTTCCCTAACTAACTATTATTTATGGTTCCTTTGGGAATGTTTACTTATTGTCCCAAGGATTCTCACTATGCCCTTGGGCATTGCTTAATCTACATAATCATTTTAAATGGTTATGTGCTATTGTGCTAGGTTTGACACTTAGATGCCTAGTACCTAATCAATTGGGTTGTGAATCAAAACAATTTATAATTTTAATATAGAGTCTTCATTGAAGGTACAATTCTAAATAAGCTTGGATCATGTTATGGGTACTTGGGTAAATATAGAAATTGGCTCACACCCCTTAGCCAATTTTATATACAATGCCCAATATTTTTTAATATTGGGCATTGGGATGCCTATGTACCCCCAATATGCATTCCTAAAGACCTATTGGTTGTTCACTAGGCATGTAATTTTCCAGAATGTTACATTAGTCCACTCTCTTTTGGTACTTACCCAAACAAACAGCCCCGCTATTCACCACTCGTCCCTACAACACCTTGACCTTTCACTATTGCCAAACAAGCATACATAATAGAAAATATCCCCGTCACCACCTATTCGCATGCGTACAAATAAATCCATTTACACCCGATCGTCAAGGATTTCACACACGCCCAATTGTGGAGTATAACATGTTTCAGAATACATATTTATCGCAAAAAGTTAGTCATCTCACGAAACCAATCCAATGGTCCTCTCATGGAACCACACCCAAACTGTTAGCTAGCCAAAACGTGGCAATCCTATTCCATATATATGCCAGAACGTGACAACCGATCCCATAGTTTTGCCGGAATGTGGCAACCTAATTCTAGTCGCCTGTCAAAACGTGGTAATATGATTCCCATTGACACACCACAATCACCATCACAATTACAAGTACATCATCAAGATAATACAACAAAGGTGATTCATGATAAACAATTATTCAAATATCCTCATTTACGATTTGGGTTAACAATAATGCAACTTTCACATACATACATACATGCATTATAACGAAACAATTACAAACATATATCACACAAATATGAAATAACAACCATCACCTACGAGTTACTCCTTAATTCCTAAGATGCAATAGACGAAGTTCAGCAGTTGCTCTTCACAAGGGTTCGCTATTAGGGTTTAATCCTAATTCACCAATACTCATCAATTTCACAACTTCGCTAGATCGAACATCGCGTACACCCATAATATTGTTCCACCTACCGGATACCCTTATTTTTTAAACAAATCTATTCAACAAAACAATTCCAGAAACCTTGGCAGGTCATCAAAATCTCTACTCAAGTACTAACCCAATTACATTGAACTATAACAATTCTCCACGGAATTCACTCGGTGCATGAAGGTATACACATAACCCATATTATTGATTTCATAAATTACATGCTAAGCACAGATTTACAATAACTCAATGCATAAAACTTAACTTACTTGAACTCCAAGCAGTTGCACGAGGTTTTGACTTCGTTCCCATCTTTTCGGATTAAAAACAGTGAATTTGTCAAAGAATTTGTAAGATTCTACCATTCCAATGCTAGAAAATATTTCCCTAGCTTAGAGTATCTTTTCTGATTTTTAGGGTAATTTACGACTTTTCTAGGTATTTTAGGAAGATGGAGAAAATAGGATTTCCCGTAATTACGTTCTGTCTCACCTATCCCGCTGTAGCAGCAATTTACCCCACTACAGCGCCGCCGTGCCAGTGGCATCCAACCCCCTGTAGCGGGACAGGGTCCAGGTTTTTCGCGGGTCTTTCGTCTTTCCTAAATAACGATGGTTCGGGTCGTTACAATACAGTATCAAGGCCTATTGTGATTTTTGTTGGGCTGCATGCCCTGATTCGAGGAAGTTTGTAAGTGGTTATATGATGTTCTTAGGAAATAGTCTACTTAGCTGAAACCCAAGAAGAAAGTGACTATATCCCCATCTTCAGCAAAGTAAAAGTATAGAGCCTTGCGGAAAGTTGTACTCGGATGGTTACTAACATAGCTTAAAGTACCACTACAGACCCCATTGAAGTATATCATGACAATCAATCATCTCTCCACATTACTAGTAATCCAGTATTCATGAGCAAATAATGCACGTTGAAGTTGATTGTGACTTTGTGAGAAATCTACTAAATGCATGACAATTACTAGTATAAGAGATGTTGCAGCATTGGACAAGTTGTCAATATTCTCCACACCTCCAACGTGAGGGTAGGGGATATTAACATTAGTTATTTATGATTTAGTTAGTTAAATAGTTCAATTAGTTAGTTAGCCTAGCCAATCAGATCAATTCGTTAATATAGTTAGTTAGCACTAGCACTAATTCTATTAATATGCCAGTTGCATTGATCTGTTAGATATTTAGTCTTTCCCTTGTATAAATACACAAACTCGTGAATGTAAATAAGTGAAGAGATTTTTCCCTATTTCGTTCTTCTCTTGATCTTTTTCTCATGAATTGCATCCATGAATAATGCTTAGCTTTCTTGATTAGTACTATTAACTGTTTATAGTCGAGTTATTGTGCACATTGTTATTTTTTTTTTCTGTCATTAGTTAGATATATGTAGTTCTATCCATATTTTTGTTATCTTACAGGTGATTATTAATTATCTATCATATATGCATTAGCTACCAAATGGAAATTCTATTTCATACTTTATGTCTTGCCATGGCCAACGAAAGTTATTAAATATTTTTCATATTCACCCTTCCTTTTCCCTCATTTGCTGATGTACATTCGGGACTCGGCTCCCGTCCACTGTAATTTCTCTTCTTTTAGTCAAGTTCCCATTTAGATGAGAAACGTTTGTACTATATTTATTTCTCAACTATGATTATGGAAAAAGAATTATTTAATATAATCTTAAACTTCAAAATGTAAATAAAGCACATGTCTTTCATTTAAATATGTACACTCTGAAGCATATCTAAGTTGGGGTTAATGGATTCAAATGAAACTAGAAGTTTTTCCGTAGATCATGTATTTGTAATAAAAAATATATACATGTATATTAAATTTTGAACCCCTAAAATATTTGTCATCAGGCTAAGTTTTATGGAAGGACCATGGAAATGTTTTTCGGTGCTAGATTTGTGGGTTCAAACCCCAGTGGTTTAGAGTGAGAACCCATTTCATAGCTTTACTTACCATTTATTTGACAATTATGTTCTCTCCCATTAAAAAGTTGCTACTTCTTGTTCGACTTGGTATCGTCATTATTAGTGTTCTAAAAGATAAATTAGGGCTCGCCCCAAGGCAAGATCTCTAGCGAAATTCACCGAGACTCAAGCGTGGGGCTTGTAAGACTTATGTCCTAAGTGTCTGATTGTAGGCCTTAAGAACACTCAACACTCAATGCTCGGGGCTCGCCTAACAAATCTTACACAAATTGTGTATTAAATTTAGTTAACATTGTCGACCGTTATAATTCTTAGATAAATAAATGATACTTAATAGTATTTAATCTATAAAATTAACAGGTTTGAAAGTAACTCAAATAACAAATTTTTGTATCGCATTTTTACTATTCGGTAATTCTATGAGGATGATTATATATTATGTAACCTTTCTTTAAGAATTGCGTAGAGATATGTTACATTTTCACTTATCACTGGTTTTTATAATATGATCATGTGTCTCAAAATTATCCTATTTTGTTTAGCTATTTGAAAGTAATTTTATTTTTATTCATGATGGAATGATTTTTATATTATAATACTAGAAAATTTATGGATTATTTTTTAGGGGGTAAATAGTATGATAATAATATACTTAAAAAATAATGGTTCTTTTTTAAAATGTAGAAAGTTTAGATATTAGATTGTTTATAATTGTATAACCATATTAGACGTTTTATTTTCTCTGAGTTCATTAATCATGTTTGTGATGTATTTTTATAATTTTACATTATTATATTAGTATACAATATTGTAAATTAAAATGTTAAAGATACATAAGGCTTAAGTCTAACCCTAAGCTAAGTAAAAATCCGTGTCTCAATACCCCTGCTCACCTTTTAAAACACTGGTCATTATTGTGCAATCTTTGAAAGACTTTGAAATTAAAGAGATAAATTACAACATGTTGAGGCTTAGCAAACAAATGTAGAAAGCAAGTAGATAAATTAATAGGGAGGCGCTCCCATTTTATTCTTGAAAACATAAAAGTAAACGACATTTATTTTCTCCCATTATAAATATTTTGAATTATCAATTATTATAACTTATAATATTTTTAACATGATTTACAAAGGTTTTGAATTATCAATTATTATAACTTATAATATTCTTTTACTATGATTTACAAATGTGTATATTGAATTTTAAAAATTTTAAAATTTAATGAGTAAATTTTAAGTCAAACTTAAATTGGTTGACTCTCAAAAACCAAAATGTGTCACATAAATTTAGACCTGAAAATACATTTATTTTGAACAAAGTTTGTTTATTGTCTTACGTGAAAGGTCACCATGGCTGTCAGTGGTGTACTGAGATTAACTCTATTAACCGAGAGCAATGGAGAAGCATAGTATGTGATATAGTAATTCCACCAAAAGAAATCCATTGAACCTTTCACTAGCTTTGATTCCTCAGCTGTCATTCTTGCGGGTAATCACCATATGTTATTGGATCAAAAAACATGTATAAGTATGGTATATCTCTCTATACCAGTCACTTAAACACGATTCAACTTACAATTCCATACTTGATATACTCCTTTCGACTTAGTTTATGTCATATTTTTCGAATTATGAGATTCAAACAACTCTACTTTTTGACAGTAAAAATAAATAAAAACAGAGGGGGTGGGTTTAGAGCATGTGTAATATCAGCAGCACTTACCATCCCATCATAAAATGAAGAGATCTTAGTGAGTCCTTGAGGTGCACTGATTTTGGGCATAAACATATGACTGAAGAGTAATTCCTATTTGGCCTTTCTGCAATTTTATTTTAAATATATTCAGTATGGATATTTAACGATTAAAAATATCTGCGATTTATGAATTATGCATGGGTAAGAAGCAAACTTCAAAATAACGGATCGATAGATTATATGGCTTTTTACTTAATTAAATGCACTTAATAGTCACCCATCTCTATTTTATAGTTTTCCAATATGTATTTTGCATTCAATAGCTTCGTGCAATTTCTTTGATTATAATTTTCCACCTGTTTAAGGGCCCATTAGATTAAATGATAACATATATTATATTTTTAATTTAAAATTATAAAACTCAACCAAAAAATCTTCTTCACTTTCTTAAATAATATGCTTCGAAAATCTAAATGGTGATAATATATATATTTTACTAAAAGAGAATAAAGGGAGCCGTGACCCAGCAGCTCTAGGAGTTCCCGTTCTCGCTTTTCTTGATCTTCCAAGCTTGAAGCTCCCCTGCTTTGAGAGAGGAGAGACAACCCTTTGATGCATGACAATGGAGAAAAGTACTATATGCTTTATGTTTCTTATGCAGCTACTACAGCTAATAAGCTTAAGTCCCTCCCTTTTTTTAACCATTTCTTTAGTCTTTACGGAGCCAAAGCTTGGCTTTACTAAACTAATAAATAAGGCTCGCGCTAGGCGCTTACCTTTTTTGGCTGTAAGGTTGGGGTGAATGTGCACGAAATTGTTTGTAAAGTAGGAAAACGTTTTCCAAAATATGTTTTTTCTATTTTTGTATGCTTGAAAACTATTTTATCCAGGATACTAAACTCACGAAAGAAAATGATTTGCCAAATAAAAATAGGAAAAACAAATTGGGTGACATTTTATGTCTATTTTCTCCTTCCCATCCACATAATCCTCCAACTCCCACCCTTTGACCATGTCCAACACACCCCAACTCATCTATCTCATCTCCATAATATTTTTCTAGACATATAAATATTTTTGTGATAATATTTTTAATTTACTTATGACCAAACAATAGAAAATAAGTAAGACAACCACCTGTTTTAACTCATGTCACTCATCTGAATATGTTGTTGATAAAAATTAAGAGGAGCCATAAAGTAAACATTGAAACTAGGTAACTATATGGAGTATATAGAAGAGAATCACATATAGTGGCCGTCCTAGCTAGTTTTCTGCCCGTACTAGAAATTATGATTTTTGGGTATAGAAAGAGTTAATGGGAATTTGAGGGAAGTGAAAACAAGAACTGAAAAGCTTCTCTTATATGCTTTTGGAAAATGTATTTCTGCCTCATTGTTGGTGGAACGAAAAAATGAAGTGCTTAAATAGAGAAACACTTCTACTAGTTGTTCAAAGGGTTGGAAAGAGGGGCCCTCCTCGCACCGTCGTCGCTTCTTGGCTTCAGCTTCGAATGATTGATCGAGAGCTTATTTTTTGGACCAGATTTGTTTTAATTAATTAATTATTTATTTATTCAAATTAAATGTCCAAGATCTTTTCACTTATGAAAATTTCTGGTTTCTTCTTTTTTCTTCTGGACAAATTTTCTTTGTATAATTTACCTTCATTAAGTGCTCACTGACACCAGACTTTTGGGTATCAATACACTGATGATTGGTTTCATTCAATCACGGAGGACATACTCCAAATCAAACCACAGATACTAGAGGGGAATAATTTTCTTAAGGGGACACTGTGCATTCAAAGGGCTTGATCTTCTTTCAAGTCTGTTTTTCAAGATTTTGGTACATTTTTATAGTTTTTAGTTTTGTTAATTAATTTATGTTCTTCACTGGTTCATTTAAACTTCGGTAACTTCGTGTTTCTACAATGTTTGTTGCAATCAGTGGTACTATTTTAACCACATATTGCCTAACAATCTTAAGGAAATAATTTTTTGTTAATTTGTGCTTCTGGTGGAGACAAAATCCTTCGTTCTTTTTTACTCCTATAATTTTACAATCTTATGTTAATGCTTATTGAATCAGTTGTATCGGTTTTCGTTTAACAAAAATGAAAAAGGATAATGTTACAGTGGTTTGTTTCTGCACCAACCCGAATTGGTGTTACCACCAGCTTAGAAACCGAAAAAATTCTCTGGTATGAATTTCAAAGAATGAATGCAATAAGTATTTTTTTGAATTAGCACTCTTGATCTGCAGAAAATTACCAATGAAGAAACTCTAGTGTCGGTTGTTGATATATCAGACTGAGAAATATTGATGGTTATTGAAACATCGAAACATGCAGACTTTCTATATATGGGCTACATTCTGAGTGCTTTAGAGGATGACTTATATAATGTTTGATAGTGCGATAACAACTTTGAAAGAATTGTGGAATGCAGTTGAGAAGAAATATAAGACAGAAGATGCATGCTTGAAACATTTGTGGTCTTAAAGTTTTTAGACTATAAAATATCGGATAGTAAAACTGTTGGATCACAAGGGTAGAGGGTTCAACTTATTTTCCATGATCTGATTGCTAAGGATATGGTAGTTAATGTAGATTTTTAAGTGGATGCAATGATCCAGAAGTTTTCTCCTTCATGGAATCACTTCCAGAATTATTTCAAGCACACGAAACAAATGAAAATGAAGCTTGAAGATCTTCTGATTTGGCTCAAGATCCGGGAAGATAACAAGACCGCCAAAAATAAGTCTCGTGGGAGTTCGATAATAATTGGAGTTAATATTGTTGAAGAAGATCATCGCAAAGGCTAGAAGAGAAAGAAATCCAACGGACATAAGTCATAATAGGCCTAGAAGAAATTCAAGGAAACTGTTACAACTGTGGTAAGGCTGGTCACAATTCTTCTAACTATCATGCTCCTAAAAAAGATAAAGACGAAGACAAAGGCAAAACTTAAGAAAACATCCGGAAGAGATGGAAGATGCACATGACCTCTTTGCAATGATATCGGAGTGCAACTTATTTGGGAATCCCAAGGAGTGATTTCTCGACTCAGGTGCAACTCGACATATTTGCTCTACAAATTGATCCTTTGCAACGTAAACTTCTCCTGAGTTCGATGAAGATTTTTTCATGAGGAACACAACAACAAAAAGAATTGTAGGAATTGGGAAAGTAAGGTTGAAAATGACATGCGACAAAGTGTTGACTTTGAAAAATATTCTACATGTTTCTACTATTAGGAAAAATTTAGTTTCTTCTGCACTGATTGTTAAGAACGGGTTTAAGTGTGTCCTAATTAGTGACAAAGATATAATGAGTAAAATTGATATGTTCTTACGAAAAGGGCTATCTCAATAAGGGCTTCTTCAACCTGAATGTACTAGTTTTTACCAAGTGTTAATCTTATGTTTACTTATTAGAGTCAAATGATTTATGACATCTGAAACTTGGGACATGTAAGCTACAAAACCTTGTGGAAATTCATTGCTTTAGTAGTATTTCTTGATTTCAAATGCGATAAATCAAAATGTAAAATTTGTTAAGAAAGTAAGTTTGTTAAACTTTACAATTTTATTTATATGAATTCAAAAACATTGGGATTAATTCATAAAGATATATGTGATATGAAGTTAATACCATCTCGCGGTGGAAAAAAGTATTTTTACAACTTTTATTGACTATTACACTCTATTTTGTTGTGTATAATTTGATAATAGTAAGGATGAACTAATTGATGCATTTAAGCAATACATAATTGAAGTGAAAAATCAATTGAATCTAAAGATAAAAATGATTCGGAGTGATAGGGGTGGAGAATACGAATATCCTTTTACAGAGATATGTTTGAAATATGGTATTTATTCATCAAACTACTGCACATTATTCACCACAATAAAATTGTCTGGTGGAACGGAAGAATAAAACATTAAAGGAAATGATGAATTCCTTGATAAGTTCCCTTTGGGGGGGGGGGAGCAATACTTACGACAAACAAGATACTCAATAGGGTACATCATAGTACAATGCAATCAATTACATATGATTAATAGAAAGGATGGAAGCCCAACTTGAAATATTTCAAATTATGGGAGTGTTTAGCATAGGTAGAGGTTCCTTTAACCAAAAGGGTGAAAAATGGACCCAAAACAGTGGATTGTGTATTTATTTTATATGTTGTGCAACAGTAAGACTCGTTGATTTTTTGTTCACAAATTTGATAATCCTGATATTCATGTTAATACGGTAATTGATTTACAAAATAGTGAGTTCTTTGAACACATTTATCCGTATAGAAGTAAATATGACTCGACAAGTGAAAGACCTAAAAGTTTCACTTGAAAATGACACTCAAACATTTAAAGCAACTATGTCTTCGTTAAGTTCAATTATTGGAAAGAAGCAGTTACTAGTGAGATGGAATCGATTTTAAGTAACCATACTTGTGAATTCGTAATCTTCCTTCAGGAAATAAACCTTTAGGATCAAAGTGGATCTTTAAAAGGAAAATGAAAATTGATGGAACTGTTGACAAATGTAAGGCTAGACTTGTAGTCAAAGGATATAGACAAAAGGAAGGGCTGGACTACTTTGATACATACTCTCCAGTAATAAGGATGACATTAATTAGAATGTTAATAGAACTAGCGACAGTGCATTATCTTAAAATCCACCAAATGTATGTAATTAAGACAAACTACTTAAATGGAGAGTTGAAGGAAGAAATTACATGGAACAACCTAAAGATTTTGTGGTTGCTGGTAAAGAAGAGAAAGTGTGAAGACTTGTGAAGTCACTTTATGGGTTCAAGAAACCACCCAAACAATGGCATTCTAATTTAGGCAAACAATGTTGATAAATGGATTTAAGATTAACAAATGTGATAATAGTGTTAACAATAAAAACTATCGGAATCATGAAGTCATTGTTTTGTCTGTATGTTGATGACATGTTAATAATGATTAAAGATATTGAAGATATAAATGGTACTGGAGCATGTTGACCAACAAGTTCGATATGAAGGACTTAGGAATTGTTGATTTGATTTTAGGGATCAGGATTCTCAAAACTCCTTAGCGATTAGCATTGTCTCAATCTCATTATATTGAAAGACTATGTAATAAGTTCAAGTACTTGAATTTCAACAATGTCAAAACTCCAATTGAATTAAGCTTTACATTTCAAAAGAATAAAGGTAAAAGTGACTCGCAATTAATATATGCAGTGTCGAGAAATTTGATGTATATTATGAAATGTCCATGACCAAATATAGCATGTTCTATTAGAAAACTCATCCAGTTAACCAGTAATCCTAATCAAACTCACTAGATGACAATGAAACATGTTTTTGTTATCTGAAACATACACAACACTATGCTTTGCATTATAATAAATATCATGTATTTATTGAAGGAATAATGAAAGAAATTGGATCACCTGGTAAAATAAAAAAAAAATCCAGAACTGGTCATGTGTTTACACTTGGTGGAGGGGCAATATCTTGGAAATCATCCAAACAGACATGTATCGCTCGCTCCATAGTGAAATCTGAATTCATTGCCTTAGAAAGGCCAGTTAAGTCGTAAAGAAGCTGAATGACTTCAGAATTCATAGAGGATATTCCATTCTATCCCAAATCCATGGGACTTACATGCATACATTGTGATAGTCAAGCAACAATAGATAGGGTAGGGAGCGTAATGTACAACGGAAAATCTCGTCATATGCGACAGATACGTAATACTTCAAGGCAAGTTCTCTCTAGTGGAATCATTACAATTGACTATATAAAGTCAAGAGATAATATGTTAGATCAACTAGCGAAAGGCCTAGTGAGAGAGGAAGTTGAAAGATCATATAAGGGAATGCGTTTCGGGGCTTAGGATAAGTCATCATGATAGAAACTCTATCTGGAAGACTCGAGATCCGAAGAGCTAGATTTCAAAAGAAAAACAATTTTGTGATTGACGATTCAACATTGTCAATCAACTCAATCCATTCTCATGATGAAGACAATGTACCGGAACAACGTTAAAACATTAAGGCTTGTTAATGAGTTTATAATGCTTAAAGTTTCTAATGATTTGCTAAGTTTGGAAGATTTTACCAAATAGTGTATCTACACGATGACACAGCTAGAAATCACCTACCTGAGTGTGAAGTGTAAGTTGCTTCAAAGAGAATTAATTGTGTGACATATGGTTGCCTGGGTATGCACAAAAGTTTGAAGATTCAAATATTTTACATCTAATGATGACCGAGTATATCCGACATATGTTCACTATAGAAATTCCAAAGGGCAAATCTACTTATGCAGATGCAATTTATCCTTGTTGGTAAATTACACACTTGTTCGTGCATTCCTTTATGTTATATTATTTGTATAGAAAGAACCAATGGTAAATGGAGGGAAGATGAAAATATTCTCTTATGCTTTAAGAAAAGACATTTCTCCCTCATTGGTGGTGGACAATAAAAGTAAAGTGTTTAAATCGAGAAACACTTCTACTAGTTGTTAAAAAGGGTTGGAAAGAGGGACCCCCCTCGCGAAATTGCAGTCGCTCGCTCGACTTTAACTTTTTGAAAATGACCGATCAAAATATTATTTTTTCGGATAAAGTTTTTTTAATTAATTATTAAATTAATTTTGTCTAAATGGCCAATACTTTTCAAATATTTAGTAAATTGATGTGACTTTCTGACCCAACTAGGATCCGCGCGATTTGTTTTAATTAAAACTCTTTCATATCTTATTTAAATTGCCCGTCGTTGGTGATAACTGTTCTGATAGGTTTCAACTTTCAAGAGAAACCATGAACGTTTGAAAGGTTGCAAGCTTTCATGAATGCTCATGTGGATTATGAAAGGTTGCAACCTTTCGGAACCAGTTTCTCTTGGATATAAATACCAATAATGCTTCTAACTTTTTAACTTATTCAAATTTCTAGTTTCTTCTTCTTCTGTAGAATTTTTCTTCATGTACTTTACTAGCGTTAAGTGGCTCGATGACACAGAGTTTTGAGAATCAATATACTAGTGATTGAAATCATTCTATCCTGGGAGGACATATAAAGAGTATTAATTGCCGCTAAAAATGGTTAAGCTAGAACATCAATATAATGTCAGAGCAAGCAAAGATTTTATGTTAATTCTCACTATTTTATCAACAAAAACCATTTAGGTGCTTGAATGAGGAACAAAAATTAATCCCACACACACAAAGGAGGGGAAAATTTTGAAGGTTATTTGGATAATTCACACGAGCACTATAGTTTTTACCTAGAAATTGTATATATAAAATATTTTTCATTGTGAACCCAATTATTATATACTATTCTATCAACTTGAGGTTGTGGTAGAAACACATACAATTCAAGTAAGTGTTGAAAAGACGAGTGTACTATGTCTGTTCAAAAAATGGGAGCATAAAAGTCATTGCATGGATTGCCATGTTCGTTAGAGCAAACAAATTTGCAAGAGCTATAAGGAAAAGGATGCATAAGCTTAAGAGATTTCTCATAGCGATTGTTGGTTGGCTCTCTATCTTCTTGCAACTTCTACTTTATGTAATGTAATACCCCCTATTTATAAAAAATATTCAATTGTTTTAAAACTTAAGAACAAAAGAACAACGTAAAGATAAGAAAGGAAGAATATAAGACAAGAGGAACAATACAAGATAATTTTCTTTATTTTATGTGTTCACCAAATCTCTAAGTGTATATGAACCCTTATGCCTCTACTTATAGTATAACATAGAGGCGTACGAAATTTTCTTCATAAACATGACGTTAACATGAATATAATATGGGAGGTTTTGGAAGTGAAACGTTACAAGAATAATGGCTACAAAGGTGGAGGTTATGGAGGTTGTGGTTATCTTCATAATGGAGGAAGGTAATGGAGATAATTGGTAAGTGTAATTTCTTGGCGTAATATACATACACACTATAATATTTTATAACACCCCCTTGGATGTCCATAGATAATATTTCTCATTAAAATCTTACTAAAAAAAACCTCGTGAAAAAAATCGTAGTGAAGGAAAAATAGTACACATATCTTTAAATACACTTTGAATGTTCCCTCGTTAAAGTCCTTTCCAGGAAACACCAATTGGCATAAAATCATGGTTAAGGAAACGAGTACAATGTATATTTGTTTCTCCCAATAACATTTTCTGATTTTTTTTCAATCGTCAATTAAAGAGAGTTTTGAACTAGAGATCTTGTAGCAATGGCACTACAGTGCTGCATTCTCTCATTATCCTCAAAAGTGACTGATCTTTTATTTATAACCAAATCTTTCATTAACTTGGCATAATCGGGCATTTGTTGAAGAGCTTCTACCAAAGGGACATTGATAGAAAGATGTTTCAACATTGGTATAAAACACCGATATTTACCATCCTCAGTCTTTTTTACTAACCTTTGTGGGAAAGGAGGTGGTGGTCTAAGCATGGGGGTCACCTTTTGGGGCACCTCAACATCTTTTACCATTTTATATTCTAACACACCACTAATCTCCACCACTCTATCATAAACTCTTATCACCTTTTCTACACCAGATGGCTTAGGTGGATCAATGGTTTGCTTAACACCACGAGTAGTGATTGTCATACAATGCTCATCATTTTTTGGATTTTGGACAGTGTTGCTAAGAAGAGTGTGCGGTTACCGTGTGTCCACAGTTGCAGACAATTGGGCCATTTGCAACTGAAGATGCTTAATCTAGATTGCATGTGTATCAACATTTTATTCCATATGCCTGCTAAGTCATTTCTTAACTCTTTAGTGTGCTCATCACTAGCATCGAACCTCCTTATCATTTTCTGCATCATATCCTCAAATCGCGCCATACTACCTCCACCATCCCTAGGAGCAACTTCACGATTTTGAGGTGGAACATAGGGTCCATTCCTATCATTTTTGTTACCATAGTTACCTATATTGAAGTTGTTGTCGCGGTTGTAATTCCCATATTAGACATAATGACCCTCGTGGTTATAATTACCATAGTTCTGACCTTTGTTTCCTTGATCATGGCACCAATTCTCCTGATTGGATCCTTGCGCGTTCGGTTGGAAACCCCTCGTCTAATCATTCACTACATAGAGTCCTCCTCATAGTAATATTCATCATTTGGCGGTGGTGGTTTAGACAAGTAGTTCACCGCATTTACATTTTCCTCACCCCCAACAACATGTTTCAACACCAATCCAAGCTCAGTTCTCATTTGAGCCATCTCCTCACGAAGATCATCTGCGACTGAGTTGTGTGCGGATTGAACTAGGAAGGTGTTTCTCCCAGTATCTTACTTCCTAGTACTCCAAGCTTTATTTTTTCGGGAGATTTTCTCTAACTTTTCAATAATCTCGGCATAAGGACACTCCCTATAAGAACCACCCGCTATGGTATCAAACATCGCTTTGTTATTATCATCTTGTCTCCAATAGAAATACTCTTTTAGGGACTCATCATCTATGTGGTGATTTGGGAAACTTCGCAAGAATGATGTGAACCTATCCCAAGAACTGCTATCTGACTCTCCCGGTAGTGACACAAAGTTGTTCAGTCTGTCTTTGTAGTTTAGTTTCTTAGACACCGGGTAGTAGCGTGCTAAGAAATAATCATTCAGTTAATTCCAAGTAAATCTTGAGTTATAGAGGAGCTCAGTAAACCAGATAGCAGCCTCTCCCATCAGTGAGAGAGGAAATTTTTTTAGCCCAATTACATCCATATTCAAATCGGGCCTCCTTACACAACTTTTGCACACTGCTCTTACCTTAGCGATATGGGCATGTGGATCCTCAAAAGGTAGCCCTGAAAACAAACCTCTGGCAGTAAGCATTTGCATCACCCTACAAGTTACCACAAAAGGGTGGCCGTGTGGTATAGGGGGCAAGACGAGTGGCCCATCAGATTTTGTGATATTTTCATAGCCCCTATAATACTCTGGAGGGCGTGGAGCGGGAGTCGTCTTCGTATTTCACCTTCCCCACGAATATCAGGTATTACAGGGTCACGAGCGTCGACCAATGGTGGTATTTGCGGGTCGACCTCATCACCTTGAATGCGCAAATTCTTATTAATTCTTCTTAAAGTACGCTCTAGTTTGGGGTCAGGTTTAATTACGGGTATTCCTCTACTCCGTGTGTTTTGCATGTAAGGAAGTTAGACCTTTAGGAGACAAAAACATAAACAAAAAGTAAAATTAGGAAAATATTGACTAAACTTTGGTATTAAGCGTAAAATTAATCTAAAAGACACAATACCCGGTAGCGGCACCAAAATTTGATACGCTCAAATTTACTTCTTAAAAAGAAGTAAAAACGGTCCCATTAAGTAAAGAACCCAACTACAGAGGTTGGGTTCGTTCCCACGAGGAAAATGGTTCAGACTTAACTTTATTCTATTATTACTTGTATTTAGCCAATTATTTTCCAAAAAACAAATTAATATGAGGGTTTTGACTAATAAAAACAATTAGCTAAATTCAAGTAAACAAGTGACAGGTTTAAGTATTGGAGTTTAATTAAGTAATAAGAGTAACTAGGGCGTAAGTGTTCCCCACAGGCTCTTAACTCGGTAATTCTAGCTAACATTCCTTTCGTAGTATCTTGCATGCAAAGTGATAAGTTAGGTATCTCTAAATCCTTGATCTGGCATTTCGAGAATCTCACTCGCACCTTAGTCCGGCTATGTGTGTTACTTTACTAATCCTTATCTTTACCTCATATTAAGCATAATATTCGATATTTAACTAAGTCTTTACTTTGTACCAAACGACACTAGCCTATTAGACAGTATACACTAAATCTATGTTGATAATTCTTTTCCGAATATCTGCCTCCTTGGTCCGGCAAGTAGCAATAAGGTGAGTTCTAACGTTGGCCATCCATTGAAAAGAATTATAAGCGAAAGAATTAGCAAAACAATCAAGACACTATTCTTGAATTGTTATTTTAGGTAGATTTTACCTTGTTATTTTACCCATTGTTCCCACAACCCTAGTTGTGGAGCTTAGTTACCCATGCTAATAATCGTACAATTCATATTGATAATATAAGAATTCATGCACTTACTTTTATGAGAACGAAGAAAATCCAAAAATTCACTTGAATAATTCACAAAAACACCAACAATTGATTCCGAAAAAGTATGATCAAATACCAAAATCAAGAGTTCAATACTTAAATAAGAGAACTAAAAAATATCCAAAAGTCTAACCCCAAAAACGAGGTTTTTCAAACTATTTATAATAAAATAAAAACTAATGAACGAAGGACCCTATTTAAGGCAATTCCATCCAAAATGCGTCTGAATCGACGATCCCTGCGACGAAGCGTCATGGAGATGACGGACCGTCGTGGGTTCCGTCGTTCCATACTTGGCATAATTTTCTGCTTCTTTCTTCATCAACTTGTTGTTACCCTCGACGGACAGATATGACGGACAGTTGCAAGAACGACGGTCTGTCGAGGGGTTCCGTTCCACAACACCTAGGAACTTCTTTAAATTGGGTACTGGAACTACTCTCTGACAACCACAATGAATGTGCAGGATGGACCATCATGGCTATGACGGTCCGTCATGAGCTTTCGTAGTCCCACATTTGGTAAGACTTCCCCAACTTCCTTCAGCATCCATTTTCATCACATAACGGTGCCACCTACGGACCGCCACAGTCACGATGGAACGTCGTGGGCTCTGTAGGTGGTCACTTTTACAATTTCTGCTCAAATCCTCAGCGTTCTCATTTGGACAAATTTCCTACAAATAAAGAGAAACCTACATCAAAAATCAATACAAAAAGGCTTTAGACACACACTAAACACAAGGAAAAGACATGGAAAGTACCGTGAAACCATGATACATCACTTGGTACCTCAATTTAACATCACCCCTAAGGAGAATGCCTCATTAAGATTGAGAAGGACCGATTTCTTCAACTTCATCAATGATTTATCAAGGTGTTGTTTGGACTTCACCTAAACTACCAATGATAACTCGGAGTTCCGATGGACCATGAATCCACTGTTCGGAGAATCTTCCAACCTCACCAAACCTAGCTTACCTATGAACATCCTTAAGTAGGTATTTCTTGGCTTCATCTATGTGAGATACACTACCTATAGTCATACGACTTAGAGCATCCAAAACCACATTGTCCTTGACGGGGTGATAGAGGACACTAATTTCATAATTTTTCAACAATTCTAAAAACCTTCTTTGTCGGAGATTCAACTCCTTTTGGGTAAACACATATTGGAGACTCTTATGGTCAGTATACACATCAACATTGACACCATACAAGTAATGCCTCCATAATTTCAAGGAAAATACTACAGCCTCTAACTCAAGGTCATGGGTCGGATAGTTTCTCTCATCCACCTTAAGTTTCCTAGAAGCATAGACTATCACCTTACCTTGTTGCATAAGCACACACCCTAAACCCATTTGTAATGCGTCACAATACACAACAAACCCATTTCTACCCTCCGGTAAGGTCAACACCAGAGTGAATGTAAGACTATCCTTCAATGATTGGAATCTTCTCTCACAAGCCTCCGACCACTCAAATTTCTAACATTTTTGGTCAAAGTAGTCAAAGGAGATGCAATGGACGTAAAACCATCCACAAACCTCCGATAATAACCTGCTAAACCAAAAAATTCCTAATGCCGGTTGGAGTCAATGGTCTAGGACAATTTTTAGCTACCTCCATTTTCCTGGAATCAACCTCTACTTCCTCACTAGAGATGATATGACAGAGAAATGTCACCGACCTCAAAAAAAACCCACATTTGTTATACTTGGCAAACAATTGATGTTCTTTAAGTGTCACACTGGGAGTGCATACCCAAAATGAAACCGGCGTCGTCGTCCTCTCAGAGGCTCAGACAAGACTTTAGCATTCGTCATAACATATGATCAGTAATAATTGAAGAAAAATAAAACTTTTACATTTTACTTGAAGTATACTTAGACTTCATACTTATCATTCATAAACCATACGATATTCTAAGAAATCTGTTTCACATATATAAAACTATCTAAGAGTACAAATCTAGATTTAGCCAATAAATAGTAAATATGCCATATAGGCCTTAATACAAAAGAATCCAAGAAACATGATGGAAATAGGATATTCCTAATATGTACTGAATTCTTCATAAGTTGGAAAAATTAATGATAGTGTCCCGAACACGAGGACCTACCAAGACTTGGAGAAAGAGTTCCAATTTCTTCAAATCGACCTCCTTAAACTTCAATGGCAGGAACCTACAGTTGTAGTAATATAAAGTAATGGGGTTAGTACGCCGCATATACTAAATATGGGTTTATGGACATAACAATTAAGGACATGCATGAAAAAGGATCATTTATCATATCTTTAGAAATCGTGTTAAGTCATGTGAATGTCTTAAATGCACATACCATAGAACATCTACAAGTCAAGGATTCCATCAACATAAAGCATGATCACAATTAAAGACATATTATCATAAAATCATGTTAAATTTTCATATTCAATAGATCATATAACATAATATCCCCAACCTAAAGTGCAATGGTCATGTGAAGCCCCATAGACCCAAACAACAAAGTAGATAAGATAGGAGACCATATGTAGAACTTTGGTTCATATAACTTGTAACATAATTAATCATCACTTCATATAGAAATATAACCCAATAACATATTCATCATAATGACCAACATTATATAAGTGTAGCATCATGTATCATAAACATATACAATTCATGTTATCATACTACATAAGAACAATCTCCTAGGACTTTCATTCAATCAATTTATGCAATGTATAGGTAGAGTCTCATACCCCTACCTCTACTAAGTAGACTCCTCAAGTCACCCTAGTCAACGTTCATTTACTTGTCTTTCATTTTACACAAGGGAATATAGGCCTTAACCGGCATAGACCGTGTGAGCTAAAAATGGAATCCGGTGTCATAAAAGCCCACAACGAAAAAGGTGGTCTACAGACCTAAGTAGAACCCAACAAGACATAGCTTTCTAAGGGGATCCACTAGCTAGTATCCTACTGAGGAAACATAGTTCAAGAACTACGAGATGTATTAGAGACCCATAGTTCCACATTACATTGCAGCCTCAATCTCATGAGAGTCATTGTGAACCTACCTTCCAACTAGGGAAGGGACACCTCTCATATGTAGTTCATCTGTGCTTAGCTTAAGTCGCTTTCTTGAATAACCTTTAAGTTTTATTTTGTCATAAACTTATCATAGGTCATAGGATATTAACTCCTCGTATAAACGTGATCATGAGATCTTTAAGATTAGATGAGAATTTCCTTTCATCATAACCCTTCATATGTGAGATTAACATAACATAATAACCTTGTGTAAGGCATACAAGAGGATATCATAATCTTGCATTTTCGTATTCTTTTCATGATCTCACAATAAAATGTTCATAGCCAATAAATTACACATAAAAACATCATACATACTTCCATAACATAGAATCATGATTTATAGGATAACATAAACATTGTAGTAATCACATTTTAGAAGACTTTGCTCTAGCTTCCAAGAACCTTATTCAAGAACATATGTTCATCTTACAACATTCATAATCATAACATAGTAAAATACTCAATATAATTATCAAGAAAAACTCTTAAAATCATATAAAAGGTCAATGCATAATGTAGTGTAAAGGATAAGGGTCATTTAAGAGTTTATTCTAGTCTTAGTTCAAATCCCTACGTTATTCTCAAATAGTAGAAACAATCATACAAAACCGCCATGTAGATAAGAACATGCTTCACACGAAATTCGAACATAAATAACAAAATACTCATCAAATCATGTGTAATAGACCATAGAAAACACTTACGTTTCATTGAAAATCATAAATATAGGGTTAGGAAGAAAATTAGTTTCGTAGAGTAAAAACCCTAGTATTTGAAGTTCTTGTAAACTTATCTTTTAAAGGACCTCTTGGGGAAAGCAATCCCAAGAACGAAAAACCCATACCTTATAGATGAAGAATCTACTGAAATCGGATGAAAAGCTTGAGGTCTTCGTCTTCTTCCTTAAGCTCTTCTTGATCTTCACTGCAGTTTTGAAAAGAGAGCTTTCTTGAGAGAGATGAAAGAAATTTCGTTTGATCTGATTTGGGATGTGTAAAGGTTGTCTAAAACTGACCTAATATAAATATATAGTCGTTATATGAATTACCCAAGAGACCCTCCACTTAAATGGGTGTTTTTAATAAGTTAAATTACCAAAAATATTTTAACGATTCCGAAAGGTAGCTGCGCGTCGCGGGGCCAAATCCCATCATTTTTATTAAATTTTTAGTTGACGCAGTGAGGTGCGTGTGAGACTCGCGTTGCGAGGTTCCTGTTAAGTCTTGAGGCAAAACACCTCCTGTTCACCTCGCGTCGCGCACAACATCTCCATATCTTGCCTGCTCGCAGGCTTCAGGCAGCCTGCCCACGCAAGTTTGGGTCCTCCCCAAGGACCCTTCACGTGGTCCTTGGAGTGTCGTTACCGGACGTTTGGAACCTTTGTACTACATACTACCTATAAAAGGTTACTTTATAAGTTTTGTACTTCATTTGACACTTGAAAACATTCACAAAACATAGGGACGTCAACTAGTTCGAATTAGCTAGTTTCCGGATGTCAAGGTCTTTCTTAGTCGTTTTGGCTCTAACCTTTTACAAATGAGTTTATTGCATCAATATAGGTCTGAAAACATCATTTTAAGAATTATTTAATATATTAAGTTCTAGTCTAAGTCATGACATTTCCGAAGTGTTACATTATCCCCCCCCCCCCCAAGGAACATTCGTCCTCGAATGACACTAAAATATTTTGGATGATAGGAATAGACACAATACTAGCAGCACAACCAATCAAAAACATAAAATCATAAAAAGGCACAAATCATAGGAGTATATCACAACTCCTTACAACACATGCCATAACATTGCACATAGCACTCAATTCATGATGCATAACGTATAAGAGTTCCATATTCATAACACATAGTGACGATTTTCCTTCTCAACCTTATCATAAGATCAAAATGCATCAAAGAGTCACCATGCTATCATTCTTCTCAAGATGGAAACAAACAAGCAAAATCTCAAGAAAACATATGCATACATATTTTACATTAGTGCAAGAATAGTGTATGAAGGCATTTTCTTAGAACTTTAGTTGGTACAACTTTTACCCAACATGCACCTATTTAGAAAACAAGTCGATTTCATGTTCATGCATTACTTTATCAACTAAGATGAATATCTAACCTGAAGGGGTAAAGAGATGAGGGTAGAGGGACTTCATGTCGGCTTCATCCTCCCATGTTTCACCCTCAACAAGATGGTTCCTCCATAGAACTTTTACAGAGGCAACCTCCTTATTTCTCAACTTCTTGAGTTGGAGATCTAGGACTCAACCGGAAACTCTTCACCGGAGATATTTTCATCAACCCCTAAACCTTCAATAGGTAGAATAGACACAGGGTCACCGCTGCATTTCTTGAGCATAGACACATGAAACACCGGATGAATTGAAGCTAGTTCACTAGGTAATTTCAACTTATAGGCAACCTTTCCAATTCATTGTGAAATCTCATAAGGGCCAACATACCGGGTACTCAAATTCCCCTTCATAACAAACCTCATCACCCTTTTTATAGGATAAATCTTCAAGTAGACATGATCACCTGTTTCAAACTCAAGATCTCTTCTTCTATTGTCGGCATAAGACTTTTGCCACCTAAAGAGTGTCTTTAATCTATCACTTATGATTTTAACCTTCTTTATAGCTTCATAATAATCTCTAAATAAAGGAGTGAGGACTCACCAACCTAAAACCATCCAACAGGAGATCTATACCTTCTACCATAAAGAGCTTCAAAAGGTGCCATGGAGATGCTCGAATGATAGCTATTGTTGTAAGAGAACTCAATCAAAGGTAACTGATCATCCCAACTTCCCTTGAAATTATTGACACATGCTTTTATTATGTCCTCAAGGGTCTGAATTGTACGTTCCACTTGACCATCCGTCTGAGGATGAAAAGGGGTACTAAGTTTCACTTGAGTACCTAAACCCTTTTGAAAAGCCTTCCGAAAATGAGAAGTGAATTGGGAACCTCTATCCGAAATGATGCACAAAGGGATCCCATTAAGACTCACAATCTCATGAATGTAGATCCTTGCATGATCTTAAGCCGTGTAGGTGGATTTAACAGTAATAAAATGGGCAGATTTGGTCAACCTATCCACAATAACCCATATAGAATCATTTTACTTTCGTGTTCGAGGCAACCCAACACAAAGTCCATATTGATGGATTCCCACTTCAATGTAGGAGCATCCATGATTTGGGTTAACCCACCCGGTTTGAGATGCTCAGCTTTAACTGGTTGGCAGTTTGGAAACTTAGCAACAAACTCTGCTATGTCCCTCTTTAAACCATCCCACCACCTCTCAAAGGTAATGAAACATTTTGGTGGCACCCAGATGTATAGAATAACGAGAACCATGGGCTTCTTCCAGAATCTGTTTTCTTAAATCCTCAACATTGGGTACACACAATCTCCCTTGGTACCTAAGAACACCATACCCCCCTTGGGAGGATGACTCATTGATCTTACTAAGTACCGATTCCTTCAACTTGATCAATATAAGATCAAGGTGTTGTTTAGATATCACCTCCACCTTTAATGATGAGTCGTAGTTATGATGGACCATAAACCACCATTTGGAGAATCATCTAACCACACACCTAAGCGAGCCAACATATGAACATCTTTCACAAGTTCTTTCTTCTCCTCTTCCACATAAGAGACACTAACCGTAGTCATTCGACTCAACACATCCACAACCACATTGGCTTTGCCGGGGTGATCAAGGACACTCATGTCATAATCCTTCAACAACTCTAACCATATTATCTATTGGAGGTTTAACTCCTTTTGTGTAAACACATATTGAAGTTTTTTATTGTCAATAAACACATCAACATGCACACCATACAAGTAATGTCTCCATATTTTAAAGGCAAAAACTATAGCGGCTTACTCAAGATCATGAGTTGGATAATTGTTCTCATGAACTTTGAGTTACCTCGAAGCATATCAAATCGCCTTTACATGTTGCATGAGGACACATCCCAAGCCCACTCGAGAAGAATCTCAATACAGTACAAAGACTTCATTGCCCTCCGGTAAGGTCAACACCAGCACGGAGGTAAGCTTATCTTTCAACTATTGAATACCTTTCTCACACGCTTCTGACCACTCAAACTTCACCTTCTTTTGGGTCAAAGTTGTCAAAGGAGAAGAAATGGAAGAAAGTCCATCAACAAATCTTCAATAATAGACCGCTAGACCCAAGAAACTCCTTATGTCTATGGGAGTCAAAGGTCTAGGCAAATTTGTGCCCGTATCTGTCTTTTTCGGATCAACTTCTACAACATCATCAGATATAATATGGACAAGAAAAGCAAACAAACTTAACCAAAATTCACACTTGCTAAATTTGACATAAAGTTTATATTCTTTAAGGACTTGCAAGGCCAACCTCAAGTGTCTCTCATACTCATCTTCATTCTTTGAGTATATAATATTATCAATGAAGACAATCACAAATGAGTTGAGGTAATCTCCGAAAACACTATTCATTAGGTCCATGAAGGCTGCCTGGGCATTCTCTAACCCAAAAGACATAACTAGGAATTCATAGTGATCATATCTAGTTCGGAAAGCTATTTTGGGAACACCTTCTCCCCTCACCTTAAGTTTGTGATATCCCGACCCTAAGTCAATCTTGGAAAAATAACTAGCACCTTGGAGTTGATAAAATGAATCATCAATCCTACGGAGAGGATACTTGTTTTTTATGGTAACCTTATTGAAGTGGCGATAATCAATGCACATTCAAAGCGACCCATCCTTCTTCTTAACAAATAAGACGGGAGCACCCCAAGGAGAAATACTTGGTTGAATGAAACACTTGTCTAGTAAATCTTTGAGTTGGAGCTTCAACTCTTTAAATTTAGACGGAGCCATCCTATATGGAGGAATTAAAATGGGATTTGTATTTGGTAACAAATCAATGCCTAAGTCAATTTCCCATTCGGGAGGAACTCCTAGAAGGTCTTAGGAAATACTTTTTGGAATTATCTCACTACAGGGACTGTCTTAATAGAAGGAGTTTCACATTCTAGGTCATTAACTCTCAACACATGGTATAAACAACCCTTGGCTATCATCTTACAAGCCTTGAAAAAAGAAATAATTTGACCTCTTGGCAAAGAATTTCCCCCATTCCACTCTAGAATAGGTTCATTAGTTAATTGAAATTTCACTATTCTTGTTCTACAATATATGGAAGCAAAACAATTATGAAGCCAATCCATACCAAAGATTATATCAAAATCAAACATGTCAAGTTCCACCAAATCAACAAAAGTAACTCTGTTGGGCAGCATCACAGGACATTTCCTATAGATTCTTTTTGCAACTACAGAGTCACCCATTGGGGTAAAAATCGAAAAGGGTTCAATCAAAACATCGGCAAGTACATCAAACTTCCTAACTACAAAAGGTGTAACAAAAAAAAGAGTAGCACTTGGATCAAGCAATGCATAGACATTAACGGAGAAAACTTGTAACATACCCATCATAACGTCGGGAGATCTTTCTTGTTCACCCCTAGTCTTGAGTGCATAGAAATGGTTCCTTTTTGGAGCTTCAGAACTAGGAACGCTTGGTTAATCTTGGCTATTTTCATTACCTTTACTCCTCACATTAGGACAATCTTTCACCATATGACCACCTTTGCCACAACCAAAGCAACTATTAGTCCCTACAAGACATTCACCCACATTTTTCTTACCACACTTACCACAAGTTGGTGTCTCTTTTGGTGGATCAACATTTCTCCCCTTTTGAGGTTTAGCATTATCACCTCTATCGTTGCAAATATTTGAGAAATTAGAAGGAAACTTCTTTGAAAACCTCTTCTTAATCTTAGGCTTTTCTTGAACATCAAGCCTTCTCTTAGAAGAACCACTTTCAAACAACTTTGCCCTATTAGCTTCCCCAATCCTCTTCCTTAGATGACTTTCCTCAACCCGTTGAGCATGAATCATCAACCTAGAAAGATCCATATTCTCATGAAGCATGATTACACGAAATTCCTCTTCAAGCTTCGTACACGACCGTTACAAAATGACTCATTTCATCCCTAGCATTAGAAACCAAAGAAGAAACATATTTGTAAAGCTTAATGAATTTCTGGAATTATTCCTTAACAGTCATACCTCCTTGACGAAGGTTTATGAACTCCTCTACCTTAGCTTCTCTTTGTTACCTTGGAAAGAATCTGTCATAAAAGGCCTTTTCAAAGATCTCCCAAGTAACGGGACCATCTGTTAAAGCGCGATTATCCGTCCACTGATTGTACAACGTCTGAGCCACGTCCTTGAGTTGATAAGCAGCAACCTCAGCCTTCTCAGTAACACTGAGCAAACAAATCTTGTAGGCCTCATCAAGGAAATCTTGGGGGTCTTCATGAACTTTTGATCCAAAGTACATGGGAGGATTCATTCCCGTAAAATCTCTCAAATGGCTAGCCATAGTACTAGTATGTTGGTTCTCTTAAGGAACAACCTCCTTGTTAGCTTGTGCTGTAATGGCCTGAGCTTGGGTGGTGATGCCTTGGTCCATTTGAAACATGACTTCCCTCACCTCACCATCCATCATAGACGAAGGATTCACCGGAACTTGATCATTTGCAGCAGCTTTCACTTGAGGAGTATTTTGATTGCCTTGGGGAGTAGCTCCGGCTTTCGCAATCTCTTCTCCTACTCTTCTCACGGATATGCTTCTTGTGTTCATCGCCTATGACCAAAAGAAAGGTATTAGATGCCAAACGACACATAGTTTCAACACTCTAAAGGCACAACTTAGGAGTATCAATAAAAGAGAAGTTTCCTAGTCATTACATAGCCTCTAATCCACAATTGTGGCGCGCTTCACAACCATGAACAAGACATTAGGTGATGTGGTTTAGTGAGACATTGACCCTACAGATATTCAACATCATGCTCTAATACAAAGATTGTCACACCCAGAGCGCATACCCAAGATTAAATCGGCGTCGTCGTCTTCTCAGAGGACTCAGACAAGACCTTAGCATTCGTCATAACATGTGATCAGTAAAATTTATGGAAAATCAAAACATTTACATTCTATTTGAGGTATACTTAGACTTCATACTTTTCATTCATAAACCACACAATATTCTAAAAAATTTGTCTCACATATATAAAACCCCCATCTAAGAGTACAAATTTGGACTTAGCCAATAAATAGTCAATATTCCATATAGGCCTTAATACAAAAGAATACAAGAAACATGATGGAAATAGGATATTCCTAATATCTACTAAAGTCATCATTAGAAAAAAAAATGATAGTGTCCCGAACATGAGGACCTACAAATACTTGGAGAAAGAGTTCCAATCTTCTTCAAATCGACCTCCTTAAACTTCAATCTCCGGAACCAATAGTTGTAGTAATATAATGTAATGGGGATAGTACGCGACATGTACTAAGTATGGGTATATGCACATAACACTTAATGACATGCATGAAAAAGGATCATTTATCATATCTTTAGAAAACATGCTAAGTCATGTGAACATCTTCAATGCACATGCCATAGAACATATACAAGTATGGGATTCCATCAACATAAAGCATGATCACAAACAAAGACATATTATCATAGAATCATGTAAACTTTTCATATTTAATAGATCATATAACATAACATACAAAACACTTACAACTGATCCCACCCCCAACCTACAATTGCAATGGTCATGTGAAGCCCCATAGGCCCACACATCCAGTTTTAAGAGATAGGATACCATAGGTAAAGCTTTGCTTCATATAACTTGTAACATAATTAGTCATCACTTCATATAGCAATATAACTCAATAATATATTCATCATAATGACCAACATAATATAAGTCTAACATCATCTATCATAAACATATGCTTTTTATGTTGTCATATTACATAAGAACAATCTCCTAGGACTTCCACTAGAGTCAACTTTTGCAATGTCTAGGTAGAGGCACATACCCCCTACCTCTATTAACTAGACTCCTCAAGTCACCCTAGTCAACGTTCATTTACTTGTCTTTAATTTTACATGAGGGAACATAGGCCTTAAGCGGCATATACCATGTGAGCTAAACATGGAATCCAGTTTAATAAACCCCCACACCGAGAAATGGTAGTTTACCGGCCAAAGTAGAACCTAACATTACATAACTTTCTAGGTGAATACACTAGCTAGTATCCTATGGTGGCGACATAGTTCAATAACTAGGAGATGTATTAGAGACCCATAGTTCCAGAATACATGGCAACCTCAATCTCATGAGAGTCATTGTGAGCCTACCTTCCAAGTAGGGAAGGGACACCTCTCATAGTTAGATCATTGGTGCTTAGCTTGAGTCCCTTTCTTGAATAAGCTTTAATATTTCTTTTGTCATAAACTTATCATAGGTCATAGGATATTAACTCCTTGTATAAACATGAGCATGATCTCTTTAAGATTAGATGAGAATTTTGCTTTCATAATAACCCTTCATATGTGAGATTAACATAACATAATCACCTTGTGTAAGGAATACAAGAGGATATCATAATCTTGCATTTTCATATTCTTTTCATTATGTCACAAATAACATGTTCATAGCCCACCATATACACATAAAAACATCATTCATACTTCCATAACATAGCATCATGACATATAGGCTAACATAAACATTGTAGAGTAATCACAACTTTAGAAGACTTACCTCTAGATTCCAAGAACCTTATTCAAGAACTTACATTCATAATACAACATTCATAATTATAACATAGTGAAATACTGAATATCATGATCAATAACAATTCTTAATATCATATACAAGATCAATGCATAATGTAGGGTATAGGATAAGGGTCATTTAAGAGTTCATTCTAGTCTTAGTTCCAATCCCTACGTTTTCATATTGTCAAATAGTAGAAACAATCATACGAAACCATCATGTAGATAAGAACATCCTTCACACTAAATTAAAACATAAATAACAACATACTAATCAAATTTTGTGGAATAGACTATAGAAAACACTTACTTTTCATTGAAAACCATAAATATAGGGTTAGGAAGAAAATTCATTTCGTAGAGTAAAAAACCTAGTATTGAAGTTCTTGAAACTTATCTTTGAAAGGACCTCTTGGGGAAAGGAACCCCAAGAGTTAAAAACCCATACCTTATAGATGAAGAATCCACGAAAGTTGGATGAAAAGGTTGAGGTCTTCGTCTTCTTCCTTAAGCTCTTCTTGTTCTTCAAAAGAGTTTTGAAAAGAGAGCTTTCTTGAGAGAGATGAAAGAAATTTCGTTTATTCTGATTTAGGACGTGTAAAAGTGTTCTCAAACTGACCTAATATCAATAAATAGTCGTCATATGAATTATCAAAAAGACCTTCCACTTAAATGGGTCTTTTTAATAAGTTAAATTACCAAAAACACGACTTTAACGATTCTAGGAAATAGCTGCGCATCGCGGGACCAAATCCCATCATTTTTATTAAATTTTGAGTTGAGGCAGTGAGGTACATGCCAGCCTCGTGTAGCAAGGTTTCCTTGAATATCTTGAGGCAGAAAATCTCGTGTTCACCTCGCGTCGTGCACCAGACCTCCATATCTTGCCTACTGGTAGGCTGCCAGGCAGCCCACCCACACATGTTTGAGTCATCCCCAAGGACCCTTCGGGTGGTCCTTCAGGTGTCGTTACTGGACGTTTAGAACCTTTTGTACTACATACTAGCTACCCAAGGTCGCTTTTACAAGTTTTGTTCTTCATTTGACACTTCAAAATCTTCACCAAACATAGGGACGTCAACTAGTTCGAATTATCTAATTTTCGGACGTCAGGGTCTTTCATCGTCGTTTTGGCTCTAATCTTTTCCAAGTGAGTTTATTACATTAATATAGGTCTGGAATCATAATTTTAAGAATTATTTAATATATTAATCTCTAGTCTAACTCATGACATTTCCAGAGTTTTACATTAAGTACTTGTAATACCACCCTCAAATGGTTCATGTAATCACCCTCTTTTTTGTAATATACGAAGATGTCGTCAATGAATAAAATGACAAATGAATCTATGTAATTTTGAAACACGCTATTCATGAGGTCCATAATTGCCGTTAGGATATTTGTGAGACCAAAGGACATTACTATGAACTTAGACTGACCATATCTAGTCCGCAATGCTGTCTTTGGTATATCCTCACCTCTCACCCTAAGTTGGTGATGCCTCGATATCAAGTCAATCTTAGAAAAGTAGCTTGCCCCTTGTAGTTGATCAAACAAGTCGTCAATCCGAGGGAGAGGATTCTTGTTCTTAATTGTGACTTTATTGAGTTGGTGATAATCAATACACATTCTTAAGGAACCATCCTTCTTTTTCGTGAATAAAACTAGAGCACCCCATAGAGAAATACTAGGTCTAATAAACCCTTTGTCTAGTAAATCTTTGAGTTGAGCCTTCAACTCTTTACATTCAGTCGGAGCCATCCGATAAGGAGGAATTGAAAAAAATTTGTATCCGGTAATAAGTCGATACCAAAATCAATTCCTCATTCGGGATGAATGCCAGGAAGATCATTAGGAAAGACCTCCGGAAATTCACTCACTACGGGGATCGACTCAATGGAAGGAATTTTGGAGTCTAATTCTTTGACTCTCACAATATTATATAAAAAAACTTTAGGGACAATGTTGCACATTTTTAGACAAGAGATGATACGACCTCTAGGAATAGAATTCCCCCTTTCCACTCAACAACAGGTGTATTTGGAAAGTTAAACTTCACTACCCTTGTTCTAAAATCAATAGAGTCAAAGAAAGCATGCAACCTATCCATACCCAATATAATATCAAAATCAAGCATATCAAGTTCTACTAGTTCAACATAAGAAAATCTATTGGGAAATATAATAGGACAATTTCTATACACCCTTTTTTGCTACAACCGACTCACCTACCAGAGTAGACATTATAAATGGTTCATGAAAAATATTGGGCAAAATGTCAAACTTTTTCTCTACAAGAGGGGTAACAAATGATAAAGTAGCACGGGGATTAAGTAATACACATACATTAATAGAAAAGAATTTCATCATACCGGTCACATTATCAGAAGAAGTCTCTTTCTCACCCCTAGAGCAGAGAGCATACAAGCGATTCTTCTGTGGAGCCTCGTTTAAACCACTTGGTTGAGCTTGACCACTACCCTTGTCTTCACCCCTCACATTAGGGAAATCCCTAACCTTGTGCCCTCTTTTACCACAACCAAAACATTGTCCGTCCCCTTAATACCATCACCATAGTACTTCTTGCCACACTTTCCACAAGTTGGTTTTTCGATTGGTGAACTAGTACCCTTTTCCTTCTTAGGCTTAGGTTTAGACACCCTATAACTACTAGACTTAGGGAACTTGTATGGAAATTGATTAGAAACCCACTTCTTAAATATAGGCTTGTCTTGTATTTCTAGCCTATTCTTTGAAAGACCGGCATCAAAAGATCTTGCCCTTTTAGCATTTCTACTCTTCCTCTTAGCCCTTGCCTCTTCCACATGCTTGGAATGCACCATAAGATGAGAAATGTTCATGTTGTCATATAGCATAGACGAATGACACTCCTCTTGCAAATCCTCTGACACCCCCGTCACAAAGAGGCTCATTTCATCTCTAGGATTTGAAACAAAAGAAGGAGCATATTTTGACAATTTAGTGAATTTCAAGGAGTATTAATGAACACTCATACCTCCTTGGTTAAGGTTTATGAACTCTATCACTTTAGCTTCCCTCGTCTCTTTTAAGAAAGAAACGATCAAGAAAAGCCATCACGAAGATCTCCAAAGTTACCAGAACACCTATTAATGGCCAATTATCCCTCCATTGGACATACCATTATTGAGACACATCCTTGAGTTGATAAGTGGCTAACTCGTCCTTCTCACTAGTTGATAACCCCATATCCAAAAGTATCTTATAGAATTCATCAATGAACTCTTGGAAGTCTTCTTTAAACTTAGACCCATAGAGAAGTAGGAGGGTTCATCTTAGAGATGTTCCTTCGAAGGGAAGCCATGGTAGCAACTTGTTGATTTGGATGGGGTACAACCTCCCGATTAGCTTGGTCCGTCATTGCTTTGGCTTGAGTAGTGACTGCTTGGGCTAATTTGATAAGGGCAGCCCTTATGTCACCGTCCGTCAAAATTGAAGGGTTGACCGGAGCTTGTTTATCATTCCCACCTTCTTCAAGAAGAGGAACTTGATCACCATAGAGAGGAGCTCCCACATTGGCAATCTACTCTTCAAGCCTTCGTGCCGCATTCCTTTGAATGTTCATTTCCTATAATCAAAACAATAGGATTAGATGCAAATGCACACAATACGTATACTCTAATGCCACGATATAGTATTTCCAAGAAAGTGAGAATTTCATATGCATCACATAGGTTCCCATCCATAAATGTGGTGCTTCACAAATATTGATATGAACTTATATAGACGTGGTTGAGAGAAACATTGACTCATAGATAATTCAACCTCATGCACTGATACCAAGTTTGTCACATCCGGGTTTCCCCCTAGACGTAACCGGCGTCATCGTCCTCTTAAAGGACTAAGACTAGCCTCTTAGTTTACATCATTAGATTCATAGGTCGAATTTAGCGGAAAATTTAAAACTTTTCATTACTTCTACTTGGAGGTTTACGTATACTCTACATACAAATAACATATATATATCGAGTATACATAGACCCTTCGTATAGGAAGATTACTTAGTTTTTTACTTTTATTTCACATAAGTATATAAAGTATAACATATACATAATAGTCATAATAGTCGTCTCATCTCATAACCATCTAATAAGAGTGTAAGAACTTGGGCGTAACACATATATCAAGTAAAAATGCCTCACATGGGTTATACAATGTTTCATACTAAATCAAAAGAAAGAACCATAAAAATCTTTATGTAAAAAGTGAATTCCATAAGCTAGATAGTGGCTTCGCCCTCGGAAGTTGAGGACCTACCCTAGTTGGATAAATAACAGATCGAAGCCTTCTTCAAGTCATATTCAAAACACTTCAATGACCAGAACATAAAATGTTAGGGAAAAAGAAGAAATGGGGTTAGTAAATCACTTGTACTAAGTATGAGACCATATAGACACATACTTCGAAATCATGCTAAACAAACGGACAATTAATAAAGTATGCATTTTTCATTTAAAACCTTTATGCACATTCAACAAGACCATACCAATCAATAATGCATGTTTATTAAGTCATAGAAATTTACATCACAAGACCAACAATCATCAAAACTAGTAAAGTCTACATGCTTATGATATAATCAAATACATATCCAAGTAACTCTATCATCAAATCATATTAACAACAAGCATGAACAAGAGTACTTCTCAACATAACCAAAGCAAGTCAATTAACCATGAACCCCTATCAAGCTAACAAGTGCAATGACCAAGTAAATCCCCATAACCTTACTCCATCAAGTAACCCAACAAGAATCATGACTAACATCCTACTTCACTTAATATGGACTTTAGGTTTACATATCATCTTACTTTAACACTATAAACCAACACATATTCATAAATGAAGTAATAAACATATAGTATCAACAACGTGCAAGTTCATCATATACATGTCATATAGAAGTATAGGCATAATCATACATAAGAACATTCTCCTAAGACTCCCCTCAAGGCTAAATAGTGCAATTCTTAGGTAGAGTCACATACCCCTTCCTAGACTAAACTAGACCCCTTAGGTTATCATAGTTAGAGTTCAATCCTTTAGTTTATTTTACCTTTTGGGAACATCTTGCCTTAATCGACATAGACCACATGAGCTAGTGTGGAATCCTGTGTCATAAAACCCTAAACCAAAGGAAGGTGGGCTAGCTGCTAAGGTAGTACCAAAACATGAAACATAAAATCTACGTGGATCCACTAGCTAGAATTTCAATGGGGGCGCCATAGTTCAAGAACTAGGAGATATAGTTGGGACCCTTTATATTCTACATGCATTGTCCTATCCAATCTCAAGAGTACTTTAGTGTTCCTACCTTCCCTGTGTGGGAAATGACACTCCTGACTCTATTTCTCTCGGCACTAAGCTAAAGTCCCTTTTTGAAATGTCTTTAAGCCTTTATTATCAATCATAGCTTTGTTTAGGTCATAGGGTCTACCACTTGTATAATCATTATCATAAATATCTCAATAAGAGTTGCATGAGTATAAATCCTTTCATTACAATTCATATAGCTGAGGCTAGTGCATTGGCATATTCATATCATGATAAGGCACGTTGGTAAATCATTCACCCTCCTTATAACATTTACATCTTAAGCCAACACCTCACAATCATAATCAAGACATTTCAATTCAACATCATACCACCCTATCAATCCTAATACAAGGCAAACTCCAATAAAACATCATGACATAATCACAATTAACCACAACTTGAAGTGAATGATAGAGACCATAAGACTTACCAGTCTCCTTCGTAGTTCATCATGAAGGTCTTACCATAAACCCTCAAGTACACCCAATTTTTGTATAAATAAGAATAAATCAATAATCATCATGATAACAAGGCAAGAATATTCACTACATCACAATTCAATACTAGATCATATCTTAAAACAAAATACTTAGGTCAATTCACAGCATACTTCCTAACCTAGATTATCTTCTCAAGGACTAGCATGAAATACTACAAATCACCCTAATTCATTCAGGATCAATTAAAACGACATCATATTATAGTAATTTAAAACAATAACCAAGTCAATTGAACCAATTACAACCTAATTCATATCAAGATCAAATCTAGGATTAAGGGTTAATGGTCCTCTTTTACAAACAAGATAAAACAATCAAGATATATCATAATTAATTTAGAATACATGTTAGTATAATAATATTATCCAATATAAAATGTAAACGATCCAATATATCACATAATTTTCGAGATAGAGAAAAACCCACATGAAAACACAACTTTTGAAAATACTTTGAAGGAATCCTTTGAGGTAAGAGGTCTCAAAGTTGAATTAGATCTCATACCTCAAAGTTTGATGGATAATTGATGGTGAAATCGTCTCTTTACTGCCCCCAAAACCCTCCCCAGGCTCGTCTTCAATGGTGTCTTACAATAGAGAGAAAAAGAAGAGAGAAGGAAGAGAGTTTTGTTTTGAGATTTGTAATTAGACTAATGGGGTTGGGGTCTTTATATGGGGGGTTAATTAAGTCAATTAGTCTTACCTTAATCCATATATAACCACAAAACCACTTAATTAATTTTTTTAATTTCAGTTAAAACATGCAGAAAAATTGGACCCTCACAAACGAGACCCATGGACGGTCCATTTGTAAGTCGGCGACTGGTCCCTCCTCCGTGCTGCACACTCGTCGACTTGGTCTGAAAATATGAAAGTGATGGAATACCATAAATTTTCTATGTGTTGGTTGACGGTTGTCATTGATGCCCCGTCGGTTTCCCTTTCGTGGGTGCACACTGCCCAAACAGTGTTGAATCCAACCTGCAAGGGTCCTCCTCAAGGTTCCTGGTTGGTCCTTGGGGAGTCGTACCCAGAATTTTCAGCCATGAATCTACTTAAAACACATTATATCCACCCTTCAACGAATTTTCATTATTTTTCGACTCCTAAAAGTTAGTCAAAGAGGCTAAGGCACGCTAGTTCCTCCTTGCACTACTTTTCGGGTGTCTTAGACGTGTTGGTTTATAAACTTCCTAAATGACCTATATTCATTAAAATAGGCCTTAAAACAGTGTCTAGACCTTATGACACTTATGTTAGGCTCTAGAACAACTCTTTGATTTTTGAAGTGTTACATTTTCACACTTAAGCATGAAAGGAAACTAAGATTTGCAAGAGATCATATGATCTTGTTTTCGGTAAAGAGTAAATGCTTTCACAATTAAGAAATAGGGGAAACATTATTTCCAAGAAAATATTTGCCATGTTTTGAGAAATTATCGCAAACTACAAAAAGAAGTTATGTTTTTAAACATAAGAGCTAGTACTATATTTTTTGAGTAGTATTGAGAATTAAATGGGGGAGACTTCAAACAACTCCTAGCCTCATAAACCATGTACCAACCATGGGTAGAAAAGGGTGATACTGTTTTGATGATTCCTTAGTTTTTGTTAGCATAGACAAGTGGATCTACTTAGTTCTCAGGTCTTATACAATGGACAAGGTATCAGATGGCCCAGACAGCGTGAGGCAAGACATTGTGTCATCACAAAAGCATATAAGTGATGGTTGTCAGCTAAAGAAAGACCTATAGAAGAATTTTTTATTCTTGTATAAATAGAAGTAAATTATATTTTTATATACATTCCAGAGTTTATATGGTATGTTTGCATATATACAGAGTTACCATTGTATTTATAATTAAACAAAGTTGTTTTCCATGTTTTAAAGATATTTTCTTTATATTATACTTATTTATACTATTTTTTTTATTGAAATGAGTTTAGTTAAGTGGATTATGACAAGGTTTGTTCTTTAAAGCTTATATCTTATTTTAATATTCCCCTCGCATGCCCTTACATTAACGAACTGATATCTTTTGTCCTACATCGTTGTTATAATGCAGATATTCTACCAGGATAAGCATCATACGCCTCCTTGATCCAGGTGAGCATTCAAAGATTGTGGTGAGCTTCATTGATTTATGGAGGATCCCTATTTACATTTATTAAGTTACTTTCTATTGTAAGGATCATAGGGGGTCTTATCTCGATATTCATATCAATTTAAGAGGCTTTATAGATAAACAGTTAGTTAGTTCATTTGTCACTATTTTGTTATTTTCTGATGTATCGATACTTGAGTTTCCATCATAGCTAGTTGATTGTTTCTTTCAAGAAATTTTGAGTATATTTCATGAGTTCATCATTTGACATTCTTTTTACTATAATTAAGTCTTCTACTGAGAAGTAGTCCATGCCAATTGTTTGCTTGGGGCCAACAATGGTTCTTGAGTGCCAGTCGCGCCCTAGTGTAGGCTCGGGGTGTTGCCACTAGATGTTTATCGAACATTTTGTTTGTATCTGCGTCTCATATTAGCTAAAATTGTGTTAGTGGTTAACACTATGGGAAAAGTGTAAATTACATGGGATTTTCCTAGGGATTACTATGGAAATCCGTATGAATTATTTTACGGCATATTTCGATATGAATCCAAGAAAAATCCCCATGTAATTTAACTATTTCTTGTAAGTAACTCTTAGAAACATCATTATTTACTTCTGTTAATTTTTTACCCCTTTTATTGAATAGCGAGCCTCATTATTTTCTCGTACATGGATGTTAGGAATGAATAGTTTTTGTATTAATCATAGTCTCATTCTTTAATTATTATAACACGACAAATTACTTACCGTGTTATTACTCCAATTTAACATTAGAAATTAAAAGTATATCAAAATACACGCTATTTCTTGTTCTTTGGGGCGTCACTTGTTTTCATTAAAATAAAGACGTCAAAATCTTAATATAAATCTAAATATAAAGATTCTTCATCTGAACATTCGGTGATTAAGATTGTCTGTTTTTCAACATATGAATGTGTATGATTTGTTTATTGATTTGTGAACATAATATCTATATATATATATATATATATATATATATATATATATATATAGAGAGAGAGAGAGAGAGAGAGAGACACACACACACACACACACACACACATATATATATACACACACATTAGAGAGTAACATCTCGCAATTCAAAATAGCTTATAAGAAACTATGAATTGGAAATAGACATTTTTCAAAATAATTAAAAATCTGAAAAATTTCTTAAGTTAAAAAAAGTAAGTTTTTTGTCGAATTAAAACGGCTATAACATATAGCGCAGAAAAAATTAGGAGCAATTCAATATATAGTGGTAATGATCTGTCCAATGCCGCTGAGTTTGCGGGATTTTGAGTTCGTATGAGTAAGTAATACCCTTTAGAAGTTGGACTTTTAGATCTTGATTTTTGAAGGGTAATTTAATTGTTTCCTTGTCCAATTATCTTAAATCATTTTTAAGAGTTCAATTGGGATAAAGTCAAATATTAGTCAGTTTTAGAAAAGTGAATTTCACGATTGGTTTTGGCGAAATGAGAAAATATTAGAAATGAGAAGAACGTTCAAGATTCATTTAAGATTTGTCGAAATTAGCCTGTGGTTTTCGTCGGGGGTGATCCCTACAAGGTATGTTAGACATTGATGTTCTTGAATTGTTTTTCCTTCTTTAATTTACCTATGATTAATGGGTTTTCTTGAGACATTTAAGTGATTTTAACAGTTTCTTCAAGTTAGACACTACTGTACATGGTTTGGATATCCGAATATAAGAAAGTACTTATAAAGTAAATTGACTTGAAAGTACTTACACTCTACAGACGCAGCATATCATATATTTTCAACATGTATTCATCATTCAATCTGTTATGACTTTCTAAAGTGTATTATCACTTTCTATTGACTCTAACTGCTCTAATTGACTTCTAAACATCTAATATTAATCAAGAAACATGAATTGGAACATTGAATGTATAACTTCGAATTTAAGGAAGGTCAAGAGCCAAGTCTAGGAAGTTCATATAGTCTTTTCAAGAAGTCTTTTACAAATGCTTTTAAATCTGATTTAAGACATAATTTTCAAGATGAGTAAAGACTAAAAGAGTAAAGCTTGAAGTTCGTTTCTTCAAAGAAGTATATTAGGAACAAGTATTCCCAAAGAATTTAAAAAGATATTCACATCTAAATAAGAATGGAAGTTGAGATTTGCAACGAGCTTTGATTCAATTTTCATAAAAAAGTAATCGCTTTCTAAACAAAGCAAGAGAGGAAACTTTAATTTCCAAGTATGCCTTTAGGATGAGATTTGAGCAACTATCTCAAATCACATAAAGAAGTTATTTTTTTAAACATAAAGAGCTAGTATATTTTCTGAGTAGCATTGAGCACCGATATGGGGGAGAGTTCCGAAAACTCTAAGCCGCCATAAACCATGTAGGGACAATGGATAGAAAAGGGTCATAATTTTAAGATGATTCTTTAGTGCTCTTTAACATAGTATAGAGGATCCACTTGGTTGTTCCGGTTCTACACTTATGAAAAGGTATTGGACAGCCTTGGTAGAGGCAAAATATTGTATCAACACAATATCTCTTACATAATGGTTGTTGGTTAGAGAAACACCCATAGAAGTCAATTGTGTTTTATATACATAGTTTAATTGTAGTTTTACATACATCTCAGAGTTATAATGTATCTCTTATACATACAGAGTTGACATCATGTTTTAAAACACTTTTCCTTATACTACATTTGTTTTAAAGTGCTCTATATTGAAATGAGTTCAGTGACGATGTTGAGTCTAGTTGAGTCAGGTGGGCTCTTTGTATTCCATTCATGCCTATGTTGTGTTTAGATTTCCATGTTTCATACTCATATAGTCAGTCTACTGATTCCAATTGGCCTTCTCTTACTACGATGCAGACATAGGTAACAAGGATCGACATCTAGTGCATAATTGATATAGTGAGCAGTTTAGAGAACGTTGGTGAGCCTCTATGCAATCCGGAGGACGCCGTTTATTGATTTCAATTTTATTTTAAGTTCATTAGGATATTGTGAGAGTTTATCACAAAATCAATGTTATTTGTTTTTGAGGCTTAATAGATAGTCATATAATTAGTTATGAGCCTTTTTACTTTGTATTTAAGATGTTTTTCTATGAGACATTAGTAGGAATTTTGGCCAGATGAGTGTTTCATTTAAGACATTCTCAATTTATTTAACAAGATCTTTATTTCGATTATTCTTGTGTTTTAAGTGTTCCGCTGAGTAAGTAAGACATACCAACGGTTTGCTTCGAACAATAAATGGTCGTTGAGTATCATCCACATATAGGGTGTAGTCTTGGGGGTGTGAAAAACTTTGTATGATAGCACAAAGTTCAATAATTCTAGGGAGTGTATGATAACATGTTTTTATAGTCTTGTTATCAATGTGAAACAGGTCACATCTATAATTACGAGGATTAGATACTTTTAGGAAATTTTCTCACTTCTTTCAAAATCATTTTTTGCGTTAGAGTTTATCTCTAGAAAGTTTCCCTCTAATTTGTGCTTGAGCGTGTTTCAGATAATCATTCCTCCACGAAGAACAGTCATAGGGCATACGACTAGGAGGAATGTTTAACCACATCAACAAGGGGTATAAAATTCATCTAAAGCATAACACAAAGGAGAGTTCACTAACAATTAGTTGCATGAAGGTTTCCGGATGTTGAGACAAATTGTTACCAATTAGGTTGGCCAATAAAGAGGAAAAATAGGAAGTTACTAATGCTTCTAGGATCCAAGAGTTTTTAAGGATGAATCCTCCAAGCTTTACTTGTTCAAGCACTACTGAGTATCTAGAGAACTTCAATGAAGAGTTGAAAAGGTATTTGATGTGATGAGAGTTGAGATAATTGTAAATTAACTAAAGAGTGCTGCTAGGACATAGTTATTAGTGGAAAGAGGGTATAAATAAGGATGCACCACCTGCAATTTGGACTTGTTTTGAAGAGACCTTCTTTTGGTGTTTCATTCCCCGGTAACTGAAGTAGGATAAGGTACAAGAATATCTTAACCTGAAATGGGAGTCGCTAAGTACTCATGAGTATGGGTTGAAGTTCACCCAACTATCCTTCTATGGTTCGGAAATGGTTGCAATTATGAGAAGTAGATTTATTTTGTTTGTTGTTGGATTTTCCGATCTACCAAGCTAAGAGGTCCGACAATAATGCTTATCGGAGACATGAACAGTTAGAGAATAATGATATATGTGCAGAAAGTTGACGAATAGAAGCTACGATTTTATGAACAAGAGAACTAAGACAATCAACGAGTCTGGGCGGCAGAATAGTAATACCAATCGATCATCCTTCCAACAGAAATAAAATGGATATTCTCCATAATCTGTTAGTGCACCTGCACCTAAGAACAAAGATGAGTATAATAATCAGAACTTCAAAGCTAAACCTACTTATTATTAGGGTAGCATGGTACAAGGTGGTAGTAAGCATCCTATATGCGCCAGGTGTTGTAGGAACTATTGAGGTACTTGTTGTGAGGGCTCCACTAGTTGTTTCAAGTGTTTTTAGAATGAGAATTTCATGTGAGAGTGTCCAAAGAACAATTAAAGAAATGGTAATGGGGAAATATAACCCAGTTTGCTTCAGTTTCTCTACCAAACAAACCTTCACCTAGAGGGGTTACTTTCGATACTAGCGGAGGAACAAACAACTTGTATACAATCAATAGTCGCAAAGAGCAACGGGATTCGGCTGTTAATGCTTTCCTACACCCAGGAGCGAGTTTCTCTCTTGTAACTTCATATCTTTCTAAGAATTTTGATGTTATTCCTTAGAAATCTAGTGAACCCTTCAGTGTCTCTACATATGTAAGTGATTCAATTTTAGTAGAGAGAGTATTGTATGTGATTGTCCTGTTTCCATCAATCGCAAGAGTTCCATGGCAAATCTAATTAAATTAGACATTGAAGATTTAAATTTTATTCTTCATACGGACTGACTACATGCCCATTATTCCTCAATCAATTGTAGGAATTAAGTTGTCATGTTACTTTTTCCAAATGAGCCAGTCATAGAATGAAAAATAAGTTCACTAGTGCCTAAGTGTCGTTTCATTTTGTCCCTTAAGGAAAGAAAGTTAAATTCTAAGGGGTGTTTCTATAACTTATCAAATGTTAATCACTATAATGTTGAGATACCTCATATACAGGAAGTTAATGTAGTAAAGATGTTAGAAAAAAACTCTCCATATGATCATCTCATAGTCTTTCCTAGGAGAGAGATAGACTTCGGTACAAAAATTCTTCCAGATACTCTTTCTATATTTATTCTGCCTTTTATGTTAGTTTATTCTCCTAGACCTAGGTTATACTTCATTTTTTAAATATCAAAACCCCTCCTCAAGAATGACGCTCTCAAACTCCATATAGGTTATAATTCAAAGAAGGGCTAGAAGTGAAGGTTTTTGACGTTTTCTTCACCAACATTTCGTTGGTATCTTCATATTGAGATATGGTAGTTAATTCTTGAACCTTCTTTAATTCAAGGAGCCATTGCAAAGAGATTTCAAAAAAGATTTCAAACTCCAAATTCTTTTATCTTTGACTCTAAGGATGGGTATTTGCATGAAAATGTTTTAATGATTGAAATATGTTATATTTAGTACTAGTTGATGATTTTAATGTAAAACCCTAATGCATGGTAATGCATATTTCCAACTTTTGTCTTATGAAGTGGATTTAGTGTTTATGTCTAGATAACACTAGTGTTGAGTTTCTCATGTTGTATTTTGAATTAGCTACTACCTATTCATGCTTTATTATGATGTTTTAATTAAATATTGAGAAAATGTGGTAAAAGCTTGAATGAAGGGTAAGTTGATCTATCTTGCTTAGCTGCTTATGAAATTGATCTTGAGTGGTGTGGTCCACCTTTTGTGGTGGTCTCTACTTGAAGTATATGGATATATTTGTATAAATATGTGTATTGTAAATATGGACTTGAAGACATAGAATGTGAAGTAATGTGATGATTTTGAATGATACGCATGTGGTGCTTTTAATAAGTTTTTAATGTGTGACTTGAAGATGTATATATGTGAAGCATGATAGTGTGTGAATTATGATGAATGAAGGTGTGAGCATGTTTAGAAGTCAATGTTAAGAAAATGGTTATTATGTGAAAGGTCTGATAACATGTACTCACACATACACTTTGAATGAATGAATAAAGTTAATAAATGTAAATAGAGGGTTGTAGGGTGACAGTCTTGAGTAAAAAGAAGTGTCTAGACTATTCCCTACTATTCCTAAAGAATTCTAATAATGAAAAGGAGGATTTTTGGGTAAACACTCTTCGTGAGTTGAGATGAAGTTTTTAGTAGCAACCTCACTATTCCCAAGAGCTTTCTAATATAGGTTAGAGGTTGAATACCCTTCGTTAGTTGAGATGTGGTGTTCAAATGTCACCTCTAGAGATAAGTACCTTTCACTAGTTGAGATGTGGTGCCAAATAGTTATCCCTTAACCTATGTTAAGACTCCAAGGGGAGTTATGCTTAGCACCGAGATAATTTAAAGAAGGGGTAGGTGCACTTCGTGAGTAGAGATGTTGTATCCAATATACCTCTTTGATGAGTGCTCCTCGTTAGTAGATAATGTGTTACTGAAAAGAAATCTTGTTATCCCTTAACTATGCGCCCGCATACGTGTAGCTATTGGAGAATCCGTGTAAAGGCTAAATTGAATGGCCCTACCTTAGTCAAGTAGGGATCCCTCATCTGGTAGGGATTAATACCGGGATCCCATGTCTAGCTCTAATGGTGTATGTCGGTTAAATCTAGTCCCCACAAATGAAGGTAATGAATATAAGACTTCTAATGGGTGTACTACTTCGGTTAGGTGGTGGAATGGGATGCCATCTATCCGTTCCGCAAGTAGTAATTTGGAGGGAGTCTTGGTGTGTCTTTATATGAAAATGAATGAATGGGTTATTATATGATGCAAAAGAAGTAAAGTGACTTTATGCCGAATGTTAAAAAATCATGTTGATTTTATGCCTTATATGATGAAAGCTATGTATATGAAGAATGTGATGTACCTAGTCTAAGGGAATTCTCAAGGAGCACTAGGGTGGGAGTAGTAGTATAAAATCCTACTTCCACATTGAACTAAGAGTAACTTGGGGGTTACGAGTTGGAGTTTGGATTTCGTCGAAGCTAATCCCTTCAAAGATATATGATAACACATAGTATTCAGTCCATTCACCCTCGTGCCAATCATGTGTAATTAGGCAAGTTGTATCCTAAAAGAGAAATTTTTTTTTTCTTGAGTTGTATTCTTCAATTGTTTTTCATTTTTTAACTTACTTATGATTGATGCTTTTTCTTGAGGCATTTTTGTGGTGTTAAGAGTTGTTTCAAGTTAGATTCTAGTGTACATGCTTTGGGTATCAGATGTAGGAATGTATTTAAAATGATTTAGCTTAAAAAAACTAGTTGAAAAATTCACTAGGCATACCTGGGGAGGGACAAGCTCGGCGCACTCACTTGGCACTAGGTATGGGGCAGCACACTTGCAGTGCACCAAAATGGAGATTAAGAAGTTGGGGCGTTGTGCGGTGCCCAGTTATTGTCATTCAGTTTATTTAAGATTTGTAAAGTGTATTAATACTTTTTATTGATTCTAAATATTCTTAATGACTTCTAAACATCTGGTGATCAGCAAAAAAACAAGAATTACAACCTTCAATCAATAATATAAAATTGAAGGAAGGTCAGAAGCCAATTCTAGGATGTTCTTAGATTCTTTTAAAGAAGTATTTTGCAAATAGTTTTAACATTTTTTTAAGACTTCAAGTTTAAGATGAGTATAGAATAAAAGAGTAAAGTTTGAAGTTCATTTGTTGAAAGAAGTATCCGGTACTAAGTACTTCCAACGAGTTGCATAATATTTTCACATTTAATAAGAATTGAAATTGAGATTTCTAAAGAGCCTTCAAGCTACTTTTAAGAAAAGAGTAATTACATTTTCAATGAAGCAAGGGAGGAAACTTTGATTTGCAAGGTTTCCATTTAGCTATGTTTTGAGAAATCATCTCAAAACATAATAGAGAGAAGTCATATTTTAAAACATAAAGAGCTAGTATATTTTGGGAGTTGTATTCGTAACCCATATGGGGGATTGTTTAGAAAACTCTAAGCCAACATAAACCATATACCCATTATAGGTAGAAAAGGGTGATAAATTTAGATTATTCATTAAGTGTTTTTAGCATAGCCTAGTGGATCCACTTATTAGTTCAGGTTTTATACTCCTTGCCAGGTATAGGACAACGCTCTCAGCGTGAGACAAATCATTATTTCATCACATTGATCTTAAGTGATGGTTGTCGGTTACAGAAACAACTACAAAAGTCAATTGTATTTTATATACACATTTTAATTGTATTTTTACATACATCTATGAGTAATATTATATCTTTGCATAAATATAGAGTTGACATCATATTTTAAACAACTTTTCTCTATATTGCACTTGCTTTAAACTACTATATATTTAATTGACCTTAGTCATGTTCAGTTCAGTGAAGACAGGTGTCATGCCCTGATCCTACACCCTGAATGAGGCTATCACTCGAAGATCATTGCTTAACCCAAGAGAACCTTTGTTATGAATTTCTTGCTCAACGGAAGACTATATGCATATTTGTAAGGATTAGCATCTAACTAAAGTGAATAATAACATTATATGAGAATATCCATTTATTAAACATTCAGCTTGGCAAAATCTACCAACCCAAGTCTGCAACATAATATATGAAAAGAAAAAGACTCAAAGGGCTAACATTTGATTGTATATGAAGCATCTAAACAACTGGTATAGATGTTTGGACAGACCCTACAACATATTAACATTTAAAATAGAAAGAATAAGATAGAATCCTTAGGGATGCAAAGAGGCACACAAAATCACTTGAATGCTCAAGCTGGATTAATGGGGCACTACATGTTGATCCCTGTTATCTAGGTTTGCCTCATAAGCCAATGCATGCCAACTCAAATAAGTACATTCAATGTACGAATGTGCGAATTGGGATTCCAAAAAACATAGGCTCATTAGAAACTTAAGAGCTTACATGGCTTAACTCAAATTAACATATTTGAGTCATTTTAATATAAATCAATTTAAAAGAAACTACAATATAAAGAAAAAATATGTTTAAAAATATTGTAAGCTCTGTATGTATGCAAAGATACAATTAACTTTGAGATATATTTAAAAATGTAAATATATTATGTATATAAAAATGCATTTAACTTTTGTCGGAGTTTCTCTTATCGACAACAATCATATAATAGCTAAAGTGATGATAGAGCGATATACCTCACGCTTTTAGCACATTCTATACACGTCCAAAGGTATAGGACTTGATTTTCCGAATGTATACACTAGTCTACTATGAAAAGGGTTCACCTAAAAAGTATGACCCTTTTCTACTCCCAAAATACACTTGCTTTTATGTTTTAAAAAAATTATTCTTCTGTAATTTTAGATTGGTGCTCAAAAACATATCTGAAAGGCTATCTTGAAAATCTCAGTTTCCCTGCTTACTTCATTTTAGAAAGTTATTACTCTTTTCGTAAAACTAACTTAAAGGCTCTTTGGAAATATTAGTTTCTGTTCTGGTTGAAATGTGAAAAATTTTCTTTTAAACTTCTTTGGAATTACATAGCCCCTATTTCCTTCTTTGAAGATAGAACTTCAACTTTTTTCTTTACTGAACTTAACTCTTAAGTCTTAAAACAAAGTTACAACGTTTGTAAAAGACTTATGAAAATATGAAATGAACTTCTCTTGATTCACTTTTTATTTTGATCTTAACTCTTGCTTAAATTGTCTCTTAATCGATCCTTTAATTGAATTATAGATTTGAGGATTTTCATTTGTGTTTCGATGTCTCTTGATGTTTACGAGTGATTAGGAATAGATAAACTTGAGAAAAGTTACGAAATCACTATCTTCAAATAATTTAGTGACGTAAAGATGTTCCTAAATAATTATTCACAAAATTAAATTTTGAGATAGTAGAGTCCGTTTCCTTTCCGTGACGCAGAGCAGATTTTTGGTTATTAGGGGAACAAGTCTGCAATACGGACTTGTTTCATGAACTTTACTCATTTTTTCCTTCTTCATTTTTTCCACCCAAATTTGCTTAAGCTAGAATATTTTCTTTAAATTCATTTTAGATTTCGATACCTAGAATTAATAATCATGAAGCTAACTAAAGGTAACTCTAAAATGCAACTTACAGATCTCAAAAACTCCACAATTCAACCAAATTCAAGAACACCATTCGATTTAAAGAATTCATTTCAAGAATATCAACTTTGAAACTATTTAAGAGTGAATTGTGTTGAATTAAGCAAGTTTGGTGCATTGGTGAAGGAACCCAACGCTATGAGAGGCTCACATACCTGGTTGTATCAAAATGTTGAAGAAACCACTATCAAAAGCGAGCGTTCTTGGCAAAACTCGCTTGTCATCATCTCTTTTCTCTTTCATTCTTTCTCCAAAAACCCTAACTCAAATTTTCAAAGGTATAAACTGAATCCTATATGTTTAGCCCCTAAAAATATTACCGAAAACTCATTAATTAAGTTAAATAACGAATGGACCAAACTTCGCTTAAATTTTCTGGATAGTACTTTCCTTATATCAACAACTCAACTTCCAAAGGACACACTAACTCATTAGAGCTGGAATCACGCAAACTCGGCATCGCTGGAAAGATTGTTCATGGAATTTCCAGCCATATCTGGAAGTACACACAACTCATCCAGAGATAAAAGTTATGGTCTTTTGATGTTGACCAAAACTCACTTTACCTTACCCGTCAAGTTTTATGATTTTCAATTTATTTCTGAAAATAGTTGTTTAAAATGTCAAAACTTCCTTCCAATTTAGTTTTAGTTACGAGATGTTACAGTATCTTCCCCTTGGGAACATTGCTCTTCGAATGAGATTTCTCAACTAGGCTAAGGGTGGTAGCTGATGAGTACTCAAATTGTACTCATCTAGGTATTGATTTTAATGCAAATAGTGTTTTTAATTGTGTTTTTGATCTCAATATATGATAAAAACATCTATGTTTTGGATATTTGAGGATTTGGTAGGAGCATGGACACTTATGCGCAATACAAAATAAAAGAGTTTAACATGCAAAGTGTGCATCACCAAACACACTTGACTATACACCCTGTAGAAGAATTCTTCCATCTGTTATTGCAAGTGAGCCCTGAATGAAGTGGATAAAAGGTCATGAAAAGAAGCAATCAGTGCTTCACCGAATAGTTACGCAAAGCAAAGTTATTCTGCCCAACGTTATAGCATGCATGGATATAAAGGCAAGGCACAAACGGGGCGTCGAATAAGATAAAGAGAGTATCACCAAATCACTTAGCGATTCATGAAAAAAAACGCGAATCAATCTTCCAGCACTAAATCTGAATCCTATAAATTCTTTACTCTTTTATTATTTAGAGAGCACTTTTTCGGCGGAGAAAAATTTAGAGTGTGAAACATTAGACATTTAATATTTTATTTTAGAAACTTTGTTCATATGTTTTATCGCAAGACTAGATAGGGTTTTGAGTATACATGATGAAAGATGTTCTTCTTCCAATCTTGGAAGAAGGTCTTTTCCATTTACCCTCCTTTACCATTTTTCAGATTTAATCTCGTATGCACATTTGATTCTTTTGTCATTTTAAGTATATTGATTACTACTTGATATGTGGCTAAAAACTCCATTCTTAGGGGTGTAATTTAGCAAATATGCATTGATATTAATGTTAAATATTGCTTGTTCATATGATTAGATGAATTCTTATGGTGATTTTACCAAGTGGTTGTGTTTTAATTTAATGGGTTTCTATTTGAAAATACAAAATCACTCATGTGTTTTCGGCTTCCTCGAGAGGGATGTCGTAAAACCAGGACCACTACACTGATGTCCTAAGGAGTGGATCAACATGATGTTCAGCCTGAGAGGGTGAGCCCTAGTCCCATATCCAAGAACCCTCTATCGAAAGTTTAGGGTGTGGGTAATGTGTAGGGTTATTAGTTTAGATGAGTTGGTTTCTAAGAGGAACCCATTTGATATGGGGTAAGTTATCCGAGAGGGAATTTACTTTCACCTAAAGCATAGCCTAGTCACCATTATCTTGCGAATTTTAATATCAAAGGCATGTACCCATTAGTTTGTGTTAGTATATATTGTGGTCACACCCCAAGAACTATCTCCCATACTTGTTTTCTCCTACTATACCAAGCTCTTGGTGCTTTCTTTAGGCCATACAAACCTTTTTTTAATGAGATAGACTTTATCTTCATCACCGTGTTTTCACAAATCCTAATGGTTTCTTCACATATATTTCCTCCCCAGTAATCCATTAAGAAAGTTGATTTAACATCATGTTGGAATGCCTTCCGTTCCATTTGTGTTGTTATTGCGAGTACCATTCTTATTGTGTTTAATCTTGAAACAAGAGAAAAAATTTCAAAGTAATCAACACCCTTTAATTTGTGCGTACCCTTTAACTACAAGCCTCGCCTTGTATTTATTTATTGAACAATCAACATTTAACTTTGTTCTAAAGACCCATTTCACACCAATCACTTTTCTATCTTCAAGTTTGTTGACCAGTACCCATGTTTTATTTTTCTCAATTATGTATATCTCCTCCTCCATTGCTTTCTTCCATTTTAGGTCTTGCAAAGCTTCTATGGGACAGTTTCATAAATGGAGACATTACACCTCTAATAGATATCTGACAACAATTTTCCACCTTTACTAGATGATCATCTTCTATTTCTTGCTGCTAGTGTTATTTTTTTTGCTCTTTAGGAGAGCTGTTGTATGCCTTTAGAGAGCGTCTTGAGAGTTCTTTTAGTTCCACTGTTCATTCTCACAAAAATGAACATCTCTTGTAATTGTCATCTTTCCTATTTTAGGATGATAGACCTTGTAGCCTTTAGAAACTCCACTGTACCCACATAGATGCCTATGATTGCCTTCTTGTAAAATTTGTCACATTTAACCTGAGGAACATGAACAAAAAAGACACAACCAAACACTTTAAGAAAACTTGGTAAAGGCTTAAACCCATACCAATCTTCAAATGGTGTTTTATCCTTCAATGTTTTTGGTGGAAATCGATTCCACATAAAAATAATTGTATTTAATGCCTTTACCCAATATATCTTGGCCAATTTTTTCTCACTCAACATACATATGGCCATCTCCAATATCAATCTATTTCTTCTTTCACTAACATCATCTTGTTCTGGTGTGTATTGTGTTGTAAGGTGATGCACAATGACGCCCTCCTCACAAACTGAAACTAATTTAGTTAAAGTGTATTCCTTCCCATTATCAGACGTCAAAGCTAGGATCCTACAATTACTTTGATTTTCCACCAATTTCTAGAATTTCCAAAATACACCAACTACTTTTGACTTGAATTTCGAGAAAAACATCCAACACATTCTTGTAAAATCGTCAATGAAAAGTACGTAATAGATGCTACTTGGTAGTTATGGAGTTCTTTGAGGCCCTGCGACATCATTGTGAACTAGTTGTATATTTTATGAAGCTCTCCAGGTTGATTTTGGAAATGGCTTTCTATGTTGCTTACCTAATTGGAAGGGATGAAATTCAATGGAATTTGCTTCAAAATAAAGTAATCTCTCACCATCTTCAACTTTTGCATCTTCACAAGCCCTTGATAATGATAGTTCCCGAGTCTCTTATGCCATAACTCAACGACATTTGCATTTTCTGAATACAACATTCGCTATTCCTCAAATGAATCTAATGAGAAACTTTTTCCTTTATTTTGACTTCAAGCAATTCCTTCTTTGAGGGATCCTTGATCAAGCAATATGTATCTTCAAAATAAAGTTTGAAACCTTTTTATAACAATTGACCAACACTTAAAAGGTTTCAGTCTAAGTCTTGTAAATAAAGAACATCTGTTATTGTTTTTGTACCTGCTTGTGTCTCAACTGCAATAGTTCTCATTGCTTTTACTGGAGCGTAACCACCATGGACTATTCTAACATTTGCAACTCGAGTAGGCTTCATTTAATTTAATATTTCTCTATCATGAGCCATATGATTTGTGCATTCGCTATCAATCAAACATAACTCACTAGAATCATTGCTTGCAAAGCATGATGCAATAAATAGTTGATCCTCCTCCTGTTCATTTAGAACTCGAGCATCTACATCATGCTGCTGAGTTTTGTTCTTACAAATGATTGCTTCATGCCCAAAATAATTGCACTAACTGGCCTTCTCCAACACTAGAAAGGTGTGTGTCCGATCTTCCCGCAATACTTACAAGGAGGGTAGTTTCCTTTGAAGCTACCCCCTTTGTTTTTGTTGTTGTGTGTTTCACCTTCTCAATCTGCTTGTTCGTATTCTTCTTTTACTTTTTCTTATATCGTCCATCATTTTGATGATTGGCAGGAAAATCTCCTTCAACAACAATTTCTCGTCTCATAACACGTCGTTTCTCTTATGCTTGAAACGCACTTAAGAGTTGTGTTAGTGTAATACTGGAGAAGCCTTAGTATTTTTTAAGGTTGTAATGGTTGCCACAAATCTTTCATGTACTACTACAAGGATTTTCTCAACGAACCTTGAATCGTTAAAAGTGGAACTCAACAATCTAACATTATTGGATATGTTAAGATGTAGATCAGTGTATTCCTTTATGGTTTCATTGTCCTTCATCTTTTACAGCTCAAATTGACATACTAAATTCAGCACTCACATCCCTCGACTTTTCTCTTCTCCTTCATACGCAGTCTTAAGATAATCTCATATCTCTTTTGCTGACTTCAAAGACATGATATGACTGAACATAGTGGATAAAACTACAGCAAATAAAGAAGCCTTTCCTTATGATTTCCTATTTTTCGTTTCGTTGTGAGTTTTTATTTGCACAGTCGTTGGATTGTTTGTCAATGGAGAAATGATGTGTTCATCTACTCCAAAGATCCAAAGCTTGAAGATATACCTGCATTCTAACAGCCAAGATTCGATAACTTTTCCCACCAAAAGTTGGTGGTGCCATTGAAGAAAAACTTGCTTCTCCGTTCATGGTATTCACGAAATCTGATTGTGGCCCACACACAGAGGTCCCTTAAAAATAAATCTCCTATACAAATTCAAGGTTTTTAAGACACTGTTTAAGCTAATTAACACGGGCACATTGAAGTTTGTACGTAAAACAATAAAGATGAGAGAAAACAGAATTTAAGCAGAAGAAGAACAATTTTGTTAATGCTTCAGACTAGATATGCAGAAGCCTAGAATGAAAAGTAAAAATAATAACACACGATCAAGTAGCAACTCCAAAATAATAGGAAAGCATGACTAACAACTAATTGAATGAGTCGTCCTTAAAACATACGCACTAAAATTAAATGTACCGCAGTTCAAAAGGAGATTCCTAACAGGAAATATAAGTTTATTAAAATTAAATTATTATTTGATAAAATAAAACATTTATGTTCTCTAGTAAGGATAAAGATAATTTATAACTATAATGATGATAATGGTTGTTGTTAGATGCTAGTAATAGTAATGATGATGGTAAAGAATACGAGCACCAAAATAATTGAATTGATCGTGTATTCTTTACTATACTCTACATATTTATTCATGATCTATGTTCTTTATTGATTCTTAATGATTAAACCAAGTCACTTTAAGAATGCCTCATCATAGGAATACGTGAAAAACATCAAACGTATGCAGTGAAGGAAGGTTTATAGGATTGAGGCTGTGATTTTTTCTAGAAGAAAATAAAGTGGTAAAAAAATGTGAAAGAAAGGAATTGTTTAAAGGCTTTTGGAAGAAGACAATATTTTTTATTTAAATCTTTTAATGTAAAACAAAATAATGACAATATAATTACTTATTAAGATCTAAATACAATTAAGAAATATTTATGGATACGACTGAATCAGATCCATTAAGACTCAATTATTGGAAAGATCTTAATAAAAACAAACAAAATTAGTGGGTTAAGATGTGAATAATTATGATTTAGACATCCATTTAGTGCAAAAAAGAATGATCTCTTAGTTTTTATATATTAAAAATGTATGATATAATGACAAAGCTATATTTTTTAAGGGTGTTTAAAATTTAGTATTTATCTTTAAAATGTTATCCCTATAACCAAAGGAAATAATTAGTATTATAAATTTTTAATTAAAAGGTAGAAAAAATGGTAACTTCACGTTAAACTGAAAGACCTGAGAGATGATCCCAATGTCATTTTCACACACAAAAAAAGGAATAAAACACATTGATTCACTAAATTAAAGGGTTTCAAATCTGAACGAAGTAAAAAAAGAATCATGCTACAAATAAAAAGTCACAAATATTTCAAACTAAACAAAATTATGAGTTTTATTGTATTGTCTTACTTGGCTCAACAATCAAGTGGAGATAACTCAAATGAATTGCTTTTCATGAGGTATTACACTCTAATAAATATCTGAGCAGTATTTTCGCGATTGGTAGAGAATTCGTATTCACCTATAGAATAAGTACAAAATAGTTCTTTTTAGAACCCATTTTCAAGAAAAATTAGTGCCAAGTGTGATTTGGTAATTTTAATACCCCATTGTCACGTCAAATCAACACCAAGTGTCGTACTGATCTGAAAATTTCCAGTATAAGATGTTTGTGGAGAATGAGAAACTGAAACGACATGATATTCATTTTTAAAAGGTGAAGAAATGGTATTTGGAGGTGCAGAAGAAATTATTTTATTTATGTTTTATTTGTTAGAGTCTGGATTTAAAAGTCAATTGGATAGAGTCCCAATTACACTTGATCTCTAACTCTTTGGGAATACTGACCCCATAATTTGCCTAAGAAAAATGTATATTTGATATATTTCTTTGGAGAATACATAAGTTACATTATCTAAAACAAATAAAGTAATGACACAATATTTCATTGTGGAAATCCACGGCTCATAAAGGGTAAAAAGTAACGACCTACACCTCTGTACGATTATACTCCACTTCATTAAAGTTTGAGCCTCAACAAAATATTACAAACCTATGTAAACTAAATAATTATAAACTCTGATTACTAGATGCTAAAAACAAACTATATCGTCGTTCCCACTTCAAGTTATGATTTCACATTATAACTCGTGCAACCATAGGAAGTGTTGGGTTTTAAAACGCGTGAATGGAAAATGAAGAGTTGCGACTTTTATGAATAGTTGAGACTTTTCTGATAAGTTGTTATTATTATAAAAATTGTGACTTTTATGAATGGTTGTGATATTTTCTAAAGATTGTGAATTTTCCAAAGGTTGTGACCTTTCCGGTAAGACACAATAAAAACCTTTTCACAATACCCTTTATTTTCGTTAAATTGAGAAATATCCCCTCAATTTAGTTGAACCAATTTGTGGACTTCTTCTTCTGCTACTAAATCTAGTATTCTAAGTGTACTTTACTGGCTTTGAGCGGCTTGCTGACATTAGCGTTTTGGGTATCAATACACTAGTGATTGAGATCATGCTATACTGGGAGGACATATTCCAAATCGAACCTCGAATACTAGAGGGGAATAATTTCCTTAAAGGGACAGTATGAATTCAGTTCCAAATTTTTGATTTGTGAATTAATTTATGTTCTTGTGTTCTTCATTGGTTCATTAAACTTTGGTAACTTCCTATTTTGTGAAGTTTGTTGAAACAAGTAAGATTCTTTAAACACATATTGACAACAGTTCTTCTTTAAGAAAAATATTTTGTATATATTTTCTAATATGTTTCTTATTGTAGTTCCTCAATTAGTTTTATTTTTCTAGTTGTGAAAAATGTTCTTAAACTTTTTTGTTGCTTACAAAGTTCTTCAAAGTTTTGCAATAAGTATCTTAGGAATACAACATGAATCAGTAATATTTAGACAAAATATTAAGAAGGTTACCTTCTTAATATTTTGTCTAAGGAAGAAAATAGTTTCTATGAGTTAACAACTTTGATTTTTTATCATGTGTATCTTTGGAAAAGTTTCGCAAACCATATGTTGTGGAATGAATTTTTCTTGGAAAATCGTGTTGCCTTTAAAATTGTTTAGTTTGAAAATAGAGATATGCATATTTGTTTTTAGTAAATAGTATGTAAAAATGTTACAGTTGGAAGACTATTGAAAAGAAAAACATTTCTATGTGATAAATAATATGTCTAATTATGTTTGGAGACTAAAAAACATTTGTAGTTTTTTACTCCATGTGAAATTTAATCATGTCAGAATTTTGTAGACTGAAAAACTCTTTTATTTTCTACTTTAGATAACTCAGACTATGCAATTGGTTTAGATAAAACTTCATTGAATAAGTCAATGTTGTACTTTTTACTTTCTTTAAAATTCACTGACATATAAAAACAAATTGTGCAATATTTTTTTTCTTAGTATTCTAACTAAATGGTATGTCTATTTGTGATAGAGGGAAAAATACATGTGACTTAGAGTTTGTGATTTTGTGCTTCTATGAAATGAACTTTGACACTATGTAAAGATTTTCCAAGGCAGCTGAAGCAATGTAAATTTTTTGTAGAATAAGATTTCAAAAAGAGGTTTCATACTGCCAATGAATCTTTTATAGTCAGGGAGAACATGTGGAAACAATTTTAAAATACTTGAAAAATATTTTTGAGATCACATTTAAAATGTGGTGGTTCTCTATTTATGATAAAGAATAAAGTAGAGTTGGTGTCTAATTTAATTTCTGAGCAAAAGATATGAAATTCAATGGAACTTTTCTATTATGTTAAAGACACAAAATTCTTGGAGGATATTCGATATTGTGGTTGTTGAGTTTCTCTATTACTAGTATATGGTGTGACTAGTATGAAACTTCCAAATTATATATATACTTGTTCAAAGTAATTGTGTTCTTTATGCAAAAGTCTAACTTTAAAATGTTGTTATTTTTCATGAAAAGATATGTCTATTATAAGAAAAGTATTTGCATAGACATGAATATTGGTGAATAGTTATTTGTTATGTTGTGTAAAAGAAACATTTCTACTATATCGCTTTTATTTGACCTGATGAAACTTTGTTCATGGGTAGTTCTATAACAGTAAAATTGAAAGTTATGGAAGGTCCATCTGAAAAGGACATTTTACAAGTTTATGATTTTAAACAATGTTTGCATCACACAAGATTATAAGAAATAGGAATAAAATGTTATCAGAAAAAAGCTTCCTCGCGAAGGTCTTTTCAAACTCAATATTTTTATTCGTTCTTACTTGATGGAGTCAAAGTTTATTACATAAACACCTGGGGCATGTCAATTAAAAAATCTTGTAAGGAAAACTGTTCAACTTCAAAGTTTTGTGTAACTGCGAGTGCAACAAATAAAAATGTCATGTTAGTATGGAATCTATGTATGCTGAGAATTCTTATAAAACTATAAAAATGACTCTAATCCCTTAGAGTTAATTAACACGGACATTTCCGATATGAAGTCAACACCATCTCCTGGTGGAAAAAGATATATCATAACTTTTCTGTTCAATTGTATTATAAATGACTATGTATATTTCGTGAACGACAAAGATGAAGGAATAGAAATGTCTAGACAATATAATTTTTAAGTTTAAATTTAGTTGGGAAAAAGTCAATAAGTGATAAGAAGTGAGAGTATAAATGTCATTGTGCAGAAATATGTTTGGAAAGTGGAATTATCCATCAAACTACTACCCTATTCACCTCAATCGAATGAAAAACTAAACATTGAAAAAAATGGTGTATGCATTATTCATAACTTCACTGTTATCACAAAATATATGTTGAGGAACTATCCTCACTGGAAAAAAGAACAACAAAAATTTGTCTTCTCATAAAGAAAGTAATTTTGTTTGTTCAGGGCACAATATATTCCATATGAGAAATGGAAGGAAACAAATTCAACTTGAAATTTTTCAAAGTGTGGGGGTGTCTATACAAAGTCCATGATTCTATTCCCTAAATGATTAAAATAGGACCTAAGACTGTGGACTGTAAACTTAGACATGAATTGTCCGGTGAAAGTTGTGAAAGACCTTGGGATTAACAAGAGGGTAATGTACTTAACAAAAGGATAAAGATACGTAGTAAATATCAAAGGACATCTACTTCCGTTGATATGATTTTGTAATATTTATTTCGTGTTCTGTAGATTCATCCTTTTGGACAATTGGTGACAATAAAGAGATTGGTTAAATCTTGAGCAATAATATTTGATGTTGGTTTATCTTCCTTTAGGAAATAAACCTTTTCGTTCAAAGTGAATCATCAAAAGGAAAATGAATGCCAATGGAACTATTCACAAATATAAAGCAAGACATATTTTCAAAGGTTTTACACCAAATCAAGATCTTGATTTTTTCGATATATACTTGCTAGTAACTAGAATTACATTCATATGGATTTTTATTGTATTATCTGTGGTATATGACCTCAAAATTCATCAAATCAATGTTAAAATTAGAGGAACAAATTTACTTTGAACATCCTGATGTTTTTGTGGTTCCTGGTAAATGAAAGAAAGTGTGCGAAATTGTCAAGTCACATTATGGACTAAAACAAGCACCCAAAAAATGACATAAGAAATTTGACCAAACCATGTTGGCAAATGGTTTGAAGAATGATGGAAGTGATAAATGTGTTCACATTAAAATGACAAATTGGTGATATTTTGGTCAATAATAGAGACACTAATGACATGAATACTACTAAACATATGCTAAAGAGCAAGTTTGGAATGGAAAGTCTTGGAGTTGCTGATGCAATATTAGGTATAAGAATCCATACAACTCCATAATGTTTAGCATTTTCATGGTCCCATTGTATTGGAAAGGTACTTAACTAGTTCTAATATTTGGATTTTAATATTGTCAAGTCTAATAAATGAGATTTTTGCATTTCCAAAGAGTGAAGTCAAAAGTGACTCACAATAAGATTGTGCTAGAGGGTTGAGAAGTATGATGTATATCACAAAGTGTGCACGATCAGATATATCAGTTTCTATTAATGAACTGAGTTGGTTCAGGAGTTATCCAAATTTAACTCAATATATGAAAATAAATAGAGTTTTGAAGTATTTACAAAATACTTAAAACTATGTCTTGCATTATAACAATATCCAACAGAATTGAAACGATATATTAATGCAAATTGGATCACTAGACAAATGAAGTAAAATCCTCGAGGATTAATATGTATTTAATCTTTGTAGAGGATCACTGTCTTTGAAATGTTTTGAAAAGATTCATGTATTACTAGATCTACAATGATCTTTGAGCTTGGTGCTCTAAATAAGGTTGGTGAATAAGTTGAAAGATTCTGGAATTTCTTGATAGATTTTATTTTTTGCCCAAACCATTTGTACTAGTATACATACATTTTGATAGTAACGACGCAATAAGTAGGGCATTGAGCATGATATATAATGGAAAGTCTCATCATATAGGAAATAGACATGATACCATTGAAAAACTACTCTCTAGTGGAATTATAAGAATTGACTATGTTAAGTCAAAGGATAATGTGTCGCATCAACATACAAAAAGGCCGAACTATAAAGAAAGATGAAAAATCAAAAGGGAATGAGTTTACGGATTAGGAAAAGTCATTATCGTGGTAACTATCTAGTAAATTGGAGATCCCAAATCTAGATTACAAGAGAAAAACAAAGTTGTGATTTACAGTTCGGGATTGACAACAAACTCCATCCATTCTCATGATGAATACAATTCTTAGGAACAATGTTACAACATTGGGGCTAGTTAATGAGTTTATAAAGATTAATGTTTTTGATGATTTGATAAGTCTGAAATTTTTTACCAAATAGCATATTTATGTGATAACACGGTTACAAATCACCTATGTGATTGTGAAGTGTAAGCCGTTTCAAATTGAATTAGTGTCAAAATCATTTTTTCTATACACTCATGAAACCAAGAGGTGTTCATGGATGAAACCAACCCAATTGTAAGAACCATGAATGGTGAAATACTAATTGTGTGACATATGATTGTCTAGATATACACTAAAGCGCAACGGTTCAAAGATATCAGAACCACCAATTGACCGAGTTTATCTGACATATGTTTACTATATAAAGTCCAAGGGGAAACCTACTTATCAAGATACAATTAATTCTTGCTTGTAAAGTACACATATTTGCCTATTTCTTTGTCTTGTACTCATTCCCCCTTCATGCTGGGGATTGTTGGGTTTTAAAAGATATTTATGGAAATGAAGTGTTGCGACTATTATGAAGAGTTGAGACTTTTATGATGAGTTGCGACTTTTATGAAAGGTTTCGACTTTTATAAAAAGTTGCGACTTTTATGAAAAGATACGACTTTTAGGAAAAGTTGTGACTTTTACAAAAGTTTGTGATAATTCCTAATGATTTTGACTTTTCCAAAGCTTTTTCACCTTTCCGGTAAGGCACAATAACAAACTTTTTTGCAAAACCTTTGTTTTCTATAAATTAAGAGATCTCCTCTCATTTTAGTTGAACCAATTTCTGGACATCATCTACTACTACTAAATCTAGTATTCTATGTTTTCGTTACTACTATTGTGTGTGTCGCTGATGGATATCAATGCACTTCTGATTGAGATCATGTTATCTGGATGGACATACTCTAAATGAAACTTCAAATACTAGAGGGGAATAATTTCCTTAGGGGTACACCGTGCATTCAGTGCGCTGATTTTTTTTGTTGTTTTTATGGATTCTTGTATGTGTTGCAATTTTTTGATTTGTGAATTAATTTTTGTTAATTTATTCTTCACCGGTTCATTATACATTGGTAACTTCTTGTTTATACAATGTTTGTTCGAATCACTAGCTTTTTTAGACAGAATTGACATCAATTCTTCTTTAAGAAAAATATTTCATTTTATTTTTCTAATATTTTTCTTATTCTATAACCTGGACTACTTTAATTTCTAGTTGTGAAAATGTTCATATATATTTTTTTCTTACCAAGTTCTTTAAAATTTTGTTCTAAGTATCTTTGGAATACAAGATGAATCAACAAGAAATAATTCTGATTCCTAAACTCCAACACAAACCCCCAAGGTTTATGTTCCTAACTCTTTCTCTTTTCCCAAATTTAAGACACTATTCCTACTCATGTTTATACTTCACTACAATTATAAATGATTAAAAATACAACTCAATAAAAGCACAATACATACAAACTTAATTTCATGAACCTAAAAAATTAACTAAGGTGTATATAGACTCACATGCACCCTAAAATTTTATTAATATGTTAATTAGGTGTTTAAAGAATATATGATTTATTTGATGAGATTTCGAGGTCAAACGACAAAGACGTTCGAAATTTAGTCTTTAGACATGCTAGTATGTCCTTGTATGTTTGCCTTGTTTTTATTTGTTATTTGGAGTCTAAAAATAGTGGAGGTGACCCTAGTGTCGTAATAAACATGTTTGGGGTCAAAACGTCCGGGAAATACTACCCAAGGACCGTCCTAGGGGTCCTTGAGGAGGAACCAACCTTTGGCCAACAAGCTGCCCAAGGCAGCAAGACTTTGCTTATTGGTGAAACATGTGCGCGTCACGGACACGTATTGGACTCTACTTTCTTGAAATTTAATTCAAAAAATCATGTGGACATGTTCCCCAACGAAAATTAAGAAAATGAAAGTTAAGTTTGACATGTCTAAATGTCCAAATAAGTATGGAGTGTTTTGGGTAATTTTGGAGTCGGTTATAAACTATTTTTATGCCCTATTTAACTCCTTTCCAATTAAAATACCAACACCCAATAAGAAAATCAAAATTCCAAATTATGTCCTCTTCCAAATTCTCTCAAACCTCCATTGGTGACCAAAACTCAACTACAAGCTAGGGGCTGGGCTTTTATGGTTTCTTCTCCAATTTTCATGGTTCTTCAATCTATAAGGTATGTTAATTGTAGATCCTTAGTTAATATTCCATATAACAAGTTCAATAAATGAATTTGAAAAGTGATTCAAAGACCAAAATTCCCATTTTTCGATCTTGTCATGTGTTCATTGTTAAAGTTATTTCAAAAGAACTCTAATGTAGAATATGTGATTAATTTATGGTATAAACATGATTTTTGACCCAATTACATGAAGAACCATGATATTCTTAATCCTTTAAACTATGATATGCTTTGGGTTTTATGATCTTGATGATATGATGATTAGATAATGTTTAGATTATGATTAATTTCTTAGTTTGATATTCCTTTATCTCAATTGATTATGATTGTTGCGAATTAATAAAGGATTATTATTATCTCGGAGATTTGGTAAGCTGACCTATATTCCTCTATTTAGATTAGAATGTATATTAAATTGTGATGATTAATATGGTCCACTTATGTTGGCGGTGTTTACATTATTGTACATGCTTATGTGTTAAGATCATGAACATGAAATGCATTATATGCAAGATTAATTGATATAATGATTCTATGTAGGAAGTCAAAGGATGTAGCCTTGATTCTAGTATCATGTCTATGTGAATTGAAGTTATGTGAAGTTATTTTTATAGTCTTCCACACTAGTTGCATGATTTTTGTGCGTAGATGATATTGTATAAATGTGTATGATGATGTTAGGGTTAGGTGTGGTACATATGGCAAATCATGATGAATACTCTTGTATAATGACCCCTACATATGAAACCCCTATATGAATGTGTGATAACAGTATGCTAGAAGTCTTCTATTCTAATGTTGAATATGTTGTTATCTCCTATGATACAATGTGATTGTGTGTAGTCTATTGTCCTTAATACTCTCTATGTGCATCACTTGAGACTTGATGATGCTGTACAGGTGTTGTGATCTTTTGAGGGTGGCTTCCTCAATACCATGTTATAACCATTATGTGATCATGTTGAACAATGTACACACACTTCATGCGTATCTATGAATAGGATAGATTCATGATGATTAAGGAAAGGGTAGTTCTCCTATACATCATTAGCTATTTATATGCATTTAGAAATATGATTAATGAAGTTAAGAACATGTGTGATTAGAGGTGTTATGTGAAGGTAGATCTCCCATTGTATGCACACACACATGATGTATGATTATATAAATATGTGAAAGAACATTCTCACATGAAGTAGGCTCTATGATTAAAGGACATTCTCATCTTAGAAACCTTTGATCTATATGATGTATGAAAGAGCAAGCTGTCTCATCCAGGGAGCACCGCCTAGACGTAACCGGCATAGTCACCCTCTTTGAGGACTAAGACTAGCCTCTTAGCTTATATCATTACATTTATAGGTCAAAAGCCCAGAAAAATAAAAACTATTCATTACTTCTACTCAGAGGTTTATATAGACCTCTACATACACACATATATTTTTATATATCGAGTATACATAGACTCTTCTTATAGGAAGATTACTTAATCTTCTACTTTTATTGCACATAGATATATAGAATATAACATAGTCTCCAAATAGTCGTCTCATTTCATAAACATCTAACAAGAGTATATCAAATTGGGCCTAGCCCATATAACAATACAATAAGACCACATATAGGTTATCCAATGTTTAGTACTCAAATGAAAGTAATGAAACAAAAGAGTCTTAATACTAAAACAACTTTATAGCTTGATATTGGCATTGCCCTCGGAAAGTAAGGACCTGTCCAACTTTGATGATCAAGAATTCCAAGTCTTCTTCAAAGTCGTATCCAAAATCCCTTCAACGACCGAAACCTAAAATGTTGGGAAAAAAGAAGAAATGTGGTTAGTACACCACTTGTTCTAAGTATGAAACCATATTCACACATATCATGAAAACATGTTAAAAAGGGACCTTCCATAAAAACATGCTATTTTACCCTTTGAAAACCTTATGCACATTCAAGAAGACTACACCAATCAATTAGGCACATTCATTAAGTCCAAAGCATGTACAACACAAGACCTACCATACTAAGTCTAGTCAAGTCATCATGCATATCATATAATTGGACACTTAATTAAACAACTCTATCGTAAATTCATCATAGCAACAAGTGTAGATAGGAGTTTATTTCAATATAATGAAAGCAAGAAAATCACCATGAACCCTCATTATGTCAACAAGTGCAATGAACAAGAAAATCTCCATAACCTTGCCCAATCAAGTAACCTAAAAAGAACTATGACTAATATCCAACTTCACATAGCATATCATTTAAGAATACATATCATCATACTTTAACAATATAGAGCAAATACATGTTCGTATGAGTAACTAACATCACATAATGTCAGTATATGTAAGATCATCATATTTTCACCATTTACATTTATAAGCATGTACATACATAAGAACAACCCCCTAAGGCTTCCCTCAAGGAAAACTAGTGCAAGGAAGAGGTAGACTCCCATAAACTTAGTTGGTTTATGCTTCATTACTTCATTTTAGTTTAGGGAAACTTGACTTAACCAACTTAGAAAACAAGAGCTAAGTGTGGAATACGGTGTTGTGAAACCTTACACCGGTGGAAGGTTGTCTACTGGCCAAAGTAAAACCAAACATAAAGTAGCTTTCTAGGTGGATCCACAAGCTATTCTTCCTATTGGGGAAACATAGTTCATGAAATAAGAGATTGATATAACCTCTCTACATATCACTTGGTATTTGGGGACTCCTCTCATGGGAATCCATTGGATGAGTATCCCTCTTTGGGGAGTCAACTCTACATCTATAACTATAGGGTGAATCTTTCTCTATGGAAAGTCATAGCCATTCATTGTCAAGTTCACTCGGTGCTAAAATAAGTCACTTTTGAAATGTCTTTATTGTGTTTATTGATCATCATTTATTATTGTGTGTCATAGGGTATAACCCTTGTATATTAATCTTCATCGTATCTCAATAGGAAATGCATGTGTATAATCCTTTCATTACAATTAATAAAATACATATCACTTCATAATAAGACACAATGGTAAATAATTCACCATCCTTATAACATTTACATCTTAAAACAACGCCTCACAAAAAAATAGTCAAGACATCTAAATTCAACATGATACCACCCTATTAATCCTATTAAAAGGCATACTCCAATACAATATCATGACTTGATCACAATTAACCATAATTTGAAATATATAATAAGGATCATTAGACTTACCAAGTCTCCTTCATAATACATCATCCATGTCTTACCATCAAACCTTAACTCAACCCAATTAGGGTGTAGTTTAATCATAAAACAATAACTACCATCCTAACAAGTCTAATTGTACTCACTACATCACAATTCATCACTAGTTTATAGCTTAAGGTATGATCTTAGGTCAATTCACTATATATTTCATAACCTAGATAAACTTCTATAGAACTAGCATTATAGGACTATAATTCATCCTAATATACTCATGATTTATACAAAAACATGACCTATTATTAATTCAATAATAACCAAGTCAATTGAACAAACATTACCAATTTATATCACGATTATAACCTAGGGTTAAGGGGTAAAGGTCATCTTCTACAAACTAGACCAAAACATAAAGATATATCCTAAATAATTTAGAATACATGTTAATATATTCATAATATCCAAAATAAATCATAAACAAATTAATTCACAACATCAAATTCGTATTGGATGAAAACCCATTTGAAAACCAAACTTTTGAAATCAATTTGATCGAACCCTTTGAGGAAAGATGTCTCAAAGATGAAAGGAATCCCTTAAATTACTAATTGATGAATATTGATGGAGAAACTTGAGTCTTTTCAGCCCTTAAACCCTCCCCTAGCTTTGTCTTCAAAGGAGTTCTTCACTAGAGTGAGAAAGAAGAGAGAAGGAAGAAAGTTTTGAGTTTTTGAGTTATGAGAGTTTTGTTTGCCTTAATTAGGATAGGGCTTTATATAGGTGGTTAAAAAATATAATTAGACCTCCCCTAACCTCTAATTAAAATCCTAACTAAGACAATTAATTGATTAACTTAAGTGAAAATGTGTAGTCAAAACCAGTCCCCACAGACGACACAACGATCGACGGATCGTGGGTCAATTGATGACCAGTCCCTCCTTCCGTGCTACACATCAATTGATGACCGGGATTTTTCATAAGTCACCATCGATGGTATCCATCGACGCCCCGTCAATGGCACTCGTTTGTACAAAATGCCTTGGTAGTCCTTTGACCCCAAAATGCAAGGGTCCTCCTCAAGGGCCCTTGGTTGGTCCTTGGGGAGTCGTACCGGGCCATTTGGACTATGAATCAACTTAAATACATTTTACAAACCCTTCCGCCATTTCTTATCATTTTTTGACTCCTATAATCTATTCAAATAGGCTAAGGCACGCTAGCACCCACTTAAACTAGTTTCCAGACGTCATGGCCGTTCTTGGACATTTTGGTTTATAGACTTCGTAAATGACTTATATTCATTAAAATGGACCTTAAAACAGGTTGTAAATTTTATGACACTTATGTTAGTATCTAGAACACGTCTTGGATTTTCGAACTCTTACATTTCCGCCCTAGGAACATTGTCCCTGAATGACACTAAAATATTTTGAAAAGAAGGAATATACTCAAGACTAGCAGCCGAACCAACAACAATACATTAATATCATTTACAACATCAATCATATCATTTATACAAGGTAAATTCAAATCTTCAATTACCACACACAAGACTCAACATTACATTATGAGGAATATCCTTCTCACAATAACAAGAGCTCAACATAGCATTTATGAGTTGATTATGTCAAAGTTCATCTTACCAACATGCAATATATCCTTACATAAAAAATCACCATGTCAAAATGCATAACATAACTCTAAACAAGAACATAACAATTATTGGCATACTTCATCGTAAGTCACTGTAACATCATCAAAAAAGCACCTTTTTGCAAAACTTTACCAGAAATCAAGAAACTTCAAATTCTAGTCATTAGATTCAATATTAATAGAAAAAATAACCTTAGTTATCAAATAGATGAGGGTAACTGGACTTCATGTCGGCCTCGGCCTCCCATGTTGCTCCCTAAACTAGTGTAATTCTTCCATAACACCTTTACGGAAGCCACCTCTTTGTTTATCCATTTCATTACTTGCCTATCAAAGATTTGAACGGGGACCTCCTTATTGTGAAGGTTATCCTTCACACCAATACCATCAATAGGAAGAATAAACAAGGGATCACCGATACACTTATTAATCATAGAAATATGGAAAACCGAAAGAACTGAATCTAATTGACAAGGCAACCTTAACTCACAAGAAACCTTACTAACCCTTTGTAAGAATTGATAGGGACCCACATAACGAGGACATAACTTTCCTTTCTTTCCAAATCGAACCACCCCTTTCATAGGCGAAGTTTTCAATTACACTTTATTACCTTCTGCAAACTCGATATCCCTTCTCTTATAATCAGCATATGATTTCCGCCGACTATAGGCCGTTTGCAACCAGTTCCTTATGATATGAAATTTGTCCAAAGTCTAATAAATCAAACCAGGACCAAGAAGCGAAGACTCACAAACTTCAAACCACTGAATAAGAGACCGACACCTCCTAATACAATGCTTCATATGGAGCCATGGATATAGATGAAAGAACACTATTATTATAAGCAAATTCCACAAAAGTTAAATGCTTATCCCAATTTCCCTTGAAATCAATGGCGCAAGTTCTAAGCATATACTCAAGGGTTTGTATAGTACGCTCCTCTTGACCATCCATTTGGGGATGAAAAGAGGTGCTTAGCTTCACCTTAGTGCCCACCCTTCTTTGAATGACCTGCAAGACCTAGATGCAAATTGTGCAACCATATATGATATGATAAATAACGGAATACCATGGAGACACACAATCTCATCTATGATGATCCTTGCATAATCTTCCGCCGAATAAGTAGACTTGACGGGGATAAAATGACCGAATTTGATCAACTTATCCACAACCACCCATATAGAGTCATATAGCTTTTTTGTCCGAGGAAAACCTACCACAAAATCCATATATATGTATTCCCACTTCCCAGTACGAACTTTGATTTCTTGTACTAAACCACCTGACTTTTGATGTTCGACTTTCACTTATTTGCAATTTGGACACTTAGAAACAGATTCCGCTATGTACTTCTTCAAATGTTCCAACAAAAATACATCCCTAAGGTCATTGTATATTTTTCTCGAACCCGAATAAATGAAGTAACGAGAACCATGGGCTTCCTCAAGGATCCGATTCCTCAAACCATCTACATTTGGAACACACAACCTTTGTTGATACCTTAAGACACCATCCCCCTAGGGAGAATGACTCATTAGGCTTACAAAGAACTGATTCCTTCAACTCCACAAATGGTTTATCAAGATGTTGTTTGGACTTCACCTCAACTACAAAATATGACTCGGAGTTATGATGGACCATAAAACCACCATTTTGATAATCTTCCATTCTAACACACATTGTAGTCAACCTATGGACATCTTTCACTAGGTATTTCTTAGATTCCTCTTTATGAGACACACTATCCATGGTCATACTACTTAGAGCATGCGCAGCCACATTGGCCTTGGTAGGGTGTTAGAAAACACTCATAACGTAATCTTTCAACAATTCCAACCACATTCTTTATTGGAGATTCAACTTTTTTTGAGTAAACACATATAAGATACTCTTGTAGTCGATATACACATCAACATGGACACCATACAAGTAATGCCTCCATATTTCAGGGAATATATCACGGTCGCTAACTCAAAATCATGAGTTGGATAGTACATCTCATGCACCTTAACTTGTCTAGAAACATAGGCGATTCTTGTAATGCACCTTAAGTTGTCTAGAATCATAGGCGATTACTTTCCCATGTTCCATAAGCACACACCCTAGACCCACTCAGGATGCATAAAAATATACAACAAAACCCTTTGTACCCTCTAGTAAAGTCAACACCAGAGCAGAAGTAAGACTATCTTACAAGATGTGGAAGCTTCTCTCACAGGCCTCCGATCACTCAAATTTCTTATTCTTTTAGGTCAAAGTAGTAAAGGGAGATCCACTGGACACCAAACCATACACAAACCTGCGATAATAACCTGCTAGTCCCAAAAAATTCCTAATATCGATTGGAATCAATTGTCTAGGTCAATTTTTCACTGCCTTGGTTTTTCTTGGATCAATCTCAACACCCTCGCTAGAGATGATATGACCAAGAAATTCCACCGACCTCAACAAAAACTTACATTTGCTATACTTAGGAAATAATTTGTTCTCCTTAAGCACTTGTAACACCACTCTCAAATGGTTCATGTGATCACCCTCATTTTTAGAATATACAAAGATGTTTTCAATTAAGACAATGAAAAATAAATCTAGCTAAATTGTAAAATCAAAACACCCTATTCATGAGATCCATAAATGCTTTTGGGGCATTAGTGAAACCAAAGGACCTTACTAAGAATCATAGTGCACATATATAGTCCAAAATGTCGTTTTTTTATATCCTCACCTCTCTCCCTAAGTGTGTGATACCCCGATCTCATGTCAATCTTAGAAAAGTAACTTGCCCCTTGGAGTTGATCAAATAAGTTGTCAATCTGAGGGAAAGGATAGTTTTTCTTAAAAGAGACTTTATTAAGTTGGCGATAATCAATGTATATTCTAACGGACCCATCCTTCTTCTATACAAACAATACCGAAGCACCCCATGAAGAAATACTAGGTTTAATGAAGCCTTTGTTCTAGTAAATCTTTAAGTTGATCCTTTAACTCTTTGAATTCAGCTAGAGCCATCCCATAAGGAGGAATTTAAATGAGATTTGTATCCGGTAAGAAGTTGTATACCAAAATCAATTTCCTATTGGGGAGGAATACTGGAAAGATCATTAGGAAAGACCTCAAAAATTCACTCAATATGGGAACCGACTCAATGGGAGGAATTTTGAAGTCTAAATCTCTGACTTACTATATGGTATAAACACCCTTTAGAAATCATTTTGCATGCTTTCAAACAAGAGATGATACGACCTCTACGAATAGAATTTCCCCCCTTCCACTCTAAAACGGGCTCAGTTTGAATGTTAAACTTCACCACCCTTGTTCTACAATTGATATAGGCAAAGCAAGCATGCAACCAATCTATACCCAAAATGACATCGAAATAAATAATATAATGTTCTAGTGCTTAATATAAGATACTCTATATGGAAACATAATAGGACAATTTGGATACACCCTTTTTCTATAACCGACTCACCAACCGGAGTAAACACTATAAACAGTTTATGCAAGAAATTGGAAAAAATGTCAAACTTTTTAGCTACTAAAGGTGTAACAAATTATATGGTAGCACTGGGATCATGTAAGGTATATACATTTATAGAGATGACTTTTAACATACCAGTCATCATGTTGGGAGAAGTCTCTTGCTCACCCCTAGAAAGGAGGGCGTAAAAGTGATTCTTCTTCGGAGCCTCATTTGAATCACTTGCTTACCCAATACCCTCAACTTGACCCTTGATATTAGGGAAAACTCTAACCTTGTGGCCACTCTTTCCACAACCAAAGCAATTAATTGTTCCAACTAAGCATTCCCCTACATGACCTTTTCCACATTTGGCACAAGTATGCCTCTTATTTGGTGAACTAGTATCCCTTCCCTTTGAAGACATATGATTCGACACCCTATCATCCCTAGAATTAGGGAAATTTTAAGGAACATAATTAGAAACCCTCTTATTGCACCTAGTCTTGTCTTGAATCTTAAGCCTTCCCAATGACGAACCACCTTCAAAAGATCTTTCCCTTTTGGCATCCCTACTATATATCTTAGACCTTGCTTCTTCCACATGTTGAGCATGAACCACGAGACGATAAATATTCATATTATCATGTAGCATGGAATAATGACACTCCTCTTGAAAATCATTCGACACATCCATCACAAAATGACATATTTCATCCCTAGGATCTAAAAAACAAAAAAGGAGCATATTTTGAAAATTTAGTGAATTTCGAGGAGTATTCAAGCACACTCATACTCCTTGACTAGTGTTGATGAACTCCACCACTTTATCTTCCATATTCTCCCTAGAAAAGAACCGATCAAGAAAATCCTTCTTTAACACTTACTGAGTCACGGGTCCACCTCTTAAAGGCCTATTGTCCTTCTATTGGATGTACCATTCTTGAACCATATCCTTGAGTTGATAAGTAACTAACTCGTCCTTCTCACTAGCAGTCAACCCCATTGCATAGAGGATCTTGTACATTTTATCAATGAACTCTTCGGAGGTCATGGTAGCAACTTATTGGTGTGCTCAGGGTACAATCTCACGATTGTCTTGGGATGTAATGTCTTGGTCTTAAGTAGTGGCAGCTTGTTCTTGGGTAGTAGTGGCTTGGGCCATTTGGAAAAGATCAACCCTTATGGCCTCATCCGTCAGAGGAGGAGAATTGACCAAGGCTTGGTCATCATTCACATTTTATTTAAGTGGAGGAACTTTATCACCACGGGGAGAATCCCCCGCATTGGCAATATCTTCTTCAAGTTCTCGTGCCGCATTCCTTAGAGTATTCATTGGCTATAATAACAATAAGAGGATTAGATGAAAAATCACAAACAGGTAACACTCAAGAGGCACGATATTGGACTTCCAAGAAACTGAGTGTTTTCTAAGCATCATATAGATTCCTACCCATAAGTGTGGCACACTTGTCAATTATGAATACAAACCTACTTAGACGTGGTTGATAGAGACATCGAGTCAAAGATATTTACCCTCATGATCTGATACAAAGTTTTTTAGATCCGATGAGCACCCTTAAACGTTACCCCCGTGGTTGTCCTCTTTTAAGACTAAGATAAACCTCATAGCTTACATTATCAAATTAATAGGTCAAAAACGCGGAAAATTTAAAACTTTTCATTACATCTAGTCGGAGGTTTACATAGACCTCTACATACACACACACACACACACACACACAGACACACACACACACACACACACACACACACACATATATATATGTGTGTGTTTCGAGTATACATAGACCCTTCGTATAGTAAGATTACATAGCCTTCTACTTTTATAGAATATAGATATGTAGAATATAACATAGTCTCAAAGTAGTCTATCATCTCATAAGCATCTAACAATAGTATATAAAATTGGGCCTAGCCCATACATCAATACAATAAGACCACATATAGGTAATACAATGTTTAGTACTCAAACGAAATGAATGATATATAAGAGTTTTAATACTAAAACAACTTCGTAGCTTGATATTTGCATTTCTCTCGGAAAGTAAGGACCTACCCAATATGGATAATTAAGAATTCCAATTCTTCTTCAATTTGACTCCAAAAGCCCTTCAACGACCCGAACATGAAATGTTGAGAAAAAGGATGAAATGGGGTTTGTACACCACTTGTACTAAGTATTACACCATATGCACCCATGAATTCTCATTAAGTTAACCAGTGCAATGACCAAGAAAATCTCTATAACCTTGTAAGATCAAGTAACCCAACAAGAACTATGACTAATATGCAACTTCATATAGCATGTCATTTAAGAATACATATCATAATACTTTACCAATACAGACAAAATACATGTTCATAGGAGTAACCAACATCACATGATATCATTACATATAAGATCATCATATTATTACCATTTACATTTATAATCATGTACATACATAAGAACGACCTCCTAAGGCTTCCCTCAAGGCAAACTACTGCAAGGCATAGGTAGAGTCCTAGATCCTTACCTAGGCTAAGACAAACCTCTAAAGTCCCCTTAGCTGGTTTGTACTTCATTAATTCATTTTAGTTTAGGGAACACTTTCCTTAATAGACATACACCACAACAGCTAAGTGTGGAATCCGGAGTTGTGAAACCTTACACCGATGGAAGGTTGTCTACCCGTAAAAGTAAAACCAAACATAAACATAGCTTTGTATGTGGATCCACTAACTAGTCTTCCTATGGGGGCAACATTTTCCAATAATTAAGAGATAGGTATAATCCCTCTACATACCACTTGGAAATTGGGGTCTCCTCTCATGGGAATCCATTCGATATGTATCACTCATTGGGGAGTCAACACCACATGTGGAACTATAGGTTGAATCTTCCTCAACGGAAATTGATCACCTCCTATAGTCATGTTCACTCGGTTCTAAGATAAGTCCCTTTTGAAATGTATTTAATGTCATTATTAATTATCATATCTTATTATAAGTCATAGGGTCTAACCCTTGTATATTCATCATCATCATATATCAATTAGAATTGCATTAGTATAATCCTTTTATTACAATTAATATAAGTGAGAGTAACACATTTACATATCACTTCATAATAAGGCACATTGGTAAATCATTCACCATCCTTATAACATTTACATCTAAAACCAACAACTCACAAATAAAAATCAAGACATCTAAATTCAACATCATACCACCATATTAATCCTTATGCAAGGCATACTCCAATACAACATCATGACTTAATAACAATTAACCATAATTTGAAGTAAAGAATAAGGATCATTAGACTTACCAAGTCTCCTTCAGAATCCAACATCAAGGTCTTACCATCAACCCTTAACTAAACCCAATTAGGGTGTAGCTTAATCATAAAACAATAACAAACATAATAGCAAGGCTAGATGAATCACTGAATCACAATTCATCACTAGTTAATTGCTTTAGATAAGATACTTAGGTCAATTCAAAACATACTTCATAACTTAGATCAACTTCTTAAGAAATAGAATGATAAGACTATCATTAATCCTAAAGCATTCACAATTGATACAATAACATCACCTAGTAGTAATTCAATCAATAACCAAGTCAATTGAACAAACATTACCCAATTCATATCAAGATCATAGCCTAGGGTGAAGGGGTTAAGGTCATCTTCTACAAACTAGACCAAAATATCAAGATATAGAATAATTAAGTTAGAATACATATTAATCTATTCATAATATAAAAAAAATAAAAATCAATTCACAACATTAAATTTGTATTGGATTAAAACCCACATGAAAACCCTACTTTTGAAATCAATTTGATGGAACCCTTGGAAAAAAGAGGTCTCAAATGTGAAAGGAATATCATGCCTTAATGATTGATGATGATTTATGGATAAAATTGAATGTTTTAATAACTTAATCTCTCCCCTAGCTTGGTCTTCAAAGGAGTTCTTCACTAGAGAGAGAAAGAAGAGAGTTTTTGGTTTGTTAGTTAGAGAGTTTTTTTAGTCCTAATTAGAAAGGGTTTAATATAGGTTGTTAACCAACTTTATTAGACCTTAATAAACCCTAATTAACTTTCTAAATAAGTAAATTAATTAATAACATTAAGTGATAACCTGCAGTAAAAACAAGTCCCCACAGACGACACCACGACCGACACATCGTGGGTGAACCGTGAACCAGTCTCCACTTCCTTGCTGCACATCCGTTGGTAAGTTCAGATATTTTTCAAAAGGACCCTTCAAGGATTCTTTCTAAGTTACCATATATGGTGTACATCGAAGCCCCGTCGATTGACACATGCTTGGTCGATTACACTAGTCTGTGCACACTGCCTTGGCAGTCCTTTGACCCCAAAATGCAAGGGTCCTCCTCAAGTGTCCTTGATTTGTCTTAGGGGATTCGTGCTTAGATGTTTTCACAATGAATAAACATAAATACATTTTATACTCCCTTCCACCAATTTTCATCGTTTTTCGACTCCTAAAATCTAGTTAAATAGGTTAAGGCACGCTAGCACCTCCTTGAACTAGTTTCCGGACGTAATGGACGTTTTAGTTTCTAAACTTCCTAAGTGACTTATATTCATTACAATTAAACTTACAACAGTGTCTACACCTTATGACACTTATGTTGGCTCTAGAACATTCTTCAATTATCGAAGTGTTACACAAACTCCTAAACTCTTATTTATGAACTAATACATTAAGGTTTAAATATGTCTAAAATATGATTTTGAGCCTAGAACCGAATGAATATTACAAATGAAAGTGGGGCTTCACGTTTAGCATGTCTGGCTTTACAAAAGAGAACCTTCATGTTTAGCAAGTCTGGGTTCCCAACATAGATGTTCTTTCATGCGATGGAAACCTCCACGTCTAGCAAGTCAAGGTTTCTAGTAGCAATCTCCATGTTTCATAACTACGTGCCCCATAGGATATAGCTATTGGATTAAACCTATATAGCTATGTATGATTAGTTACACCTTAGGCAAGTGTTAACCCTTTCTTTTCGGTCTGGGAGTAGAGCACCGGATTCCATCAAGGTCTATGTAGGTTATGGCTATGTCTACCAAAGTAAAAAAATAATTAAGAAAAGATTATGGACTTTAATCACATATATTTGAGGTGGTTACTTAGTATAGGTAGGAACGTGGACCCTACCCATGCATTGCACTAGTGAACTCCAAGAAAGGATGAGATTAGTACATGTATGAAAGTAAGACTTATGTTATGTATGTATGAATTGTATGAGTGCATGTTAAGTGACTTTGCTATGTCAAGACATGAATAATATTTATATGGATGAATTGCACTTATGACTTCTAGACGAGTTTACTTAGTATATGTGGGGGTATGGGACTCCATGTGTACATTGCACAAGTAAGCTTGTGAAGGGGTTTTGAGGGTGGTTTACTAATGATATGAATTGAGTGAGTTATGACCAAGGTTGTAGTAAAATAAAGAGTCCTTATATGATGACATGAACTATGTGTTTTATGTCTAGTTATAAATGAAGTTGTTATGACTTGTTGCGTATGTTACGCCTTGTGTTTGGTAACTTCTTCGGAAGACTTGGTGGAAGTAGTTTTATTGGATGCTACATACACATTGCACTAGTGTGACTTGAGAATTTTCTTAAGTGAAGGTCCTTATGTGAAGTGGATGTTTATAATGTTCTTATGACTTATGAAAATATGTGGTTGTGGTGATGAAGCATGTATATGATATACTATCTAAGGCGACCTTAAACTGACACATTGTACTAAGTTCCATATTCAGGGTTACTTAAGGAAGGATTTGAAGGTAAAAGAGAAGTAATGTGTTGCATTCATTGAATATGCCTCAAAGTATGATAAATGACTTCACATGTTTTTATGAGTAGTATCCATGTCTATATGATGTATGTGAACTACACTGTGCTTATATGTTCTTATTATCATGAATTTTACTAAAAATACATGTCGCACGATTTCAAATGAAATATCATCTTTAAATGCATTTTTGCACGGTGTCATACTTAGTGCATTCTTGTATTAATACTATTATTCTTCATCTTTTTACACAAAGTGTAGGTGGTGATGGCTAGAGGATGTCTCCTATGTGAAGAGAAGGTACCCTTATGATTCAAGGGTTGTCTATGTCAAGATGATTCCTTAAGTTGATGTAATAACTTAGTCCTATACGTTATGTTTTTAAGCGTCGTGACCTATTCAATTCTATTGAGTTTTGTCTTAAGATGGAAAAGAGACTTAGGAGTATAATTATTTATTATGATTTTATATAAATAAATATATATTTATACATATATATATATATATATACATATATATATATATATATATATATATACAT